>NW_024425008.1:44619006-44746286 GCF_017311325.1 Ursus maritimus
AATATGAAAATGGGGGGGGGGGGGGGGGGGGGGGGGGGAGGTGCAGGGACCAGTGGTGGACTTGTAGATGTTTTTTAACAAGGAGAATACAAAGTCTACAAGCATTGTTTCCAGGGCTTAATGAAGGAAAAATTCAAAACAGAATTTCTGCTATGGTTTCAGCTGTCAAAATACCATGTAGTTATATGAGCAAGGACCTGAAGGGAACAGAAAAAATGAAATATTCAGATTATAGGTGTGGCGGAGGGCGAGGATGGCTTTCTCTATTTCCTTTACTCCTATTACAGCAGCTGTAACATGGCGAATAATTCAATGGAATGGAACATTCTCCAACACTAGGCACTTCAAAAAGAAAAGAAGTCTGTTTACGCAGCAAGGGTAGGCCCGACAGCACGTGCTCATGGCTCCTCCCGGGCCGTGGCTCAGCTGGGCTCGGAGCATCTCTCCCATACAAGCCAGAGCCGCAGGGCAGGACAGGGTCTCAAAGAGACATCCTGACAGTGTGACAGTGACGCTACCAGAGCCTCCCCAAGGTGTTACTCGAGGCAGAGGTATGTGCCCACCAGAGCCAGACCAGCGTCTCCGTGTCTCTCTCGAGGCCGGCCCACCGGAAGGAAGGACTGAACCCCTGTTGCTCTATTTCCTTGTGGCACCAGGCAGAGCCGTAACTGTCTTACGTTGAAGAAACATTTAATCAGTCAAAACCTTCTCTGGCTGAATCCCACTGAGCTTGACAAGTGTAACTCTTGACTCATGCTATGTCCTGGGTCAAACTGTAGTCACTCTCTGAACGCTGGCCTTGACTTTATTTGGGGGTGAAGATGAATAGCTGAAACCTCTGTGACCTTTTCCATGTAAACCTACCAAGAATTCTGTGGGCTGGGAGAGGCTCTCTGTACTTCCAGAGACATCTATGCTTTTAGGTCCTTTAAAAATATCGATAAGAAATGACAGCTGGGCCAGGTACTAAGTCAGCAATTGCATACCTGATCTCGTTTACTCTTGCCCAGGACACCCTGCCCTCCATCCTGCATCCACTCCAACCCCACCAATGCTGAGCTCTGGGGCAGGAAGCACAATAAATATCCCCACTACGCGGAGGAAGGTGGATGAAGAAGCCTGCCCAGGACTCACATTCAGGACTGGGCTCAAGGCCTGTGGACTCCAGAGCCTGCACTCGTCAGCAATATGCTTCTAGTGCCTCGAGTAAAATAAAAGACCTGCAGTCAATCATTGGAGTGTTTAGACTAAGATTTTCTTTTTTAGTTGTTTTTTTTTTTTAAAGATTTTATTTATTTATGTGACAGAGAGACAGCCAGCGAGAGAGGGAACACAGCAGGGGAGTGGGAGAGGAAGAAGCAGGCTCCCAGCGGAGGAGCCTGATGTGGGGCTTGATCCCAGGACTCCAGAATCACGCCCTGAGCCGAAGGCAGACGCTTCACGACTGTGCTACCCAGGCGCCCCTTAGTTGTTTATTTTAACCTCCAGAAACTCTAGATCCAGATGGGAAGGGACCAAGAGCTGATTTTTGTATGACTTTTTTCTTTAAAGAAGAAACTGTCACCTCTGAACCCTTGGAGCCATTCAGGTCTGAAAGAATGAGGTATTATGATTCGCCAGGTCAGCCCCTAGGCTCAGCCAGGGGACAGTGGGGGTGGGGGAGGGTCCCTTGTCAACACAAAGGAAATGTGAGAAAACTGTGCTGGGCAGCTGCGAGCCATGGCTGCTTGCATCTGTGGTTTAGGCCGGTCCCCGAATCTCCACGAACACACCCATTTGTTATTTCTCGGGGGAAGGAAAGTGATTATCTATCCCCACGCCTGGGACGGCTCACACCAGAGAATCCGAGTCTATAAATAGAGCTGGTCACCTCCATCAGACAGCTAAGCCTCATCCAGCTGGACATATTCAATATGACAAGGCTAAAAAGGAAGCATGAGGAAAGCTGCCGCCAACCCTCTGGTTCGGAGTGTGAGTCAGCAGCCGTGACTAGGCATCTGCCTGGGCCCCCGGGCACCATCCTGCTGGGTTATTCTGCAGCAAGAACCTAGACGGTGGGGCCTCATGGAACCAGGATTACGGTCCACAAAGAAGTGTCTCTCCCGCAGCCCAGGTGGTTACCTTTAGTGCCATAATAATGATAGCTAACAGCACTGAGCATGTGCCGCAGGCCACACACTGCGCTCCAAGCTTTGCACGCGCCATCTTACCTAAAATTTACACCGGCCCTGTGAGGTAACTGCCATTACTGTTAGCATCCCCATTCCACAGATGAGAACACTAAGGCTTATTGAGGCTCGGCTGGTGACCCTGAGTTTGGCTCTCCATATCTGTTCTGTTCCCTTCCCTGCACTGCCATGTGTCCCCAAGACACTGGCCTCTGTGACTGTATCAGCGGGGCCTTTTTCCCATGGTTCCAGCTGAGTTGGGCCAATGGGAGGCAGTGGCTTGAGATGGGAAGTCAGGAGAAGACAAGGATGGGCTTTTCTCCACCCCCCTCCCCCACCTCCTGCTTTCCAAAACCAGTTTTGGCGGTGGCTGCTTTCCTCTCCCAGGGCCACAGCTCTGGTCCAGGGCCCCACCCCCCACCCCACCCCCCAGCTGCACTACAGCCCTTCCCAGGGTTCAGGGAAATCTGTTCCTTCCTCTTGTCCCTTCAGGCAGAAAGGTGACAATAGTTTCCCCTGTGGTTAGCCGCTGGGGGCCTTAGCAGACCTCATGGGTGACCTTAACCTTCCTACACCCCTGAAAATCATCCTTGTTAAACTCTTCATTAAACTCCTTGAGTGTGCCATCTTGTTCCTGCCAGGACCCTGGCTGAGGCAGAAACTGAATTTCTTGCTCAAGTTAGCACAACTAAATATGGTAAAGCTGGGATTAGGAATCTTGGCAGTCTGACTCCAAACTCACACTTCAAACCGCTATCTCCTCTGGTTAAACACCAGATAAGGCCACCAATGACAGGGAAGGGAGTCCAGCTCCTGATTTCAAATCCTCGGTCCTTTCCCAGACACTGTCCCTTAGGCAAACATGGTTTGTCAGGACCATGTCCTGGACCCCATTTTTCTCCCCAGACTGTCAGAATCACCCCCGCATTCCCCCGAATGGTCAAGACCACTGTGAGAATGACCTGGCTGGAGCTTAGCAGGGGAAACCTTTCTCTCAACCAAGCCAAACCCACTCTCTCGAGTCACCAACAGGCAGCACAGTTCAGGGCCCTGTGGGATCGAGGTGAGGCTACCGCGCTCTGCCGGCCCCTCTGCTGTCCTCCCCTTCCGCACGCTGGGGATGCCCAAATCACCAGCAGCACCTCAGTGGGTTCCCCTTCTCTCCCAGTCTTTGAACTCCTGCTTCCGCTGAAATGACTCACTTTCTGCCGACCCTCTCTGCCCATATCCCCTAATGTGTGCTGGGTCACATTAACACCAACGTGGAACTTAGACTTCTGCCTGATTTCACACTTTTTCACGGGGCCTGTGTATATTTAGTAGACTTTTCACTGAAGCAATGCAAACAACTTCAATCAAGCCTTAAACACCCTTCTGTTTCAAGCAACTTCAGACACTCTAGCGCCATGGATCTGTCACCAGCTGCTTCTCCCACACACACCCCAGCTGGCCACTGTCTTGCCCTCTTTTCTCTTCCCCTTCTCTGCCTGTCCAAGCAAAGTTGGCAGTTTAATTGTCTTCTCTTTTTTCTTCAACAATTTATTTATTTTTTAACTAACCTCTAGGCCCAATGGGGGCTCGAACTCATGACCCTGAGATCAAGAGCTGCACGCTCTACCCACGGAGCCAGCCCGGAGCCCCTGTCTTCTTTCTTGCTTTGGCTCCTGCACCTTCTTCCACACAGAGCCGGTTTTCAATGCATTTGCTCTAACAAAACTCCCTCCATAAGGAAAATTCTGGGAGCAGCTGCCACGTTGGTAGTCATGCATCCAGGTAGGCAGCCGCATCTGTGGTACAATCGGGAGCCACTTTCCCTGCACGCACAGACCAGAATCTGGAGAAAGGTGTGCCCGATTTCACCGTGAGCAAAGAGAGTGAACTGTGATGGCGCGGGAAGGTGCAAAACACCAGGGAGGCCGGTAGAAAGCCGAGAGCCCAGGATTCAGCCCAGAGACCTTGTTGGGGCCGGTGTCTTCCACTAACTCGCCGCGGAATCAGGCCCGCTACGTCCTCTTTCTAAGGTTGCACTCCTGCCTGACTGGAGAAGCATCGCCTGCATCGGTGGTCCTCACAGAGGGGTCCTAAGACCAGCAGCGTCAGCACCACCTGGGAACTTGCTAGAAATGCAAGTTCCCAGGCCCCACCCAGACCTACTGGACCAGACAGTCGGAGGGTAGGACTCAGTCATCCGTGGTCTAAGCAGCCTTCCAGGCGGTTCTAGTGCACACTAAAGCTTAGGAACTGTTGTTCTCAAATATAGTGCTCAGGCTGTTCTCTCAGCCTCCTTGTATGGTGCCCTTCGGTGGCCATTTCTCCCCCAGCCCAGATAGTCCAGACCCCTCAGGCTCTCTTTACTCCCCTTCCCGGAAACATGGCAGTTTCGTAAGACATCTGCACCTGTTCTGCCCTCTGGGTCGAATGCCCTTCCCCCTCCCTCGGGTGACCTCACTGTATAGAGTAAGGGCCTCCTAATAGTCTTTACCCCAGAACACTATGGATTTCCTTTATAACATCAATTATCTTCTGTTATCATTTCATTTACATAGTTTTGGTGTTTCTTCCCGCCCCCCCCCCAAAAACGTGAGCTCCTGAAGCAGGGACTATATCTTTCTTATTTGCCGTATCCCCGGAACTTAACAGTGCGTCTGCATGGCCAGAAGTGCCCAACAGAACTTTCTGCGATGATGGAAAATGTTCTCTATCCACTCTGGCCAATACGGGGCCCTTAGACACACGGAGGCTACTTAAGCACTTGAATAAGGCTAGTATGACTGAGAGGCTGAATTTTAATTTTTAATTTCATTTTAATTCCTTTAGATTTCAACAGCCGGGTGCAGCTACTCCCTCCCACAGGGAGCAGCTCCAGGCTCTCAAAAAATAATAGTGCACCAAACAGATGAATGAATCCCTTGTCAAAAGCACTGAGAATGTCATTAAAAATCTTGTCATTGATTTGTAAAAATACTTTCATGGACTTTGATTCATACGACTACCTTACCTGCTCAAAATTTGTGTTCTGTGCTATTTTAGGCAGAAACTGTCTTCCTGGGGCGCCTGGGTGGCTCAGCCATTAAGCGTCTGCCTTCAGCTCAGGTCACGATCCCAGGGTCCTGGGATCAAGTCCCGCATCGGGCTCCCTGCTTAGCAGGAAGCCTGCTTCTCCCTCTCCCACTTCCCTTGCTTGTGTTCCCTCTCTCGCTGTCTCTCTCTGTCAAATAAATAAATAAAATCTTTAAAAAAAAAAAAACCCGCCTTCTTTATTTCAATGAAATTATTTTCTAGTTATCACCAGCAATCTGGTAGAAACATTGTGGGGGGAGTGGGAGGAAAAATGTAGAAAGAAGGCATGTTAAATTGGTCTTGAAGGTAAAATTGAGTCATTCCTTTCCTAAGAGTTTTGGGGTGAGGGACCAGAAGGAATGATCAACATCTCTTTCTACCTTTAATGGACACTTGCTTACAACCCTGGCAAGGCTGCCTAGGAACTCCAGAACTGCTGCGGGCAGAGGGAACGAGGTCCCCCTTTGGCAGAGGAGATAAGGTAAGGTGGGATGGAAAGAATACAGTCAAAAGTACTCGGATTACAACACATCTTAGAAAGTCACTTAACCTCTCTGAGCCGCACTTCCTGCTCTATAAAATGGAGATAATAGTGCCCCCCTCGAACGGCTAAATATGTCACATTCTTGGTGTGCAGAATGCCTTCGGTCTCTTCTTTCATGGCCAAAAATGTAACAAGTCCCAAGAGAAATCTATCTGCTGGAAAGGTTGTTTTCTCTCTCTGAAATATTCCCACCCTCTGTACTTTCTGAACATAGTCAGCCTTCAACTAAACTTACCGTCACCTTGTTTTGCATGTGTCTTTATCTGTAAGACTCGGGTATCACTTTTACATTTTGGGGAATATTTATCATTATTTTGCTTAGTACCGGGTGGTTGGAAATACTGTAAAATCCCCTTTATCAGGTGTCTTGGAATATATCCACAGCCCAAAGTTCCTTTTCTTGAAAATAAAGGAGTGAAGCTAAAAATGAGATCCAGGGATGCTTTCAGCTCTAAAAGTGCTGTGTCCTCTGGGTACAGAGTTTCTCACAAGGAAGCGTGTGGCCTAAATGTGTCATCTTCATTATTAGAGATATCATAGTACTAAATGGGCTCTGATGTCCTGAAATATTCTTGTAATTTAGGAGCAGATCAGGGTTTCTTCCTTTACTTTGTACCCACAACCCTACTTTCCCTCTCACTGTCTTCATCTGGGCTCTCCCAAAAACAGAGCCTGAGACCAAGCCTTAAATAAAGCAGTTGGTTTGAAAACATGATCTCAGGTAATAGGAATACAAGGCAGAGGAGTGAAAAGTGAGAGAGGCCAGGGTTATCAAGGAGCGCTAACAGGTTGCCCATTGATCAGGTGACGAGAAGCCTCTCCCACCAGACCTCCAAAGAGCCCTGAAAATTGCAACTCCGAAAGACTGCATTTATCTGTCAACCCTCATCCCCACTGCCCAAAGGTGGCTCTACAGACGCCAACCCCCTCACGTGCATGAGTCGCACATACCTGCACATGGACCTGGTTCCCAAGGTGTGGTGCCAGGACACTCCAGCATCTGAGAAACGAGAAAGCCAAGCGCAAGGCTTGTCCCTGTCAAGTTGCATCCATGCAAAGCTGATTAAAGCCTGCACAGGCCCAGTGACCACAAAAGAGGCATGGGCAGGAAGATCTGGAGTATTGCACAGAAGGTGTCTGGATACAATCCATTCTCATGCTTGTTTGTGTCTCTCTTTAAATTCACTCTCTCTAAGACCCCTTCAAGCTGGCAGTCAGCCATGATCTCTGCAAAAATGGTGCTGCTCTTAGATCTTCCTCCTCCATTTCCCACATAGATTCTTCTCACCCCTGGCCAGCATCCTGGCTGGTCTCGGTTGCTTGCTTGGAGGGTGATCTTGAGTATGAGAATTTCAGCACAATACACAGATGAATCTCCTAAAACACTATCAAAGAGGCATGTCTGGCTTTCACAAGATTCCTTGTGTTGGTGATTGACCTGACCCAATCGTTTTCCTCATTTTCTTTTTTCAGTGCTTCCAATGCAGTCTAAAAACACCAGCTGACTCAATCCTTACAATCACCGTAGCTCCCATAGTGCTTAAGGACCACAGTTCCCACACAACCCAATAGTCTGCCTTCTGCTTGCTCCCCAGCCCAGCCCACCACAGGTAAGAGTCTTAGTCATTGAGACTGGCCGGGTATCACCACTCCACCCGCCACCAGTAAGAGGGACTTATTATCTCTGTCCAGTAAGAGATCACACTCCAAAATTCCAATCCCAACTATTGCAGCCTGGGTTCCCTGAAAGCAGAGCCTGAGACAAAGGCTTGCATGCCGGTTGCAGGGAAATAGGAAAAGAAGAAAGAGAATACAAGGATGGGTTCTCAAGGCACACTGCAATGGACAACCCTGTGCTCCATCCTAAGAGACATTCTGAGGAGCCCTCGTGAATGAATCTGAGAACCAGCCACATGAGTAACAAATGGTGGGAGACTTCCCCATCAGTCTCCATCCCCGTTGGCTAAGGTCCACTGGATTAGCTCCCCTGTGTTTCCAGGCTGTCCATGTGTGAGTACAGGCCCCACAGCAACCCATACCATGACATCGGAGCAAACCGGGGTAGGAAATGAGGTACTGTCAGGCTGCACCCTCATGAACGGGGGAGGCCTGTGCAGAACTGATTGCTGCTGCAGGGGCTGACATAAAAGCGAGGATTTGCAGTGACACGAGGAGGGTCTGATACAGTCCCTCCAAGATGGCCTTAGGTTCCCATTTGTCCAGGAGCATCTCCGTTTTGCCGTGATGATTGCTCATCGTAATTATTAATAGTGTCCCCTATTGCTCTTAATGTGTCCCAGTTCAAATCACAAAAATATGGTCACTTTGCTCTTTCTCTCTCTCTCTCTCTCTCTCTCTCTCTCACACACACACACACACACACACACACACACACACACACACTTTGAGAGGCACACACACACAAATTCCCACCAGAATTATATTTTCAGGGGCACCTGCGTGGCTCAGTCGTTAAGCGTCTGCCTTCGGCTCAGGGCGTGATCCCAGCGTTGTGGGATCGAGCCCCACATCAGGCTCTTCCGCTGGGAGCCTGCTTCTTCCTCTCCCACTCCCCCTGCTTGTGTTCCCTCTCTCGCTGGCTGTCTCTGTCAAATAAATAAATAAAATCTTAAAAAAAAAAAGAATTATATTTTCATAGTTGTTTTTTGTTCTTCATTGTTGTTTTTTCATATTTTTCTACTGCCCTCTGAAGCAATGTCTCTGGATAGAATGCACTTTGTCTTTATTGGGGCAAATGAAGAAGGGACCCAAAGAAACCACTTTCTATTAATTCTTTAGCCGAGGAACAGATCCTATGTCACACCGACTTTTTTTTAAAGATTTTTTATTTATTCGTTTGAGAGAGAGAGAGAGAACACAAGCAGGGGGAGAGGCAGAGGGAGAGGGAGAAGCAGACTCCCCGCTGAGCAGGGAACCCAATGTGGCCCTCGATCCCAGGACCTGGAGATCATGACCTGAGCCGAAGGCAGACGCTCAACCATCTGAGCCACCCAAGCACCCCCATTTTATTTTAATATACTTAATTTAATGAAGTAGTGCATTGCACAAGTGCAATCTGAACAGTAATTCTCTTTTGGGTTGGAAAAATCACGTTAAGCAATGCTGAGTACCATAAACATAGGCAAAAGCCTTGTGGATCTAGAAACCAAGAGTATATGAACATAGCACACTCTCAATTTTTACAATATGGCAGCTGTTTACAATGGGACAGACTTTCTCATGACATTACATAAGTCTCATGTCACAAATACTCTTTTTGTTTTTATTTCAGAACGAACATAAGTATTTGTAAGCTATAAATTTTTTTTTAAGATTTTATTTATTTATTTATTTGACAGAGAGAGACAGCCAGCAAGAGAGGGAACACAAGCAGGGAGAGTGGGAGAGGAAGAAGCAGGCTCTTAGCAGAGGAGCCTGATGTGGGGTTCGATCCCAGAATGCTGGGATCACGCCCTGAACCGAAGGCAGACGCTTAACGACTGCGCCACCCAGGTGCCCCAGTATAAAATTATTTTAGATCACTGTGATAAATTTGAATTTACTACTTAAAAATTGCATACTATTTCTCCAATAAATGATAGATGGTAACTCCAAACAATTTTGAATAACTGGATTGCCTATTGAACACTACCTATTGAAGCAAGGTGTTTATATGTCCACAGGTATTCATTCAACAATTTCTGGATATAATTCAATATGTAGTCTTCTTCTCTCTGGGCTCCTCACCTTGGAGCCCTAGGGAGAGGGATTATGGGCCTTGTATAGACTGAATGTTTGAACGTCTGCCCGAAAATGCATTGTTGAATGTCTTACTCCCAGTGTGACGGTACTAGGAAGTAGGGCCTTAAGGAAGTAATTGGGTTTTGATTAGGTCATTAGGGGTGGAGCTCCCATGATGGGATTAGTCCCCCTATAAGAAGACAAGGAGACCCTAAAGCTCTCTCTATCATGAAAGGATACAGCAAGAAGGCAACTGTTTGTGAGCCAGAAAGAGGGTTCTCACCAGAACCCACCATGCTGGCATCGGCACCTTGGACTTTGCAGCCTCCAGAATTGTGAGAAATAAATGCTGAGGCTTAAGCCACCGGTCTAGGGTATTTTGTAACAGCAGCCCCAACTGACAGGCACTACCCCAAAGCCAATGTTCACTGTGGGCTGATACAATAGAAATTGAATCCTTTAAAAATTAAGGAAAAATTACGGCTTAAGTGCTATATAGTTTCCACAACATGAAAAAATAATCAACACAATTGTTATTAGAGGTCTTGTTTTATATTTTTTATATGTCAAGGATAATTATTTGCTACAAGTGAGATTTCTGTCATCAGGAGAGTCACTGGTGACCTAGGGTGCCTACCTCATTGAGTTTTGGTCTGAATTCAGTGAGTTTTCCCTTGTAAAGCATTGAGCACAACGTTCGCCCCACAGCAACAGCTCAATAAATGGTCATGATTTTATTATCACTAAATAGAAATGTGAATTGCACTAACATTTTTGGGTTCACATTTTATTTACATAGCATAAAACTCAACTATTCAATAACTCCCCATAACTGAACTTTAAAAAGACCCTCGTTGTTTAGAATAGAAAATAAATAAGACCTTAATTCATTTATTTGCAAAAACTTTTCCCAGCTGTTTTTGATTGACTCCTGGCCTTGAGCGTGAACAGAAATGTGTCCCAAAGAGCATCGTCTTCCTGGTGAAGATTCAGTCCAAGTTTGCCAAGACTTGTGCCGTTCAACTTTAATCTAGTGATACCTAATGAACAAGAATCCACTTTCACAACCAAAGAAAATATTATTAGAGTAAAGCTCATGGGGCCTTACTGTGTGCCTTATTTAATTTCATATCCTACTCTGTGCAAGAAATTTGGAGGGTATGGGCTAGTGGAGACATTTATAAAGGTCTTGGTCAAATGGACCGCCAGCCTCCATTAACTGTTTTTAAAGACACCTAAAATTTTAGGAAGACGTGGAGGGGGAATGTGAAAAGCTGTGATTTCTCTTTATAACAATGACAGAGAAAAGAAAACATAATGGACATAACAGTGAACATTTAACCTTAGCCAAGTGAAATCAAATATAGAAAGTATGTGTGTGCTATAATGAATGACAAAAAAAATAATTAAACTCAAATTGAACTGAACAATTCAGGTCACTTTAATCAATTTAGGTCATTACAGCAAGTGTATTCTTCCCCATTATTTCTCACACCTAGTATCTACACTCATGGTAATTCAGTCTTACTGTCTAATTATAAAAGCTCACAACCTTTGCTTTGGTAGCAAAGGCAAGGAGAGGAAGGTCTCCAACCCCTCAGAGCGCAGGGACGTGACATTAGCCCATATGCATTGTGTTTACAGAGATGTCAACCCTGGTTTCACCTACATCATACAGAAGTGTCTGGAGGTAACTGGGCAGTCACCGACAATCAAATGTCGAATAAATCTGAGGAAAAGACAGCTTATTTATTCAAATACAACCCTGGGATTTTCACAAGCTCTTTCCCTTCCCTTTATTCCTTTCTTTTCTTTAAGTAGGCTCCACTCGGGGCTTGAACTCCCCACCCTGTGATCAAGACCTGAGCTGAGATCAAGAGTCGGTCGCTTAGCCAACTGAGCCACCCAGGTGGCCCCCTCTTTCTTTCTTTCAAACAGCCATGTAAAGTTGTAGCTATAGGGAGGTAACAAGATAGCATGTAAATTATAATCCTGCTTTTGTGTACAAATACAAGTATGTATACAGAACATACCATAAGTACACAGAGAAAAAGATGAGAAATGTATAGCCCAAAGTGTTCACCATGGTTGTCTCTGGGGAGTGGGACTGAAGCGATCATTATTTTCTTCTCGGGCTTTCCTGCATTTCCTCAAGCCTACATTGTTAATGCCCTGAGCCCTCCAGAATCCGGCCTTGGGTTGACATGGTAACCATGGAAAACTTGCTTTATTTTTCTTTTTTTTTTTTTAAAGATTTTATTTATTTATTCGACAGAGAGAGACAGCCAGCGAGAGAGGGAACACAAGCAGGGGGAGTGGGAGAGGAAGAAGCAGGCTCCTAGCGGAAGAGCCTGATGTGGGACTCGATCCCGTAATGCCGGGATCACGCCCTGAGCCGAAGGCAGACGATTAACCGCTGTGCCACCCAGGCGCCCCCTTGCTTTATTTTTCATACACTAAAGAAGATTAACCACTTGATGGTCACCCCTCACAACTGTCAAAAGTTCACAGAGGCCGCTGGGCATGGGGAGAGGGAGCCTGCTTCCCTCCATGACTGCACCCAAACCCCACGTGTCCTCACACAGACCAGCCTTGAAAGAAGCCTCCTGGGTTTGTTTTCAAGAAAAACAAGATCTGGGGGAGTGGGGTGGGGTAGGTGGGAAAATTGGAGGATGGTGGTCAAAAGGTACGAACTTCCAGTTGTAAGATAAATAAGTACTAGGGATGTAGTGTACCGCACGATGGCTGTAGTTACCACTGTTGTGTGATGTACTTGAATGTTGCTAAGGGAAGATCCTAAAAGTCCTCATCACGAGGAAAAAACATTTTTTGTAACTATGTGAGGGGACAGCTGTTAACTGAACTTACTGTGGTAATCACGTCCCAACACCTGCATTATTCCGTATATATCTTAGACTCCGACAGGGTTGTATGTCAACTCTATCTCAATAAAACTGAAAAAAATTAGAAAGTAATTCCGTAGGCATAAAATGCATAAAGTTGGTGCTTATGAATAATAATAACAACACACACACCAAGATCCAGAGCTTTCGTTCTCATGTCAATAAATAAGAAACTCTTACTAGTCTTCTCGAAGCAAGAGAACCAATCAGATCCTAGATCGTAATTCATACTAGGGCTCAACCAGAGTAATATAATCACTTAAAGGTATTTGGAGGGTTTTCCCAAATGTTTCATTTAAGTTTTATTAAATTGAAAGTTATTTCTTTGGAACTTCCTATTAAAAGTTACAGAGAATGACCACGTACTTACACACACTACGTAGAAAGTTAAAGTTACCCACATTTTTGGCAGCAGTGTAAGTGAATTTCTTTCAGGCTGGCTGTGCTGGGGTAACATAGGGTCAGTCCTCCAGAAGCCGGGACGCTAGACTCCATGATATCTGGAGAGCCTCAAAAGTGCCATGACCACAGTCAGCTTTACCCAGTCTCTTCCCTCATCTCCACATCTGATTAACCCCCGAGTCCTTCTGCTCCCGTCCCGAACGCCTCTGGGAGCCACCCTCCCCCTCCGTTCACTCCTGCAGCCTTGGTGCAGGTCCCAGCCACCTCTCACCTGCATTGCTGCACCAGCCCCTGACGGGTGTCCCTGACTCTTCTTTAACCTTGCCAATCCAGTCTTCCCGTGAACTCAGCCCTGATCGCACCACTTCCCAGCATAAGATCTTTCCATGCCTCTAAATGTCCTCAAACTAAAGTCCTAATTCCTTGATATAACCAAGCAGACTCTTAGGAGCACCTCGTATTTTGCACTGCGTGTGTCCCCCCAACCCCCACCCTCACATCCCTAGTAGACCCAGCACTCCAGCATACTTAACTCCTTGATCTCTCGCTGCTGGCTTCTGCACATGAGGCTTCCCTGGCTGGAGGACCCATCCTGTTCCCCTCTTTACCTCACTAACCCTGACTCACCCCTCTGGCTTCAGGTTGATGCTTCCGGCTCTAGAGAAACAACCCCAATCTTGGCAGGGTTAGATGCCCCTTTTCTGGATCCCATCCTGCTCCTGTATAAAATGGCCCGCTTACTCCTCCCTCACTAGTTCATTAGCTCTTTCTGGTCATGGACTGCTCACCTTGCTTCCCCAGCTCTTAAGACACTGCCAGACACATAAAAGACATTCAATAAATACTGATTAAGTAAGAAGCAATAACATCACAGTGCTCTTGGCCTGCCAAGGATAGAATCTCTAAACATCCTCTGTCCCCTTGACACAGGCCTTTGGGATTTGATCCATCCAATTATAGAACCATTTCAGGTTTCTTCTCCTTTCCCTCATCTCTTACACAAAGAAGGAAATGAGGGAAACTGATCATTGGAGATTTTGTACCAAAATTCCTGGTTGGAAGATAAAAGGCTTGAATTATCTGGTATCCAAACATCTTTCTGTTTTTGGAAGACTGGACTTATACTTTCCTACACGCAGATTTTGGTCCGTTTGATCATGAAGACATCTGCAACTATGCAAACTCCACGGCTATGCTGTGAGGCATAAAACTGGAGAAGTGTCTCAAATGCTATTGGTCCCCCTCCTTTATTTCACTGTGAATTAGGAAGAAAATACGGAGCTGCACGGAGATGCACGGTAGACTCTTAAGCCCCAGGGTCCTAACCTGCTACCAGGTTCAGTCTTTGAAGACCAGAGCAAATGACCTCTCCACCTCAAGGGTAATAAAAGACCCAAGCGAGCACTCCATTAGCCTTCCATTCTGCTTGCACCCTGTTCCCACACCTAGAAACTTTGAGAAGAAAAAAAAAGGACTTTTCTCCCTGTACTTAATTCTTCTGTTTCTACTCCTTCTCAGTTCCTTCATCCTCATCCCAAAAAAGGTTCCCCCTCTCAACAAAATCAGTCTTGAACTTCGGATCTGGAGGCGGCAGTCTTAGGGTGAACATGTATACTGCTGTTATAAATTATTAGTGGTTATTATTTGTATTATTGCTCCTGTTGCTTTTTGAGGAGGGAAAGTAAGATCTTTGCTTTAATAAATGGAAGATTTGAGAGGATTTTTTTTTAACCCCAATTTTGTTTTGTGTTTTTAAGCATACTAGAACAAAGGAGCAGAGGATTTGTGTCTTTGTACTTTTGCTGCTGTTTCCTGGAGGAAATTTCTTTCTTCTTTCTTCCTCCCTTCTTTCCTTTCCTTTATCCTATACACACATAGTAGAAATTAAAGCTAATTAATAGGGAATTAGATGTATCAATTACCCAAATAGGGTATGCTCACTGTACAAATGCTAACAGTGGCTTACAAAATAAACGCTGACTATTCTTGCCGCATGTGAGCAACAGAATTATGTTTCCAGCTCTGCTGACTGCCAAAATTGATCATTAGCAGAGCAAACAGACCCCAGAAAGGTCTGCATTTTATGGGGGATGCTAAACATACAAATAAAGGACTTTTACGAGGTCAACACTATTATTTTGTTTTCAAATGATTTCCTGTTCCACGAGATTTATATTCAGTTATTTAACTCTGTGTAATTAAGAAAGATATTTAACTGAGCTTAAGCTTACTTAAAGCAACCAAGCTCCTTTTGTCTCCTTATCGATCTCGGGCTTCAATTCCCTCCCCCTCGTGTCCATTCTACCTGGTGTAGAAGATTTTTCTTTGAGGGAGAGGATGAAAACAAATTTAGATTTAGGACCCATTCCCCCACCAATGGTCTACCTCATTTGCTTTTTTCTCCTTGCTTCTCTTTTCCATTTTTCCAAGCATCAGTCCACTCAGAACGTTGGCCTCCTCTAGCATATGCCAGTGTAATGTGCCATGTTTACATCTGCCTTGCATCAAGATTTTTCTTCCATCTTCTTCTACCCACACTTCTTCCCTTGCAACCATACCTTCACATACCCTAAAAAGTAGAGATTTCTTTTTCAACAGATTTCCCTGTAGTCCTAGCAAAGCATATCTTGCCAAAAGGCCACACAGCTAAAAACTTGTGCCAGGCAATATACCTTACTCCCAAAAGCTGCTTTTTGGCAGCTGATAGAAACACTGATTATTCATATCCACAGAAATCACGATGCCTATGGATGATTTGAGGCTTTTTTTCCCAAGATGTGGATATGATTCAAATAAGGGGTTTCATCAACTGGACTTCCACATGAAGGAGATATCTGGAGGAACATGGAAGAAAGAAGCACCAGGCATTCAGAATGTTCTATGTTACTCGGCATTATTTTCTGATATCTCTGTAACGTTTGACTTTTAAGCCTTAGCCTTTAAAAAAAATAACGAAATAAAGAATAAGCTTTGATTGACCATGCTAAAACTACTTTAAACATGTTCTAAAACGGTGCTTTAAAATTTTCCCCACAACACTGTTACCTATGTGAGATGCAGGTACTTTAAGAAATGTTTCTGGAAGACTGTATCTGAGGCAGTTTATGAGCTGAAGCCAAGGCTAAGGCATTGCTAAGGGAATCTGTTTCCCTGGGATACTAATTAACTCCAAATACTGCATATAAATTAAGCCAGCAGCTACAGAAAGAAGCAGCTTACAGGAGAGGAAAATCTGAAGTACTATCTCCTGATTAGAGAAAAAGGCATCAGGGACACAAGAGGAACCCTTTTCTCTCCGACCCTCATTCTGTTTTCTTTCTAGAAGCTTCTATCCTTTTCTCTTTCCTTTTGTTTTCCTTTCTCCACAATGGCAGGTGTGATTTATTGGATAGCTGACTAGGGAAAAGGCTTCTTCCCCAAGGGACCTGTTCTCCCTTGTCTCTTTAATAAGAAAGCTCTTCTCTAGATCGATGCCCTCCGGGCTCTGTTCTCTAACTCCTGGGCACAAGAATCCCAAACTCCTCCCCTGGAGATTCTGACTCAATGGGTCTGGGGCAGGGTCTTGGAATGTGTGTGTGGCACAAGCATGATTCTTAGGAGCCAGAGTTTGGGAAACCCTGCCTCCTCCTCTGAGAATAAGACACAGTTCCTGACCCCCAGCTGGGACACGTGCAGGTCTGAGAGGATAAATACGGTTCAAAAGGGAAAGTGTTAGCAACTGAAGCTTCAGCTAACAGCACCCCTTGCCAGACAGCTCTCCTTGTTTCGCTGCTAAATGGTTTTAGCTTAGTTGTTAGAATCAAGAGTTGCCTTTTTATTTTTAATGTGCAAATATAAGCAGATAAATCACTTATTTTAGGTAATCCTACCGGTGCCTGACTTACCTTTTATCTGGACAGTATAACCAGTAGCCAGAACCTTCTCTGGTGCCAGCACCCCTAATCTCGGGTTTTGTTTAGAACATGACAACCTTTTCTGATCCTCTGAATAACTTCAGCCAACCACTGAAAATCACTGTTCTACAACCACTGGCAGGGAAGAAAACAGCCAAAATAAACACATCCACAGAACCTTCCCCCAACCCAGTGTTGAAATAGGTTTGTATGGAAATCTGCTGGGGTCTAAGTCATCTCTTTCTCTTTTAACAGTCACCTGTCCCAAAAAGGGCAGAGACATTTCTGCTGAGGCCTAAATGCACATACGTCATCCCCATAGCCTTCTGGAATACATGAAAATATGTGTCCATTATTTGTGACTTTGTTACTCCATAGTTTGAAAGTTTAACCTCTTAGGCGTGATCTAGTTAAAACTACACACTATGAGTAGCCCGAAGCATTAAGAGGCATTAATAGCCATTAGCATCACCCATGTGTTGCTGGATGAAATGGCTTAGTGTGTGTTTGCTATAAATAGCTTGTCAAGAATACAGAAACAGTAACACCACGTCCTGCCCACCTCCCCCTAACCTTAGGAACACTCACGGCCAGGGGCTGCTCTGCGAAAAGGCAAACATGCCCTATGCAACAGCAGGATGTCTCTGCTTGTGAAATTACAAATTACTTCTGAGCGTCATGGTTCTCAATTTTATTTTTAAAACATGACCTTGAGCTTATTTATCAATTGTTAACTTCTATTTGACTGTATAGAGCCTCTCATTTCTCTTGACCAATTTCACAATTTGCTTACATCTCCTGGCAAAAAAAAAAAAAAAAATTTTGATGAAAACATCCTTGTAAGCCAGCTATCACTCAAGAACGGATTCTAGAAAGGTTTCTAGAGGTAATACTTAAATTTATGTGGTTGTGAAGGAAATCGTGAGGTGGGAGAGGAAAAGAACTTGTGTACAAGGGAAGTTAGTAAGGCATCGTTCGTTTAACAAAGACAGAAATTCCTGTGAAATGGTCCTTGGCCAATCAACTACAGTTGTACCCCTGAACACAGGGGTTCAGGGTGTCAAACCCCCTGCACAGTTGAAAACCCACATATAACGTTTGACTCCCCCAAAATTCTAACAGCCAATGAACATATATTTCATATATAATATGTTTTATATACTGCGTTCTTACAATCAGTCGGCTAGAGAAAACAAAATGTTAAGCAACTCAGAAGGAAGAGAAAACACGTTTACAGGACTGTACTGACTTGAAACAAATCCACGTATGAGTGGATCTGTGCAGCACAGCCCCATGTTGTTCAAAGGTCTCCTGTATTTCCTTAGAATCTTGGTTTTAAAGAAGGACTCTGAAATGTCGCTGCTTCCTGCAAACTATGTGGAAGGGCACTGAATTGATGATACGGATACACTGTTTTGAGTCCAAGTGGGTTCTTGTCCTGATTGTTCCTGGGTATGATTTTAGATAATCATTTCCCCTCTCTGCTTCAGTTCTGTCTTCAGTCAAACGGGAGAACAAAAACATATGTCCTACCCCCTACGGCAGCTCTGAGGAATAACTGTGCAGCTCGCCTCAAATACAGCACAGCAGGATCCAATAAATGTGAACAGGTTCTCCACGTTGCCAAGCACTAAGGACACTGTCACCAGTAACCTTTATTCTTCCATGCAAATGAGTCAAGGCTTTACCTAAAAATTCGACTCAAATACCCAGATTCAAAAGCTAGGGCAAGGAATTGTATTCCAAAAGAAATGAGAAATGATCTAGCATCGGCCAACATCCCCAGAAGGGGATGCCCTGAGAGAGGCTGGGACTCTGGCTACGAAGCCTGCACCTACCACAGACTGTCCATTTTCTAATAAAGGCAAATAAGAACCAATGGTGGCCCCATCATTCCATGACTAAGACCCCAGCAGGAGCACAGCAATGTTCCGAATAATTCACATTAGTGAATGGCGGACAGAAATGCTCGGAGAGCTTACCTACCTCACTTTCTTCTAGATTTCTTCCTCATTTCTTCTTGCAAAGTCAAATGATACACAAAAAGGACACCTCTTAGTGATAACCATGTAAGCGTCTATTGATACGTCTGTCAGACTCAATCACACTATTTAAGAAAGCAAATATACATAAAGACTGAGTGTCCATTCAATGCGTTATTTCTGGTGCATTTTTTTTCCTGCCAAGAATGAGGATAAGAAGATGCAAAATAATAAAACTGGGAGACTGGAGTATAGAATGCAAGATAGATACAAATCTACACGTAATCCTAATGCGCCGAGAGATCTTCTTGACAAAGGAGATTTCATTCCAGCTTGCTGCTAGTTTTGACGCAAATGTAGGACGTACCGCGGCCCAGAAGCCTAGAGCCTCAAGTGAGCCGAACGCAGTCATCATGAGCTAGTCTCCGTTAAGATTTCAAGGTCAGAGTCAACGTGCCTTGGCTGCAATAATCGTTATGCTTAGTGCAGGTAAACCACGGAACAGGCCCTTTGGAAAAATACAAAATATTTACCCAGCAACTCCTAGTGAACAGCACATGCGCTGCACACTGAGGAGCGGTCGCCTGTGGTTGTGGAAAACTCACTACCGAAGAAAAACAAACACGGCCTATTACAGCAAGGCTACGGCGTGCCTCTTCTGCTCGGTACGAGAGAAATCCACTGCCCAGCAGACGATGAGCCCGACGGCCTGACGGCAGTGATGCAGCAGGATGCTCGTCGTCTTTTTGCCCCAAAATAAACAATGAAGTAATCACACAGGTGAATATCCCAGTATAACTCCCGTCGGATTCAAAACTCATCTTCAGAGCTGTCGGCTAAGAGCATGACTCGATCTTGCATGCTGTTGAATTCTCTCTGCTGGAGAATGAAAAACAGAAGAGCGTTAAACCCTTTCTGCTGCAGAGCAAAACTGAGAACCAGGCCCCTTTAAAAGGCGCCCCAACACACGCAGCCGAAGCCCAGGCAGCCGCTGCAGCTGCTAGTCCAAACCCCGGGGCGTGTCAGTACCATTCCTGCCTCATTAAGCCCCGTGTGCTTTATTAAGTAAATTGGGAAAGCGAAGCATGTTCTGAAACGGGTGAGGTTTTGCTGTTGTGGGCACCATACCTTTCTTTTATGCCTTTTGAAGCCGTTTCTCCTTCGGCGATTCATAACCTTAATGCTGTAGAGTGCTCCCAAGATGAACAAGGCGCCCGCTATCCCGACCCCTACGGGAACCAGCATCCCAGACATGTAGCCAGCCTGCGCGGAAAAGGAGCCCATTAGGATGCTAAAGAGACCACTGCCCTGGGTTTCTCATTTTTGCCCGATGGCAGCAGGTTGTTAAACACCTGGAATTCTCCTACTTGCTTTGTCATAAACTAGCACCTAGAACAGAGGTACATTTTAGGGAGAAGGCAAGAGAGAGAAAGGTATGACTATTTTTGGAAAGCTCAAGTATTTAGAAGAAGTACTGAAATAAATCACCCAGACTTCGTGGCACCTCCAGCCACTTGCTTATGCACATTTGTCAACATCAGGTTTTGGTGGCAGAAATATAACTTGTATTAAAGATGGATGAAGTAAGCTTCTGAGAATGCCAGAACTATTAAAACGCTATAAATCGGAAATACCAGCCTGAGGCAAGCTCCAAGGGGGCTGAGGGGGAGGGCCTTGACATTGGCGGTCTGCTGTCTCACAATCTCAGTTGCATTACAGTAAGAAAGGGAAGAGGAAGGATGCTAGATACTGGGGCACAGACAGAAAAGACATAAAGTGGGATTTATATGAAAGGAAAAAATCTGCCCAGTGGACAAGACCAAAGTTGGGGCTGGGGAGGGAATTCTGAGCATCCCCAGAGAAGTGGCAGAGTAGGGTGCAAAGATCACTGTGAACAACAGTGGCAGCTCGGAAAGAACCTGGAGGTATCTGGTATCTGGTGTGTCTCCAACGTCCCCAAGGTGTCACTATGGATACATTGGTTCCAAGTGAGAAGCATGATGTCCACACATCCCTGGGCTCGGGTAAGTAGCTCCGGATCTTCCCAAGCTCAGGGTAAGGCCATCATACTAAAGGTGCTCCCTGCATCTTGGCCAATATGACACCTCAGGGCTAAGAGCATTATGGACTTACCTGGAGCCCTTTCACAGAAGAGCATGACACTGGTTTGCCTTTGAAGAAGGCCCCTTCTAGAAGCCTACCCAGACAAAATACATCAAAAATTAAAATTTTTAGACTTTAGATAGGCATTATTTGGGGGTGGGGGGGAACCCATGAATCTGTTCATTTATTTGACTATTTCTAAAATTTCTAATATAGCACAAACTATTTCTAGTACCTTTCAGAATGAGCCAAAATCAGAGAGGGACAGAGAATAAAGTTTTCTAAAAAGTGCTGACGCATGCAGACTGTGATGCTCTCCCAACGTTTCCAAAAGGAAATCAAAGGAATACACGAGCCCTTGTAAAACTGCAGCTCCCTCTTCTTGCACACAGACAGCTCACTCACTGGTTCTGTCTTCCAGAGTCTTGTGTTAGGGCAGAATATGGAAATTTTTCCATTAATTTGAGAACAATAGCATTGTTCATCAGCACACTAAGTGTTTTTCTCCAAGAAACAAAGCGCAGTCACTTTTCAGCAAATTAATATGCTTTGCAGAAACCCAAACTTTATCTCAAGTTCTTCCAGATCTACTTAAGGCTTATAAAACTGTAATTTTCCATGTGGGAAAACACTGGACAAGAGCAAAGTTTTGGTACTCTCATAAGAGCTGTGAATATATTGCTTTAAAACCATCATTCCCAGTACATGGAAATGAATATATATATTGAAATATGATCAACTTTAAGTCCCGTAGAAGAGACTCTAAAGAGCCATACATTCAAAGGACCATACTTGAGCTGTTGGAAGTTTGGCTTGATCAGTCTCTGCGTGGGTCTCCTCGTGCTGCGTAACCTCACCCCACACCCACTAGCATGACTATTCCAAAATGTGGCACTCTTTCCCATACTTCTTATTTACACATTTAGATTTCTGATTTCTAGACCTTTAAATCATATAGATTTCATCAAAATTCAATTAATATCTCTCTCTCTCCTCTCTTTTGTCCCCTCGAGTGTGCATGTGTGTGTGTGATCAGCCTGTGCTTTGAAATTACAGTTAAAAGATGGGATCCAAGTAGCCTCTCCTCTTCCAATATATTTTAACCATTCCTGTTTCAACACTGCCTAATGGAGAATAAGCTCTTCTTTTAGAATCCCCCATGCCTTGGGGCGCCTGGGTGGCTCAGTTGGTTAAGCATCTACCTTCAGCTCAGGTCATAATCTTGAGGTCCTGGTATCAAGCCCCGCATCAGGCTCCCTGCTCAGTGGGGAGTCGGCTTCTCCCTCTCCCTCTGCCCCTCCCCCCACTCGTATGCGCGTGCGCTCTCTCACGCGCTCGAATAAATAAAATCTTTAAAAAAAAAAAAAAAACAAGAATTGCCTAGGACTTATTTCCTACACAAATGAAAACAAATAAGGCTCATGAACATATTTTCTACGTTACAAACCCTGCCTAGTACCTCTTCTCTGTTCAGGATCACCGGATGCACCTCCCCGGATAACACCCTGAGAAGGACACCGCTGCACCTGCGTATACTCCAAGCGAGAACGCGTAACTTCCATCTCGTCATGAGGAAACATCCAATAAACCTAAACGAAGACTATTCTGTTTTTTAAAGGACTATATCTTCTTTTAAAGTCAGTGTCATGAAAGACAAAAGATGGCTATAAAAATGTTCCAGATTAAAGGAAACTAACGAATCATGACAACAAAATGTGTTACATGACCCTAGACTAGACCCTATACTGCTTTTAGAAAGGTATTTTTAGTCTGTTGAAATACTGAAATATGGAGGCCAGATTTGATTAAAAAGTACTGTATCGATGTTAAATGTACTCAAGCTGATAACTGTACTATGCTTGCTAATGGAATATTTCCATCTGTAGGAAATACACACTAAAGCATTTGGAGGAAAATCACCATGGTATACGCAACCTTTCCTCAAATGATTCAGAAAAAAAAGAGGCGGAGATGGGCAGATAGACCAGCAAATGAGAAACCAAATGGGGTAAAATGTTAAAAACAATTGCATCTGGGTAAAAGGTATATGGGCATTCTTTGTACTTATTGTTGTATCTCTTTTTTGTAAACTTGAAAATAGTTCCAAATTAAAAGTTCCGCATTTTTAAAATAGATTGCAAGTCAAAATATGACTAGATATAGTTGTTTTTAGTTTGTGTTTGTGTTGGGTTTTTGCTGGCTTTGTATTACATTCATGAGAAAGGTATCCTTCCTTCTTAGGATAATGTATTCGTCCAGAAACATCTGTTTTCAGGAAAGGCATAAGGAAACCAAATGATATGCTGTACTGTCTAAAGTCTGCTGAGTGAAGACAGCGCCCTTATGTTGCTTTGCAACAATGGCTCTCGAACTTAGCATCTATCAAAATCGCCTGCAAGACTTGTTAAAACAGATTGCCGGGCCCCGAGCCTAGAGCTTCTGACTCAGTAGGTATAGGGTGGGGCCCAAGACTTGCACTTCTAGCAAGTTCCCAGGTGATGCTGATGCTGCTGGTCCAGACCACACCTGAGAATTGGTGCCATGCAATAGAGTCTGGATCATCCATTTTCTGGGTTATTTCCTACAGCTAGAAGAAACAGAATGATCTTGGTGACATAACGACAGGGTTGGTCTTTACTACACAATAAAGTTGCTGTGCCTCTTTAAAAGCATTTTAGATGTTGAAAAGACAAATCAATTTTGAGAAGCATTTTAGACGTTGAAAAGACATAGCCATAGGTAAAAAGTTAGGATTTGCCTAACAAGCATCACAATCTGGGACATTAAGCCAGAAAGAAGAGTAATGATGGACTGAGTACAGGGACTTTCCCTCAATGGCCATTCACCTCTTCTGCCAGAGCAGCAGAACCTCCCATTTCAGCTGGGCACAGAGTAACAATCACAGCTCCCTGCCTTCTGTGCAGCTGGCTGTGACCGTGTGACTAATCTCACTAAGAAGAGAATACATTAGTGGCAGGTGCAGCTTCCACGACATGCTCCTCAAGGGGGGAGCACAGCCTTTATCCCTCATGTTTTGAGAATGAGAGCGCCTTTATCTTCCCTTTTAAGAGGGAAGAGGTGTCTTAGACTTCCCCTCTCCTCCTTCCCCTGGCTAGAATATGGACCTAGCTAAGTTGGAACTGCCATCCAGGACCTTGAGATGACCTTGGGAATGAAGGTCACAAATGATGGTGCATCAGATACAAGGACTTGTTGCTCCTGAACTCCCATCACAGTGTTGCTCCCCATGAACCCTTGACTGCTACCTCCAGATTCATAAATGAGAGACAAACTTCTATCTTGGTTAAGCCATTGTCACTGGGGTTCTCTGTCACTCATAGCTGATCTTAATCCTAGCTAATACAGAAAGACTAAACAATAGCAAAAAGAATAATTCAGTACTTTTTGATTTTAAAAGATTTTATTTATTTATTTGAGAGAAAGAGCGTGCATGCACAAGCAGGGGGAGGGGGAGAGGGAGAAGCAGACTCCCCACTGAGCAGGGAGCTGGACATGGGACCTCAATCCCAGGACCCTGAATTCATGACCTGAGCCCAAGGCAGACACTTAACCAACTGAGCCACCCAGGTGCCCCCAGATCTTTTTAGAACACTATTCTTTCTAGAGCCCAATTAACTAACAGAAATACCAATATCAGGTACAATTGAATAATGCTAAACTGAGAAGATGTCCCGGTTGGCCGAAGAGCCAGTTAAATAAATATTTAGTTTCCAGTTCTAAGGGATTCTGTGACTTTCATCAAAGAGGCAATAGTTTGGCTCTCAAGCAGTTTCTGAAGATAATGACCGACAAGACTTTTATAGATGAGAGCCAACTAGCTAGCTAGCTAGGTACATGAAGGGGGAAGCGAGAGAGCAAGAGAGAGGGGAAGATAAATATATATATATATACACACGTATGTATGTATATAAGAAGGCATGTTGCAGGTATGTGTAGAGTATTTTACTCACAGGGGAAGGGGGGGGGGATATGGAAAAGATTATAGTGAGTCCCTCCAAGAAAGAGTCAAAATATGAAGAAATAAGGCACCAAATAAGCCAAACACAGTTAGAATCCCAACTACTTTTCTTCTATTTTTTTAAAATTAAGACATACTGAAAAAAATACTCCAGAAGAAAATATAAGAGAGGGCTGGAAAAACTTAAAATAATCCAGGAAACTAAGGGTCACACATAAAATTACTTCTCTTGGTGAAAACGATAGCGAGAAGGTGCCAAGCCTTTGAGACAAGATAAGAAGGGTCTACAGAAATAGAAAACACAGCCTTTCTATAAAGCTGCACAGATTTTTTTTTAAATTGTGGCAAAGCTATCTATAGATACAGGTAAGAAATTTCACGATATTCAACTTCAAAACTGGCTACATGCAAAAATTTATTCTCTTATGGGTTTTCTGGTGCACTTTTTTACTCAGAGGATATTTCCTATAGAAACAATGATATACGGGTTCCTAAATTCATCTACCAAATCCTATTCCTTTTCATTGCATCCTATTTTCTCCTGAAAAATAACAAGAAGCACTATTAATGTAAGTGTGTTCAGTTCTTAACTTTTGAGCTTTATTTCCCCCAAATCCTGCTCAGTCCATCCAATCACACCTCCCTAAGATAACCGGACCTGTGACAGATACCCAAATGGCCTCCACTAACCTCAACATGCTTACAATTTTTCAACATCACTTTTAATAAAGAAGTATGACCACACATCAAAAACTAAGGATATACTGTATGGTGACTAACATAACATAATAAAAAATAATTATTAAGAAAAAAAGAAGAAGTATGACCTCAAAACAGTCTCATTCTCAAAAGCCATCTATGCTAAATTTTACTGAGAATCACAAAGATAGTAATGAGGAGAATTAATACAATCATATAATGTTCATTGTCATTTATTCTTTAACATTAAGCTGCAGCAAAATAAATATTAATCATCCAAATATGGGGAGAATTGACTCCAAATAATAAAAAACGACATGGGATACTATCAACAGAAGTATATGTTGGGACCGGTGATTTAGACACAACTCAATATGTGGCAATTGAAAAGATTTCCATTCACTAAACCCCCAGTTAAATCTGAGCTGGATTATAATAATGAGATCTGGCACAGGCTACAGCAAGGAATTCAGGATTCCATCAATATTTTTATGAGTAGTTTCAATTTAAAATTCTAAAGTAACCAAAAAATGTAAACTTGGAGAGTGTTGAAAATCAAAAGAAAATGAAAAATAAGAACCTGGAAGGAAGTTAATATTGTCAATCACAGACGTGGCTGGCAGAATTAATGCGAGAGAGAAATATTTTTCATAGTTGGCCATTCCAGGCAAGTCAGCCCTTCATCACCCAGTATGTAGGAACACTACGAAGGACTACTTGAAAGCTGATCTAAGGAGAATGCTCAGGCAGCAGGTGTTTTTACTCCAAATCACCCCCACTATGGTTTAAGGATGCTCTTTCCATCCCAAACTTTTATTCTTAACTCAAGTCCATCCATTTTTGCCTTTGGGTCAGAAGGATCAATGCCTTCCCAAATCAAGGTATTTCTTCCTCATACAGAAGGATTAGGCTTACAAGCACCTGGCATTGGGTTATTGGGCATTGGGACAAGAAATGCCAAATAAATTGGGATTACACTGCTGACCCCTAGAAGAAACTCCACCTTGATATGTCAAGGATATTTTTTCAGCTGAGCAGAATAGATGATACCTTCATAAGAAGGAATGGTGCTCAAGGGTGTCCCTTGTGTTATACAAGAAGGAACTTAAAGGGAAAGTCTTCCTTCTTGTTGGGCACCTGGAAGTGGCCTTGCATCTTTGCACAGATGACCAGAAGCAGAATGATGAATTAAGGCTCCATCACTCTGAAGATATTTTATTTGACAAAGCCATGCCCTTTAAGATAAATCCAAAGGAAGAAAATACTTCTCTTACCTTGTCTTTTAGTTTTTCCATCCAGCTTCTCACTAGGGAAAATAAAAGAATAAAATGTAAATATCCACCTTTTTACTTACACTTCATTGAATTAAGTTAATTCAGTAACTTACATTTCATGGTATTAAGTTAATTTGATGCACTGGTTTTATTGTATGAAATACAGTGCAAGGTTCAACAGTATTAACATGACAGTAATAGTCTTGTTTTGATTCTCATTTGTTTAAAAATGCAACAGAAAGCACAAACATATCCCTCACATCATCATTAGGTGAACGGAGAATATTTTTATTTGTTAAACGTATTTGTAAGACTATTGAATGCTTTGGGAGGAGGTCTGGGAAAAGAGACAGAAAATCGCCTTTAAAGTATCAAGTTCACTCCCAACCCATGCACCAATAAATAAATAAATAATCAGTTAATTAATTATCAAGTTCATTTCTTAACTGACATTTTCTCCTTAATGTTACTCTTCTTTCTCAGTTTTTAAGCTCAGTGGGTATTCTGCACTTGAATCAATATCCCAGCAAAGTAAGGTAGGAAGGGGCAATGGGCAGGCCAGCACTGCTCAGCACTGGCTCCAAAGAGAAGCATTTGCTTCCACATTTTGACCAAAGGCAAAAAGAGAAAGTATTTCTGAAATACATAAAGCTTACAAACTGTACCATTCCATCACAATACAACCACTATAAAAAAAAATAAAGGCAATAATCAAGTAACAGTTTAAAAAGCCACTGAAAAAGACTACATCAACCATGAGTGTTAAGTAAACCATTATTACAACCATTTGGAAGTACAATGCTGAGAATAGAAAAAGTATCCTGCAAAATGAAAACGTGTTAGAATGGCCATGGGTTTCTTTCTTTTCTTCTTTTTTTTTCATTTAAATTTTGGTTAGTTAACATATAATGCAATATTGGTTTCAGAAGTAGAATTCAGTGGTTCATCACTTACATACATCACTCTATGCACATCACAACAAGTGCCCTCTGTAACACCCATCCCCCATCTAGCCCATCCCCCCCCCCACCTCCCTCCATCAACCCTCAGTTTGTTCTGTATCACTAAGAGTCTCTTATGGTTTGGGGCACCTGGGTGGCTCAGTCAGTTAAGTGTCCAACTCTTGATTTTGGCTCAGGCCATGGTCTTAGGGTCATGAGATCAAGCCCTGAGTTGGCTCTGCCCCTCCCACTCTAAAAAAACAAAAAGTCTCTTATGGTTTGTATGGCCATATTAAGGATAGTTTGAAGTTAGTAATGGGATTCTTCATCCTTAATTGCCTTTTAAAGTTATAATAATGATTCAGCATTGAATAAAAATTCTATTTTGAAAATCATGGAAAAGGAGAAAAGAAGACAAATATTACCAAAGAAATTAGTAAGCCAATAAAAACCTTTCAAGATTTCCTTAAATTTCCTTTCCCATCCAGGAGCTTCAACAGATAGGAAGGAAGGACACAGAGTGGCCAACCTAGAAACAGCTCCCCAAAAGTGTAGACAAGGGATTGGCAAACTTTTCTTGTGAAGAGCCAAAGAGTAAACATTTTAAGCTTTGCAGGCCATGCAATCTCTGTCACAACACTCAACTCTGCTGCTGCGGTGTGAAGCACTCATAGTACACAAATCAATTGGTTTGGCCATATTCCAATAAACGTTACTTATGGACATTGACCTTTGAATTTCATGTAATTTTCATAGGTCACAAATATCTTTCTTTTTTATTTTTTTTAACCATATTGAAATGTAAAAGACATTTCTTTGCTCATGGGCCATACAAAAACGGTTAGCGGGCCAGACTGGTCAACGGGTCACAGGGTACTGACCCCTGGCACAGACACATTTTGCCCAAGAAGTTGGTGTAAATGGAGATTTACAGTCTGACTGCAGTAATAACATATCTGAGAGGAGTGATTCCAGCCCAAATGTGCACACGGCTTGACCCCTAACAGAGCAGGTTCGAATCTACTGCATCCCTTGATCAGCAAACCAAAAACAAACATGAGAGTGAGGGAAGATTATGTTCTGGGAAAAGATGGGGAAACTGAGACTCAGAGAAGCTAAGAGACTTGCCCATTGTTAATCAGGAGTAAAGAGTCACTGGAATTCCAACCACTACCAGATTTAACAGCCTACAGGAATAAGACTTCGTAACTACCCATTTCTTTTGGTGATAGCCCCACTCTCTTGCTCTCTCAGGTTGAAAATGTGGAGCTACCTTCCTTGGGCTCTTCTATCTCCTTCAGTCCCTGGCTTCAATCTCTCATGCCAAGATCTTGGCAAGACCTCTCACCTTTCTCCTTCGCTCATCACTCATTCCGTCTCCACTGGGATTCAGGTAAAGTAGTGGTGTACAATCAGGATATGATTAGTCATGGGAAGGCCAAAAGAATACACAGAAATCTTAGAAATGAGGCTAGGGGTTAGTGGCTCCATGGAGAAGTGAAGTCAACCACTGATTTGCTGAGTGACTTTGGAGAAATTAATGAACCTCCGGGACCCTCAGTTTCCTCCTATGTAAAATGACCGTGGTAACACCTGTCTTGCAAGACTGTTGTGAAGATTGGAACTAACACGTGCCATGTGTCTAGGACAGTCCTTGGTGTAGAGAAATAAGAAAACAAAAATAAGAAACCTGGGACAGGAGGAGAGAAACAAAGACGAGTGAGTCATGAATATTTCAACATGTCTCAACTAAGTCCAAGACATACACTGAAATTCAAGCAAGAGAACGTTTCCAATTCATTGATTCATTCAACAAATATTTATTATGCACATTGTGTTGGCCAGGCACTGTGCTCTACACTGGGGTCAGCAGAAGGTATGGGGCCTAATTCCAGTGAAGAAAGGAAGAGGCCATCAGGTCTATGAGAAGTGAATAACAAGCAGCAGTACAGGGACAGACAGTGAGGGACAGAGCAAGAAAGCCAATTACTGGGCCCAAAGCAGAATGCCAACCCGTGAAGCAAGATGCTTGGAATCAGGAAATAGGATGGATATTATATAAGGAGCAAAACAAAATCAAGGTGGAAACAGGAAAAGGTGGGCACTTTGTGGAAGGGGTGAAAAGGGCCAGATGACTACCTGTGGGTGGCAGGGTAAGGGCAGCTCAGAGAGGAGGGAAAGGAGCCACAGGTCCAGCCAGGGTCTGAGGCACCAACAGGCTTTTGAACTATAGGAAGTTCACTGTCAAGAGAAATTGTTTAGGGGCGCCTGGGTGGCTCAGTCAGTTGGGTGTCAGACTCTTGATTTCGACTCGGGGTCATGAACTTAGGGTCAGGGGATAGAGCCCTGCATGGGGCTCCACACCCAGCAGGGAGTCTGCTTCCTCCTTCTTCTCCCTCTCCCACTGCCCCTCCTCCAGCTTACGTGTATGCACACTAGTGCACGCTCTCTCTCAAATAAATAAATCTTTAAAAAACAAAAAAAAGTGAAACAGTTTAACATGGGACTTATCCAGCCAGGTGTCACTAGCAAACTGTCTCTATCTTGGAGTAAATTTCACCAAGTCCTGCTTTGGATGATTCTCGAAGGCAGTACTTCTCCACTGGGGGAGGCAATGCTCATCAGAACAGGATGTGCGTCTGCATACAGGGAGTTTGAAGGAGCACATTCAACGGGTCTGATTCTTTAGCTGATAATACAAACTGCAAGAAGAAAGCTGGGCAAAAATCTTCTCTGTGAGTGAGGCTGGTGATACACAGAAGATAATGAGACAGTACTGGGGGGGCATGGGTCTAGAAAGGTTGAGAAAGCGCTGTTCCTTGAAACAGGCAAGCTTGGTTGTATTTCTCCAAATAAGATCATGAGGACCCTGAGGGTTACTATGCCTTGTGCTTCTCAGGCATCTGCTGGAGTCCTTCACCTGCTGTTGGACACTCAGGTGCTTAATAAATACTTCTCCCTTCTTTCAGTGAATATATATTGCTTTTCAGTGAGTTCATAATTTTTGAGTATGATTCTTTTTTCATGAGGATTCTATAAACTGTTTTCAACAAAATATTCGAGGCACTGTCAAAATAAACTTTACACAATGATATTTTAAAATGGAAGGAATAAAAATTGATAAAGGAATGCAAAAGCAAGACAAGAAAAAAATCAGAAAAAAAAAGAAAAGATGATTGTGAAGAGGAGAATCAGCACTGTAATTTTTTAAAAACAGACATCACACTGACGAGAAGGGTATGAACTGATACAACTTTTTGGAAAGTAAGGAGGGATTTGCAATCTACCTTAAAAGTTTTTTAAAGGTTTAATTTTTTTAAATCCAAAGGTCTAGTCATAAGAGAAATGTATCTTTTTTTTTTTAAGATTTTATTTATTTATTCGACAGAGATAGAGACAGCCAGCGAGAGAGGGAACACAAGCAGGAGGAGTGGGAGAGGAAGAAGCAGGCTCATAGCGGAGGAGCCTGATGTGGGGCTCGATCCCATAACGCCGGGATCACGCCCTGAGCCGAAGGCAGACGCTTAACCACTGTGCCACCCAGGCGCCCCAAGAAATGTATCTTAATTAATCATGGATATGCACAAAAATTTTTGTTAAATGCTGTTTACTGTAACGTTATTTGTAATGGAAAAGAATACGTAAACAACATCAATATCCAACCATAGAGGACTGGTTTAAATACTCAAGGGAAAACTATACCTTAGGTTATATCTACAGAGTATATTATACAAAAATTTAAATTATTTCAAGAAAAATAATATGTTACAAATGAAAAAATAGGGTATATATAACATGAGCTCAAGTTTGTGGATAAAAAAATTACGTATACAATTGGGATAACATATATCTAAGTGTTAACTGAATTCATCAATAGGTTGTAAAATTATGGGTGATTTTCACTTATTCCCTGTATTTTTAGAATCTTCCAATTTATTTATAATTTCTTACTCCTTTTAAAGAACCCTAGAAAATTCTGTAGATTTTTGCAAATGGAGATTAATGGTGGATCGCTGACAGCGAGGAACACGAAAGGTTGGGGCCTTTTTACTTCCATAATTCCTTAGCCCGCAGCTATCGATTCATTCTAATCCCACTAATTCTGGTTTGTTTCCTTTCTTGAAATTTTATTTAATGCAAGTCTGAAAGCACAGAAATATAATGAGGCCTCTGGTCTCCTTCTAGCATGCAGAAAGGTACAAAGAAAAGAGAACATGGATTGTTAAAAGCAGGTTCTCCCTGAGGATATTTGGAAATGATATATCCAACAAGGGATTAATATCCAAAATATATAAAGAACTTACAGAACTCAACACCACAAAAACCCAAATAATCCAATTAAAAGGGCGCAGAAGACCCGAGTAGCCATTTTTCCAAAAAAAGACATACAAGTGGCCAACAGACACATGAAAAGATGCTCAACATCACTCATCATCAGGGAAATGCAAATCAAAACCACAATGAGATATCACCTCCCACCTGTCAGAATGGCTAGAATCAAAAAGACAAGAAATAACAAGTGTTGGCAAGGATGTGGAGAAAAAGGAACCTTTGTGCACTGTTGGTGGGAATGTAAACTGGCACAACAACTATGGAAAACAGTATGGAGTCTCCTCGAAAAATTAAAAACAGAAATCCCGTATGCTCCAGTAATACCACTACTGGTTATTTACCCAAAGAAAACAAAAACACTAATTTGAAAAGATACATGCACCCCTATGTTTACAGCCGCATTACTTACAATAGCCAAGCTATGGAAGCAGCCCACGTGCATATATATATATATATATATATATCTAAAATGGAATATTAATCAACTATAAAAAGGGATGAGGGTTGTCATTTGCAACAACATGGATGGACCTAAGGGGTAGTATGCTAAGTGAAACAAGTCAGACAGATAAATACTGTATCAACTCACCTATTTGTGGAATCTAAAAAACAAAACAAATGAATAAACAAACAAACAGCAAAAGCACTTATAAACACACAGAACAAACGGGTTCTGATGGTTGCCAGAGAGGAAAGGGGTGAGGGGGTGGGCAAAATGGGTGAAAGAGAGTGGGAAATACAGGCCTCAAGTTCTGGAACGAGTAAGTCATGGGGGCAGAAGGTACAGCATAGGGAATACAGTCAATGTTATTAGAATAGCTTGTATTTTGTGGTGACAGATGACCTCTACACGTGTGGTGAGCCTAGAATAGACTTGTTGAGTCACCTACACCTGAAACGAATGTAACATTGTGAGTCAACTATACTTCCTTCAGTTGGGGGGAAAAAAAACAAAAAAGGCAGTTTCTCGCTCCTGCTCACTAGCGCCCTCTTGTGTATAGGCTCCCAGGCTGAGCAACTGGCCGTCTTCTAGTTAATCCACCGGAAAAAAGGGAAGACGGAGAGAGTAAAGAAGAAACTGCAGATAAAATGACATTTCCATGTGTCCTATCAAATGTAAGTACGGTTGGTTTTTAATAGGCCGTGGCTGAAAAGTATTCAACTGTTTATTTAAAAGGGTATATTTAATTTCCTTTATTTCCAACAACAAAATTTTAGTGGCTACATATATCCTAGATATAACCCTAAATCCTCCTTCACTAAAGAGGAAAGGGATGCGAGCCAGAGGAGACTCAGGATTTGTCTGAGTTAACAATTAAGATTTTTTTGGACACCTCACTAAAAGCTTGCAAGGTAGGTATTATCATCCCCCATTCTACAGATAAAGAAAATGAAGCCACACAGCTAAAAAGTGGCGGAGCTGGAATTCGAACCCGGGCCCTTACAGCTAAAGTATGTGCTTTTTCAGTATGCCAGTGAGTCGCTTTGGGGAGGGGTGTGGGTGGGTGGGTGGGCCAGGGTGGCCGTGTCACAGCACACAATGGGGCTATTCAACTTCTGGAGATAAGCGCAGACCCAAACTGGGGTGAGGCATGGATCAGCTCACCTATCTGTTGTTCTGGCTCCTTCCTTCTCTGTTTTCTCCTCCCCGTCTCCTCTCTCCGCCTCCGTGTGGATCTCTCTCCAACTCCGCCCCTCGCTCTGTGATTTGTCTCTCTCCTCATCCCCCTTTTCCTCTTTCTCTCAGACTCGGTGTGTCTAACGATTCTGTTGCTGTTCGTATATATATCCCACTGGGGAAACAGTGCTCGAGAAGTCATCCTCAATCAACGAGGGCCACGAGTCGGTGGGCGTATCAGTCCCCAGTTGCAGCTAGCATAAATTCAATGGCTTAAAAGAATATCAATTTGTTATCTTATATTTCTGGAGGTCAGAAGTCCAAAATCAGTCTCAACGGCTAAAGTCAAGATATCAGCTGACACGTTCCCCTACTTTTGCCAGCCTCTAGAGGCTGTCTGCGGTCCTTGCTTTGTGGCCTCTCCCTCCCTCTTCAAAGCCAAAAGCACAACACTTCAAATCTCCTCTCTAAACTCTGCTTCCTTCATCATATTTTCTTCTCTGACTCTGACCCTCCTACTTCTCTCTTACGAGGACTCTTGTGATAATCTCCCCATCTCTAGGTCCTTAACTCAATCACATCTGCAAAATACCCTTTGTAAGGTGACATATTTGCAGGTTCTGGGTTTTAGGATGTGGACATCTTGGGAGGGAGCATTATTCTGCCTCCCACACTGGGTAAATTCCCCAGATTCCCTCACCCCTGAGGTGTGTTGCACACAGCTTCTCAGAGATTCCTCAAGAGCAAGGAGCCCCAGCAATAATCCCCTCATTCACACCCCCTTTGCTGGCTCTCCGCCTACCCTGTCTCACTCCCTCACTCCCCTGCCATGCTTCATGGGGTTCCTTCTCAAATAAACTTCTCACACCCCAATCCAGACTCAGGGTCTGCCTTTATGGAGAACTCACACCAAGACACTGGTCTATTCTGCCACCACATAGGTAGGCCCACCCTACGCCACACCAACTTTATTTATTTTGTACATGAAACCAAACTCTTAGAATGAACAGAAGTAAGGTGCAAGGAAGAAAGGCAAGCTGGCCAAGTTCAAGGCAGATGCCATCCCATTGATCTAAACTAAGTCTAAATGAAGGGCTTCAGGCTACCCAGATATATGAGATATATCCATTCCCTAAAGCATTGTGTGAGACGTACTTCACACAGCTAGTTCCACTGAGATCACATTCGACTCTGAAAGGGTTATACAGTCTCTTCGAGAATGAAATTTTCAATATCATTTACATCTTTCAATAAGGTGGGAAACTTTATCTTTATGCTAATCAATGAAAAGAGAAATGTATGTTCCACCTAAGAAAAAAATGCAATGTCAGTACGTTGTGCTTTGCTCAAAGCATATGTACCTAAATTTCAATTATAGTGTTTCTACAGTGTCAAGAAATAAGTGGAGACCAGCTCTCTTTCTTCCTTGTTATTCAACCCTAAGTGCCTCTTCTAGCCTAAGAAGCAGCAAAGCTTTTTTCCAACTTACATAACACCATTAAGAATAATAAAACTTACCAAGTTTTCAATATTGGCTGCATGTTTTTCTGAAAAATCTTAAGTTTTTCCAGCACCAAATTATTCTCTAATTATGCTAAATTTACCTGTTTTAAACATCACAGAGAAACTCTACCTGTAATCATTTGCTCTTCACATAATTACAGAACAGCCAGATTGCAATGAATAGAATGACGTACTTCTTTGCTTGCATAGGGTTAAGTGAGCAGCAATCGTGCAGCCAAGAAGCAATTAATTCTGCAGGCTCTACGCTGAGATTTAGAGACGAGGGTACAAAGAGCCCAAAGACCCTAATCTCTACTTTCAAGTAACATTAAGCATGCCTTTAGTTAACTGCAAGCAGAGGAACGATACTAGATACCCAGTAGGAGGATGCAAAGAGAACGTCTTGTAATCTACACATCTTGCTGGGGTCATTCAGGAATACTAACCGTACCGATAAACTCTAAACCGTATGGTTACCAGCTCCAGCGAGGAGAAGCCTGGTATGAACATCAGCCATATGGAAATACATATGGAAACACATGACGGATAAATGAAGAAGAAAGCATCCTTCCACGTGTGCCGCTATTTTTTCCTAAAAAGAGAAGCATGATATACAAATTGCTCACAAGGGAGAAAACAACTTGTCTATGCCCCTCCTCTACCCCTGATTGAGAGGGAGCAAGAAAATCTCTGTGCCTTGTGCAAGACTCCCTTGAAAGTTCTGCTGAGCGTGGAGGCTTCTGATCTACACTCCACAGCATCGAGTCCATGCTCAGGGCACCTGACATTCTCCCCAACTCACTCTTCGACTTCTCTCTTCACATGTGTACTATCCGATTTTCATGCCACTGGTGAAAAAAAAAAACAACAGTTTCATCTTCATACTTAACTTCTAATAGAAAGCATACTGCTTTCGGAAGCGCAGTTTCATCAGGCTCCCAGGGCAAAGTCAAGTTTGTGTGTGTGCTGCTTGCCAGATCCACTGAATCTAAAATTTCCCATCTCAAGACAGACGTGAGGCATTAGTCACCATAAGGTCCCATCAGCCCTGCCTGCAGTCCCATATTCTAAATTTCACAGAATGGGATAGCCCACTTCAGCCTCATGACAAGGTCCCCACCCTCGTCTCCTTTACATAAATTTTGGGACTTCCACTCATGAAAACCATGGCTTGATTGTGCAGCAAGGCAAGGAGAAGCCCGGTTAGTGAGCAGGTGAACCTAAGTCTCCCATTTGCAGACGACCCTTATCTAAACTTGCAGGCGTGGTTCTGCCTAGTCCACAAGAAGCTCCCGCTCCCCGGTGCCGGTGCCGGGGCTCCGCCAACAGGCGGAGTCGATTAGACGTGGAGGGCTGAACAAGCACTAAAGTGGTTTTCAAGGCAGCTTCAAGGTTTGTTTCCAAAAGTTCCACTTACCAGTTCATAACGTGTCACTCCTCACAATAACGGGCAAATACCAAGCTGCCCCCTCGAGGGAAATGAAGGCAAATCTTTGGTTAAGGGCACCTGAGCACCGTAGTGAATACACGGAAAGGCAGAACTTTTCTTCCATCTAAATGGATTACTTGGAGAGAAAGTTTCCCTGAGCTCTTGATCCTTAGGAAAAAACCAAACGGTCTCGCCAGAACCACCATGGGACAGACAGCAGGTGAACAACCCCAGTCTCTACCTTTCCTCCTTCTAAATCCCGTGAGCAAACTTTGCACATGCTCCGGGGAGCAGCTGTTCAACTATATGCGCAAACTTTTTATTAAGGCAGTAGAGCCAATCTTGAAGTCCTTATTCTTTAATCATTTCAGTCCTACTTCTGTTTTGCCAGGCTCTTGAGATTCTAACCCTCCCGTCCATCACCCGTACTTCCTTTCCCTCATGCTGGAATATTTCCTCGCGTGATCTGCGATTTTTCACGTGAACTTATTTTTCACTGGGGGTTGTTTTTCCCTAGGAATCTTGTCCACCCTGCATCCCGGAAGTGTCACTAGAGAGGAGCAGTTTCTTGTTTGCTTGTGCCAACAACACCAGGGGTTTCACCCACCCACCGGAACAGAGTTGCACGTTAATTTCTCAGTTATAGGTTCTTGCATGATGAAAGCAGCCCTGGGGCTTCGGTGTCATTTTTCTCTCCCCCTCAGAGCCCCGGGGAAGAGAGCTAGTCCCTTGCTATTCCCCTGGCCCATGTAGGGTATTTTTCTAGACCCCTTTTCACCAGGGAGGCATTTTTTCCAGAATGCTTTCTTTTTTTTTAATTTTTAAATTTTTTATTTTTTTTATTATGTTCAGGTAGCCACTACAGAATACATCATTAGTTTTTGATGTAGTGTTCAATGATTCATTAGCTGCGTGTATCCAGAATGCTTTCTTATGCAAGGGTTTGAATTCCTGCTTCCTCCCCTACACCGGCCCAAGGTCGTGTCTATTGGACCCACATTGGTGTTGAACTTCACCCCTCATCCCAGCTTCTATATGTGGTCCCCGGTTCCCCTAAGGTCTCACAGCTTCAGCTCCGAAGGCTACTGCTCGGGCTTCAAGGTGCTGCCTATGGCGACAATGGCTTTCCTTTTGAGCTCAGGTCCATATTTAAAATTTTCGTTTTAATTTATGCAGAATTTCTCTGCCTTATGCTGCTGGAACTGGAAATGCAGACCAACTTCTAAACAGGTGTTTTTGGTTTTTTATTTATTGAGGGAAATTCACATCACCTAAAATTGACCATTTTAAAGGGTACACTTCAGTGCGTTTAGTGCATTCATAGTGTCTTAGAACCATCACCTCTACCTCGTTCCGAAATGTTTTGTGTCAGGAAACCCTGTACTCATTAAGCAGCCACTCCCCATTCTCCCCTTCTGCTAGCCCCTGGCGATGACTAAGCTGCTTTCTGTGTCTATGGATTTACCTATTCTGGACATCTCATATAAGTGGAATCATATAATGGGCGACCTTTTGGGTCTGGCTTCTTTCGCTTAGCATAATGTTCTTTCGGTTCATCCATATTGCAGCATGTATGCACACGGCTACCGAGCACATGAGTGGATGCCGACCATCAGTCATTAGGGAAATGCAGATCAAAACCACAGTGGAACACCACTTCATACCCACTAGGAAAGCCATAATGAAAAAAAAAGGGGGAATAACAGTGTTGGCAAGGATGTGGAGAAATCAGAACCCTCATCCTTTGCTGGTAGAAATGTAAAATGTGCAGCCACTGTGGAAAATAATTTGGCAGTTCCTCAAACACTTAAACATAAAATTATCATATGACTCAGCAATTCCACTCTTAGGTATATGCCCCAAAGAATTAAAACCAAACCAACAAATATTGATCCATGAATATACATAACAGCCCTATTCACAACAGGCAAAAGGTGGAAACAATCCAAGTGCCCATCAACTGACGAACGGGTAAGCAAAATGTAACAAAACGTGGTACAGCCATATGATGGAGTATTACTCAACCGTAAAAAGGAATGAGGTACTGATACACGCTACAACGTGGATGGACCTTGAGAACATTATGCTAAGTGAAAAGAGATGGGCACACTAAGTGGTGATAGAAGATGAGGTAAAGAAGCTATGTGGGCCCTCCTGGAAGCTGGGTGGAAACCACAGAGAGGTGAAAGGGTAGAAGTCATATTCCAGCCACACATAGTCAGCTCATGCTTCCTCAGGTCCTGCATAATCCCCACCTGCCACACTCCCTACTAGAATAAATGCCCAGCATTACATTCAAGTCAGCCTGCCCAGAGGACTAGAAAATAGGAGTCTCCTCTTATTAAAACAATTTCCCACTCAAAGTATTTATTTCTCTGGAGTAACCATAAAACGAGCAAGTCAACTGCCAGACCAGAAGCAGAGAAGCCATAAAGAAACTCTTACCTAGGTTTCCTATTGGATACTTTTTTAATCCATTTGAAGAAGAATGCAATATTTATTAAGTATCTAAATAATACCAGGTACTGTGTCAGAAAATACCTATAAAGCCTTGCATATTCATGAATTAAAATAGAGGCTGCAGTTACATTTAAGAGGGAGGAAGAGAAATTGAATTGTATCTTTTCAGCAGACATAATTAAACCCCAAAGCTCTGGGCATCGATTAGACACTAGAAATAAAATCTGATTATCCCAGAGACTCATTTCCATACAAACACTTTTATGAGTTGCCTAACTGCACATAGCCCTGAATTAGCCATCAACCAAAATGGACTTGTTTTTACCCAGTAACAAACAAACCTTGAACCCATTATCCCATTATAAGTTTCTTATGAAGAAGCAGCCAGAGATCTTTCATTTAATTGGCAATATAACCACCTACATTGTGAATGATAAGTTTACTTTCCTCTTAATGTAGAAGTCTAAAGGCTACTGACACTGCAGCAAGTAACAAATGTACACTAAGAAACTAACCAAACAACACCCACTTTCTCCGTGGCCCGGCACGATCGAGAAATATTTTTCCGAGATTCGTGTGAGGTTTCTTGTTCACACCGGGGCATCTGCAATAGACTTCAGGCAGAACTGCGGCTACTATGAACATCTTAACTCTAAGAAAAATGCTCCCAGGATTTTAACGTGGTTTACGACAGGCAAACAAATTGAAATTCAAGACCCGGTCATTCACACAAGGCCAAAAAGAAGTCAAACAAGAATAAGGGGACTAGTCCTCCTCGATGCTGCTTTCTCCCACCATGCACTGCGCGGAAGGCTGCCTTCACTCTCACCTAGAGAGGCTTCACGGGTTTTTTCCAAGCAAGCTTTTTGAAAGGCAATCTGATCACATCACTCCCTGCTTAAAACCCCTTCAAAGCTTCCTATGCCTTCGGGAAGCAGTCTAAACTTCACGGGGCTTACAAGGTCTGCATGATTTCAGTTCTTACGAGTTAAGTGTGCCTCACCTCCAAATCTTCACACTTGCTCTAACCTCGGTCTCCACCTCCTCTTCTCCCAACTCATCTCTACTCACTTCAGGCTCAGCTGAGAGAGTGCTTTTCAGGGAGGTCTGTTCTGGCCCCTACATGAGGTCCCTCTCCTCAGACACCCAGAGCATCCTGTCATTCCCATATTGTTAACATGGTAATACAACCATAATTGTTCTTGTTAGATGACAGCCTTTCCTGTCAGTTGATGAAACTCTGAGGTAGTGATTGTGTCTGTCTTGCTCATTGGTGTGGTTCCAGCACCACATAGCGCCTGGCATGTGGGAGACACTCTTTGTTGAATTAATGAATCATCTTCTACAATAATATATTCTCTTAAGGACTGAGGTTATTGTTCTCATACATTTGGAGCCAGACAAAAGATAGCTGAGCTAATATAATTAATATGATTCTACTGAGTACTATCTGCATGAGAGGTTCTTAACCATTTTTGAGCAATGGACCCCTCTGTCAGATGAAAACTATGGATCCCTTTTGGTGTTTTTGTTTTTATTTTTGTTTTTGTTTTTAAGATTTTATTTATTTATTTGACAGAGAGAGAGAGAGAGAGCCAGCAAGAGAGGGAACACCAGCAGGGGGAGTGGGAGAGGAAGAAGCAGGCTCCTGGTGGAGCAGGGAGCCCAATGCGGGGCTTGATCCCAGAACACTGGGACCACGCCCTGAGCCGAAGGCAGACGCTTGACAACTGAGCCACCCAGGCACCTCTATGGATCCCCTTTTGGAATAATGTTTATAAATTGCATAAAAGAAGATATATTGAGCTCTAAAGAAACAATTACATTTATACCTCATTATCAAATTATTTTTTAAATTTCTGATATAAACCATCATTATATAAGGAGAACTAGCAGCAGGTCTAACAACTACCATAATTCCAAGTAATGATGAGCATAAATGACATATTGAGATTACCTGTGACAACTATAATGTTGATATAAAAATACCTGTAGTATTTATTGGTGAGAAAGACACACTTACTGCTGATACTAGTATGGCCACTGGCTTCACTCACAATTAGAGAGAACACTACAATTCAGTCAGAAGTTAGTGAAAATAAGAATGTAATTTTTACCATCCAAATTCATGGGACCCTCAGGAGATCCCCGTGAAAACCAGAGAATTGCACTGCTTGGCTCTCCTGCTGTGGGGGATTATAGGTTACCCGCCCCCCACACCTGGGTCCGCAACCACATTCGTTTAGTGTCCATGTCTCCCCTGGACAGCTCGCAGACATTGGCTGAGCATGGTGGGTTACGCATGCAGGCCCATTCCTGTGGGACAGAGGGGCCCCCCAGTGGGCAACTTTGCCTCAAGAACTCACAATCAGCCTGGCCAAAACAGTCTCAGAACTGAGCTGTCAGCTGAGTCCTTTCCTCCCCAGTCCTCCTTTCTTCCACCTGTCCTTTCACAAAAGTCAGACCGGCGCCAAAAAGTTCATCTGAAAGCTCTCCCAGCCTACTCCTTAGCCCCTCCCTTCATCCTTCCCCGGTGTCCTTGTGCTAAATCCCCTGCACACACAATCCCATCTTGACTCTGCTTCCCAGAGGACATGAACGAACACAATACCTTTGAATCAAGAAAAAAGAAAAGCCTATTCAACTGAGTTTGTTCAGACCTGATTATTCTGAAGATATTTGGACACACTACATTTACAACGCTTTACCAATACCTAACACCTGATTGCATAAAAGGGCTTTTCAGGGAATTTTTTAAAAGATCTTTCCCATAAAGTCTTTGTTATCCAAAGGAAGGCTCATATCGGGTTAAGGCCAAGGACTCCCTGAACAGGTGACAGTGGCCCATTAAGGAACCTGGAATGGGAAGAAGACAACTGAAACCTACAGCCAACACAAAGACTTTATTTCAATAATATGATTTGAGGATTATACAATATCAACCCATTAGAATATCCTCCTGTCATTCCTGAGACCCCCTCTGACAAAATACTATGGGATACGAAGTGAATACGCAGGAACTCCACACTCACAATAGAGACGCTAATACACTGCGTGGCTAGCTAGAAGTTAGAACTGCAGAGAAGACGCTGCTGGAACAGGATCGTGACAAGTAAATCTTAACGCGGAAGAGGGAAAAAGACCATGTACAGCACAGAGCAGCCGTGCTCCACCCCGTCACAAGGGATTTCAGGTACAATAACAACACAAAAGGTAATATTAGAACCAAAATAGGGAACAGGACACACTAAAAAAAAAAGAGAGAGAGGGAAGTGTAAATAAGCACAGAAGATTTGAAATGGGAGACATAAACCCAAGTATGAAGCTTCTATGAGCTGATGGAGAGAAATGGGCTCCTAGCACCCCAAGTTGAAATTTGGAACGCATCTCCTGACTGGGACCTCTTCTGGTGTGTTGGTTAGTTTCTACAGGACCCTCAGAAGAAACCCTACTTCTGGTACCTTGTGAGCTAAATCGGTTATTATGGGCCACCCTGGGGCTCTCCCCATGACATATAGCATGGTTTCTTACGGGATAATGCCCTCTGCGTTTCACGTCACTTTTGGGAAAAGAATTCACTCTGAAATGTAAAACATCTTGCGCTTCCTTTTGCAGACAGAAACACAATGATATGGGTTGAATTGTGTCCTCCAAAAAGACGTCGGATATGCTGGTGCCCTAACCACCAGTACCTCAGATTGTAACCTAATTGGAAAAAGGGTGCTTGCAGAAGTCATTAGTTAAATTAAAATGCGGTCACCCTGGAGTGGGATGGGCCCTTAATCCAATATGAGTTGTGTCCTCATAAGAAGAGGAGAGAGGCACACAGAGAGGAGAGGGCCAAGTGAAAACACAGGCCCGCAAGAAGAAGCAGATGGCCGTGTGGTGATGGACAGAGATTGGAATGGTGCAGCTACAGGGCAAGGAACACCAAGGACTCCCCGTAGCACCAGAACCTAGGAGAGAGCATGGAACAGACTCTCCGCGGAGCCTCAAGAAGAGACCAACCCTACCAACACCTTGATTTTGATTTCGAGCTGCAGGAAAGGTGAAAGAGTAAGTTTCTCTTGTTTTTGGCCACCCAGCCCAAGAAACTAATATAATAAGCATAGGGCTTCTTACCCCAGACCTGCCCCTCCAGCCTTCCCGCCTCTGCTGCCACCTTGTTACTGGTTTATAAATCTCACATTAAGGCACCAGGTTTCACGGGGCTTGATTCCATGCCGGAAATGGACCAACACTTTTAGAAACTGGATCCCGGGTAGCAAAAATCAGCCTGCTGATGATGCTAAAGGCCCTGAGTCACCTCTTCATTCCTATGGAACAATTTGTGTGCCGAGATGAACTAGCTCAATTCTGGCCTCGATATATTATGCTTTAATGGTACTTTTCTTCCAAGAACACTTATGAAAATTACCTCATTAATTCTCACTACTCCCTTGTGCAGCAAGACAGGGACATGTATGATGATCTCAATTTTGAAGACGAAGACCCTGCATTCTAAGATCCTAGGATCATGAAGCGCATTGAGAGGTCATCAGCTCCAAGAAGGCTCTAACCCGTTGCTCAGCAGAATGACCTGGTAACTCAGCAAAAATTCAGATTCACAGGCCCGGCCCAGCTGCTCCAGGACACAGCCCAAGAGTCTGTATCTCTAACAAGTTCTCCCACACATCTCCCTTCAAAAAAAAAAAAAATTTTTTTTTTTTGTAACCTGACCAGCACGGTTTATGAACTGACATTTGGGAACCACAGAGAGCCTAATCTTGCTCAAGTTTGAGGACTGTATGGGCAGACCCTTTTTACAGGATAAAAAGGCTTATAATCATCCGGCGCTAGCAAGCTGTTTTTATTAGAATGTTACTTAAATAAAAACCCAAGTCTAGATATAAACCCCTAATCCTGATAGCTCTTTTGTATGCCTATAAAACTAAAACAAGTTCACAAATTAAATGAGAATCCCAATAAAATCCACGACGACACCACCAGTCACTGACTGCCGCAGAACCGGTCCCTGACGGTGTGGCATGCTCAGGCCACATGTGTGGTAGGAGACTCTAGTCCCCTCTGCCGTTTTCTCCAAGAGGCACGACCAGGCCTGCCTTCCTGCCGCCTGCCTCAATGTCACGGCCTTCATTGCACGAGAACGTGATCACAGACACAATGCAAAGGCAACTTTCCAATCACACGCACACTCAGCTATAAGGAGTCATCTAAATCACCTAAAATATGCTTATCCTGAGGTGTGCACGTTCTTATCCAAATGTGAACACGAGATTTAAAATTTCTCATAGGGAACTTGTGGACCTCCCTTTGATAAACATTGATCTAATCCATTTGCCTTCTTCCTGGCAGGGTCAGAATTCAGCGAGTGTTGACTTCGAACTCTTGGTAATAATTACCACTATATCGTGCTTACTACCTAGCAGACACACTGTTCTAAGCCCATGACAAAGACTAACTTGTTGACTCTTCATAGTAGCCAGGTACGGGAGATACAACCATTATTGCCATAGTGCAGTCAACAGAACTGGGCAAGAGATGGTACGCAATTTGCCCAAGATCACACAGCTCATAAGGGGCAGACCCAGGATTGAACCCAGAAAGTCTGGATCCAGAGCCTGTGTTCTTCACCACTACACCGTATACACTTTTCAAGTGAGGTATTTGCATTCCAAGATTTCTCTCTCTTCCCAAAAAGTAAGTAGGAGGCCGAGTCAATGGATCCAGGCTGGCAAGAGCTGCAGTCATTAGGAGCTTGAGTGAGGGGTGGGAAGTTGCACTGCACAGAGACAGAGAAAGGGGGCCTTAGGGACTCACCAAACCAAAAAGCCAGGAAACCACCTAAATAGGCATCCATCCAGAAAAAGAGAGGTAAAGTAGAAAATCTGGGTGGCTACCAAAACGACAGACACCAAGGAAACCGGAGGAGTGAGCAGGTCTGAAGCAGTCAGGCGGAACTTAGAAATATTCTCTAAGCCAAAAAGGAAAACATCTGCAGCCTTGGGTGTGCTGGGGAGGAAGCTGTAACAGTCACCTGTTTCGATCCAGTAGAATCCTGCAAAAAGGAACGCCAGTCAGCTGAGTACAAACTTATACATGGTGCCCAAGGGGACTCCTCACAAGAGAGGTCAAAGGGACACTCTCTGAAGATTGAAAGTCACAAAAGCTCACAATAGGGAAAACCCAAGGCTTCTTCCTCAACCACAATTGCACCTTTACCTTGTCATCTGCCAGGTATTTAAATGAATTTTGCTAACTAATAATTACTTCTCACATTCTAAAAATATAAAGACATCAAGTTGCCCTAGACTCCGTCACAGGTGAAGCACGAAGATTAAAAGATTGCACTACTCCGAGGAATGGTCTAGCTTTTCAAAAACTGTATTTGGACATAATGAATGGGAGGCTGTCTAAAACTGGGTTTGTGTCGTAATGATAAACGATATCCTCATATACTGACCAATATGGTTTTCTTCTGCCCTTCAAAGTAAACGAATATTCGATCACCGTGGCAGTCAGCACTTTGTGCCTGTCTGCTTCTGGAAAGATCTTGGCACTTTTTCTAATGTGAAGGGCAATTTTTTTTTTGAAGGGAACAAGAACAAATCAGAAAGAAAATGCTGGGAATGAGAAGAATTAAAGGCAAATAAAAAGAACGTAAGCATATAAGCAAGAGGAAAAAGATGCAGGAGACCTATGACATTCCCAAGATAGAGAAGGGAGTGAAGAGGAAAATAATCTTTTTAAGTGACTGACTGACATGGAATAAGAAAAGAAAAAGCCATTCAAATGCAACTTGGAAATGCTTTGTGCCCATAATTAAAGCTTTTACTTCATAAATAAGAAAACCAACCCACTGGACTTAGGATCAAAAGACCCTTAAACCTCACTGGTGAGAGAGCAAGAAACTTACGCAAAACCAAACACCGTGCCCTAGAGAATAGATGCTCTTTCCCGGCTGCAAGATAGACTTGTTTCTGAGCTATAAAAAAGTCATAATCATAGACACTCACATTTCACATTTTTTTCAAAGAGCCTCTCTCTCCGTCTGTGTCAGCACTAAGTTTTATATTTGATGGTTTCTGCACCAAAAGCATCTATTTTGGGTTACAGAGTAGAAGGAAAGATGTAGGCCCAGACAAACCAAATGTTTTGAACCCGATAAGCCTACACAAAGTCTCTGTGTTGACTCATTTCACCAAGTTATTGGGCTTCTTCTGTGACCAGGTGCTTGCTGGACGGCGGGTACAGAGAAGATCGGGACCCAGTTCCTGCCTTCAAGGAGTTTACGATCGCACAGGGAAGTCCTAGTGAGAATTAATATGACAAGCACTGAAGTCCCCATGGTGGCAAAGACGGTCACAAATACTGAATGAAGGCATTCATTAGGGAGTATTTTTACTACTACAGAAACTCAGGGTGGGGGAGGGGGTCTCCCTTCACTCTGAGGGTTTTCAAAGCAAATGGCTCGGTGACCTGAGGTATCACATAGCAAGCTCACCCTTCGAACGGCTAGAGCTCAGAATATCTTTTTAAAGTCTCAGCTATTGAATCCTGACCCTGAAGCTGAGTTAAGTCCCCCTTATGAGGTCAATGTTCCCCTCTGGTCCAGAGAGTGAATGATTCTACCCAGAAGCATTTTCGATTAAAAAAGCTTTTGTATCCATCTTATTTCTCATATAGATAAACAAAAACAACGGACTCAAACCCGGATTTCTCAGGAATTTGTCTGTGGTGCACGTCCCAGGTCCCACAGCATGGCATTCACCTACTAACTTGTTGGCTTCCAGTGGAGCACTTTCCAGATGGCCTTAACCTCTGTGCTTGGATTTTCCAGCTGGCAAAGCAAATGCTGTTAGCACGACACCATCTAACCCTGCAGATGCAGTAATGTGCAAAGAGGAAGGCACAAACAGACCCTCCTTTAAGGGCTGCAGAGGCCGGCGTAGAGCTCTTGGCTGCTTTACTCAAACTGGGTTCAATCCAAGGAAGACCATATTCCCTCGCTCATTATTACTTCGGCTAACATCCACGGTACACCTACGGGCGCCAGCTCTGTGTTCAATACTTTGCACACATCTCATGCAGTTTTCAAAACAACTCTAGTACCATCCCCATTTCATAAAGGAGGAAGCCAAAAAAAGCTAGGCTCATGGGGACATTCTCCAGGTACTTGATTTGAACTGCCTCTTGACCTCGGGGCTTTTTAGCAAAGTGTTTTCAGACTGTTGTTTGTGTGCCTGTCTGTCTACTACTCTGCTGTAGTCGGCCCTTCCGACTTCCTGTATCCCCTCGTCGGCCATTCCCTCCATCTTGAAACAGTCCTTTCCTTCCCTTCTGTGACACCACGCTTCTCACCTATCTCTTTACTCCTCCTCAGCCTCCTTTGGGCATTTGACCTACTCTACCTCACCTTTGAATTATTAGAGTTTCTCTGTTCCGGGGTCCTGTTCCAGGCCATTACGCTTCTCCCTCCAAGCTTGCTCCCTAGGCATTGCCATCTACTCGTATGGCATCAGTTGCCATTCAATGTGGATGACTATAAAATATGTAGCTCGAATTCAGTCTCTCCTCTAAGCTCCAAACATCTCTCTCCTTCAAGTGTCTCTCATGCACCCAAAAAATAATTCATGATCTCTTCCCCTTCCACCCCTACTGTACCCCTAACTTGGGTTCTCCCCTGGTCTTCCCGTCTTGGTAACGACACCACTACCCACCCAACTGCATCAGCCAAAAACCTGTGAGTCCCCTTTAACACTTTCCCTCCCTCCATTCCAAGATCCAATAACAAAGACCTTTTGATTCTACCTCTTCAGCTAATCTTGAGTCAATCCACTTTCTCCCTGTTTCAATAAAAGCCACTGCTCCTCTTGCCCAGTCTATCGTGACAACTGTCCTTGCACCTGTTCTTGTTCCTCCTCTACTCCATTGCCACTCCTTGTATAGCCTTCCTTACAAGACATCCTATAGCCAGAGTGATGCCTTTAAAATTCAGATAGCACATTCGAACCTTTCTATGGCTTTCTAGGCCCCACAGCATAAAATCCTGAATCCTCGTCCTGGCAGCAAGGTCTTGCAGGACTTGGTCCCTGTTTGATTCATCAGCCACCACATGCTTCCTCTTAATCCCAGGCACACTGGCCTTTATTCCAGTCCTCAAATACTTTCTCTTGCCTCCAGCCTTCATGAATCCATTTCCTTTGCCTAAAATCCTTCTTTCTTAGCCTCCATTCCTCTTTGCCTACATTCTTTTTTTCCCGTTTTTTAATTTAAATTCAAATAATTAACATTTCAGGTATTATTGGTTTCAGAGGTAGAGGTCAGTGATTCATCAGGCTTATATAATACCCAGTGCTCATTACATCACATGCCCTCCTTAATATCCACCACCCAGTTACCCCATCTCTCCACTCCCCTCCCCTCCAGCAACCCTTAGTTTGTTTCCTATGATTAAGAGTCTCTTATGGTTTGTCTCCCTCTCAGGTTTCATCTTGTTTTATTTTGTCCTCTCTTCCCCTGTGATCCTGTGTTTTGTTCCTTAAATTCCACATATCAGTGAGATCATATGATAATTGTCTTTCTCTGATTGACTTATTTCGCTTAGCATAATACCCTCTAGTTCCATCCACATCGTTGCAAATGGCAAGATTTTGGGGTTTTTTGATGGCTGGGTAGTATTCCATCTTTGCCTACATTCTAAGTTCACAAACACATTGCCCGGGAAAGCGTTCTCTGACCCCGTCAGGTCATTGCCCCTACTAAAAGATCTCTAGTCACCACCTACTCTTCTCCTTCACGGTATTTATCATAATTGTAATTTAAAGGCTTGATTGATGTCTGTCCCCTTCCCCCTACTAAAATGTAGGTGTCATGAGGACAGTCACAGTGTCTGGGAGCTTGCTGGGGTATCTTTAGCACTGCAGGATTCTCACCGAAGTTTCTATCACTTTGGTTGGGAAAGACTGTCTACGTGTGTGCTGCAGGTCACATTAGTCACATCACCGTCCTCTTGTGACAATCATGCATGTGTCTTTGTCATGACTTTCACTTTCCTGTGCCATTCAGGATTTATCAATTGAGCATATGTTATCGTATGCTAGACTGTAAGCTCTAAAGAGCCGCAAAGATTTGGCTTCTTAGAGTTGGGATGCTGAGAAATTAAGACTGCGACTTAGTGCCTCTCAAGGAGTATTTATTCTCCTATTCTCATTTTACAGTAAGAAAAGTGAGACACAGACTCTGTCGGCCCAGGACTCAGGCTCTGGGAAAGAACGTGAACGATGACAACGCCACGCTGCGGCTCTACCTGTGAGGGGGAGGACGGAGCTAAGTAAGTTTGGCATGGTCACGTAAGCCATTTCACTTCTCACAGGGAGGTGAGGGGCACACAGATTCTATGGCATCATCAAGGCCTCTGTCCACGCCTCCCCGTTTCTATGTTGACCAACTGAGTGGTAGGAAAAGCTTTGAAACCATCTTGAAATGTGCAATGAAGAGTCAGCTACCTACAAGGCTACACATAAAACGCAAAGACATTCTTTTTTTTTTTTTTCGTAAAGCAATTATGTGGGAACTTCATTTGCCAGTAAGACTACCACGGCCTGCAGTATTACATAGAAATTTTTGTGATGGTTTGTGCACAAAAATACCACATTGAAAATTTAGATTAGAATATAATTTTCATGCCTCACCATTTAAGTCCTTTCATTTCATCTGGTTTGGTCCAGGACAACCAAAAACACTCATTATTTCCCACACGTCCTGGGTCAGACCGCAGAGGCACCCTTTCCCTTGGACCTGGATTTCAAGAAAGGCACAGACTGTGCTGTGATGGCAAAATGGGAAAAGCAAAGGAAGGCTGTGTGCTTCCAATCTGAATGGTTGCTGTGGCTTCCAGGAGTCCTGAGGACCGCCCAAGCCATGTGCTACTGTATGTATCAGTGGTCTTCACCGCAGAGAGGAAATAAAGCATAAGAAATAATATTTCCAGTTTGACTTTCCATGGGGCCATGCTTCCTCTCATTTATGAATTCTGATAGAGAAAGCAACAAAATACATCCCAGGTCAAGCAGGTATATGTATCCTTTATTCGCTACTTGGAGCAAAATTAGCATTCGATTAAATTTTTCAATCATTCATTAAACAAATAGTTGTAGGGGCACCTGAGTGGCCCAGTCGGTTAAGCAGCTACCTTCGACTCAGGTCATGATCCATGGGTCCTGGGATCAAGCCCTGCATCAGGCTCCCTGCTCAGTGGGGAGTCTCCCTCTGCCTCTCCCCTCCCTGTTCATGCTCACTCTCTCTCTCAAATAAATAAACAAAATCTTTAAAAACAAACAAACAAACAAGAACCCAGATAGTTGTAAAGGCTTACAAAGTACATGAGAGTGTGCTAAATTCATAGGAGAACGTGAGGTGAAATAAACAGGGCTCTTTTCTCGGTTTCAGAATCTTATAGTCTTTTTTTTTTTTAAGATATTTATTTATTTATTTATTTATTTATTTGAGAAAGAGAGAGAGCAAGTAAGTAGGGGGAGGAGCAGAGGAAGAAGGACAAGCAGACTCCATGCTGAACACAGAGCCCAAGGCGGTGCTGGATCTCAGGACACTGAGACCACAACCTGAGCCAAAATCAAAAGTTTGATGCCTGAGCCACCCAGGCGCCCCCAGAATCTTATAGCCTTAAAGGGACCATATATGCAAATACCTTCAATGTGGGGCAACATAATTACCTCCTATTTAATTCACCAGTGTCAGAGCGTCTTTAAAGTGCCATGTTAACAGGTAATAGTCCCTACTTCCTTGCTCAAAGCTTGGCCCACGGACCAGCAGCATCAGGACATCACCTGGGAGCTTGTTGCACAATCTCAGGTGAGATCACACAACCACTGACTCAGAATCCGCATTTTGATCAGATCCTCAGATGACTCAAATGCTCGATGAAATTTAGAGAAGTACTGCTTTACGTTATTTGACACTCAGTCACTGCCCACCAGTGACAAAGTTACGGAAGACGACCTCAAAGCAGAGACTCGGATTTTTATAGAATAAATGCTTTAACATACTGTGTTTAAAGTGAACCTCTGAGGGATTTGTTTTAGGATTCAAATGTACAAAATGTGATTTAAAAGCTCAGCAAACTCTATGTCCCTGCACGTTAATATCCTGTGAGTACTCAGACCCTTACCTAGAATGCTAAAGAATTTTAAAATGTAGCTCTATTCATACAGGTAAGAGTATTTTCTTCTAAAGCTTAATATGTATTAAATTGACCTTGCGGAAGCCACTGGAGGGGATGGAGACTCTCATCAAGTTCAACTTGATGATAAAAATCTTTTAGAGGGAATGTCACTAGAGGGAACTAAGATGGGATTCCTCCCAACTTAAGAGCTGCTGAGTCATAGAATCATAAAAAGTGAGCCCAGAAAAGACCTTAGAGGTGGTTCTCTCAGCTCTGCTTTATTCCCAAAGAAAATCATTCTGCAGTACCTTCATATCCATAGTTTCTTTTTCCAATGAGCTCCAAATGATTTGTATTTATCAACCAACCAATCAACCCATAGATTTTTTTGATCTTCTGATACCTGCAAAGTGCTGTGAGGGTTTTGGGTTTTTGGTTTTTTTTTAAGATTTGTTTATTTATTTTACAGGGAGAGAGAGAGAGCATGAAAGGAGCGGGGACAGAGGGAGAGGGAGAGACAGTCTCAAGCAGACTCTGTGCTGAGCGTGGAGCCTAACGCAGAGCTCAATCTCACCATCCTGAGATCATGACCTGAGCCGAAATCAAGGGTTGGACGCTTATCCAACTGTACCACCCAGGTGCCCCTGTGAAGGGCTTTATTATAACAAAGTTATATGAGTTATGTGCCATGAGAGGCACAATGAAGACAGAAGGCTTAGGAAGAGGGAGAATGCTTGAGGCAGGGTGGTCAGAGAGGGCTTTACATGGCTACAGGGAATCTTGGAGCTCAATGGTCCCAGGAAACAGAGGTGCAAGGAGATAGGTTCCTTGGCCAAGGTCACAGTGCAAGTCCCTGGAAGAACTAGAGAAAACAGGCTCCTGCTAACTCCTCCTACCATGCCACACCCCCCTCACCAGTAATGGCTTTCTGGAATTGGGCTCTAAGGAAAACTCTGCTAATTGCCCACCAAAGTCCATTCTCCCCTCCCTCTATAGCGACAGAACCATAGCTGGGCATAACCTGCCCCCCTGCCCTAGTTTTCTGTTCTTTTGCTGTTAGAAGTGGCCTCGGGACTACGTTGTTGCCAATGAAATGTCAGTGGAAGTGACATGTGACTTTGGGGTCCAGACAAGTCTTCTTCACACTTCCCTTCCCCAACTTAAGAAATAACCTGCATCCCTGGATCACCCATGCAGCAGAGCCACCCTCCAACCTGGAATGCTTCCCTTAGATTTTTATGTGAGAAAGGAAAGAAAAAAATCTCTTTGTTAAACCACTGAATTATTTTTGGGTCTCTTTGTTATAACCACCCAGCCTCACCCCAGCCAATCTTAGTATATAACCAATAAAATGTAACCAAAATGAGGTTAAATGAAATTGTAGAAGAGCTATAATAAGAAGTCTTATGCTTTTCTACTTTAATAAGAAATATCATTTTGCATTAATTCCTTGACTCAGCTCTCAGTTCCTGGTATACACGGATAGAGCTATAGCTAAAGATTTTATTGAGCAGACAGACAGACATGTTAGTGGGTACTTATCAGGTACCAACTTGTTAAACAGCTTACATACACATTAAATTAATTAGTCCTCACAACAACCCTACGAGCTTGGAAATCTTATTATCTTTGATTTACACATGCGAAAAAAACGACACTTAGAAGGACGAACTAACCAAGTCTATAAGTAGTTATTGTTGAGTAGAATTCAAACCTAAGTATGAGTGATTCTAAAGCCAGTGGTCTTTTCTAAAATGCTATATCCAGGGCGCCCGGGTGGCTCAGTTGGTTAAGCACTGGACTCTTGATTTTGGCTCAGGTCATGGTCTCAGGGCAGTGGGATCAAGCCCCACATCAGGCTCCGTGCTCAGTGGAGAATTTGCTTGAGGGTTCACTCTCACTCTTCCTCTACCCCTTCCCCCACACTGTCTCTTTCTAAAATAAATAAATAAATCTTTTTTTTTTTTTAATGCTATATCCTGTGTGTGCACAGGCGTGTATGTGTGTTGATGGACAGGGATCAAGGGAATGAATTAAACGTGGCAGTTCGATGTGATGACCGGAAACACGGATGAGTGACGAGAGATCTGGGATTTTCACAGTTTATAACTCTGGCCAAGCTATTTAGCTTCTCGGGGCCTAAGTGTCCTCAGGGGTAAACTATGTTACCTGAACCAGATGATCTTTAAAGACACAGCTCTCACAGTCTGCAGCAAACGTACACAAGCCCGGTCGTCACTCATGCACTACCACCTATGTGACCATTCTTCTCCTCTCAAATGTGGACCCAACAGAAGAGCTTGCTGGAGAAATACGGGTTGTATTGCTCTGAAGGAACAGCATAATGTGAAAGTTTAAACAAGCAACGTACAACAGCCACAGTACACCCACAAACTCAAACACATGGAGCTTCAGAGTGTCGTAAGTTATCATCCTTTCTCCTATTCAAATCTGCTTCTTCATTCTTCTTCAACAAAGTGAGACAGTACTAATACTGGTTCCAGAAGGGAAGATAAGAAAGTCAGTTCTTTTCCACCACTGTTTTTCACTGCAGCCTTGCTCACAAATTATATTAGAGCAAATGAAAGAAGCAAGCACAGGAATACTATATCCTTGGCCATACAGAAAGAGACCTGGGGACAGTCTTTGGGACAAGCCCTAAGGACATATGAAGGAAGGGACCGATTCCTATAGCAGAAATCTTTAAATGCTGAGTAATGTCGGGGAGAGAGGCAGAACGAGCACAGAGTTTGAAATGGGCATGTAATGCATCCTAGAGACACAAAGAGAAGGGTCTGTGGGACACAAATGATTATCAGAAGAGAGATGCATTAGCACAGTTTAAGGCTGAGAGTCTTCAGGGACACGAGAAAGCTGCATAAAATACCTTAATGGCCTTTCCGGTGTTTCCTGTCTCCCAGGGTACATATTCATCTGGGAGGTCATGCTGGAGGTGCCCCTGCCGAATGCCAGATGCCAGGCCCCTTTGCCAAACCCTTTGCCAGACCCTAGACAGGGGGCAAGATTTCAGAAGAGCCCTGGCAAATGCTAAATCTCATCACAGAGTGAGCTCTAATTTTAAAGTCAACATTTATGGCCAGCCTCTTCCATTAAGCACGCATTCCCAAGGTCTAGGGAATGTCGATTACACAGGTCTCTTCAGCTGCCGCCTACAGAGAGGGTTCCAAATGGACTACTGGAAATGACTCAACTAATGCTTTGGACACTAATCATCTCAAAAGTACCCTGTAAATACCAATTTACACCACATCACTCACCAAAATATGCCACTGAAAACCCTCGGAAGCAATAACTCTCTCTGCCTATGGCGTTTACAGGGAATTAATGACCAGCTGCAGTCTATGGGCTTTGACCAGAGCCAGCAGTTATTAATGCATAGGACAAATTTTATACTCTGGTTCGTTTTTTCCAAAGGCAACATCCTTCAGTGTGCGCAGAATATAAAACCCTGGATGCTGCGTTATGTGAGAGTTCCCTGGTATATCTGAAGAGCCCGATTGACTCCCTTGTGACCACGGCTCCAGATTTCAAGCAACTGATAAGGTAAGTAACAGGATCTGTCAAGAGACTACGGTTTTAAGCCATGTTGTCAATACACAGATAACAAAGTGAGATTCAGACAAACTACAACATAAAACTGTCCTAGAATCTGCAAAAAGGAAAAATGTTTTCAATGTCTTTATATTAAGTCCATCGGACTATTGTCCATTTTAATCAATATTGGATTAGTTTTTTAATCTTATTTAATATCACAGTTTCAAGTTTACTTTGACTTTTCCTGAGCTATATTTTGTTCACTCCTTCACTTGTCTGCCTACACTGAAAAGACTGAGTAATTCATCTCTGGAGTCTCCTAAACAAGGTAGTAAAAGCAGCATTAATGAGTCAGCTTTGCTGTTGTCTCCTCATAACTGTCACTAACAGGGAATAGCTTGTTCTTGGCTTTGTCCTCTCACTACACCAACCTGCCTCTTTATTCTAACTCCGTGGAGCTTGTGGAAGGCAATTTGGTCCTAATTCGAACAGATAAATCGACCACCATCAGCAAACACTGGTGAAGGCCTGGTAGGGATATAAAGATTTTGAAACTATCTTTACCCCTTCACAGCTGACGTCCAAAGCCGTGGTTTGATCACTGGATGCTGCAGCATGTGTGAGTCTTAGATCCAGATATTGTTAGCAAGGAATAACTGGAAAACTATGGCATTGATCTTGTAGGCTATCCCTATAGATCCATGCCCAGTGAATCTGTATTAAGAGATGTGCACTAAGCCAACCACATACAGCATTTCCAAGTCAGAATATTATTTACAAATGCTTCTCTAGCTGCAAGAGCCACTGCTTCTTCAAAGCAATCAATACCAGGGAGAACGGTATCCCTAAGGTGTTTGGGCTGCCATGGGGTTTGCACAGAATACGTACAGCAAATTCACAAAGGGAAGATATTTTCAGAGTTCCCAGACTCCCAAACTTCTTCTGTGTGTTTTCCTAATGGTCACAAACAATGATGAACTATATTATCTATTAGCTTTATTTTCCCTGTCTCTCTCCCTCTCCAGGTCTTCCCATCTGGGACCACAGACACAGCCTTGGCCTTCCTTGGTTTCCAAGGTAAGGATGACAGAAGAAGCCTGCACAAACAGGCCCTGCTTGAGCCTCTGGGCTGCACTAGTGGGGCTTCCAGATGCCACGTTGCACTCCAACCTGGTGAGGTTCCTCCATGAGTATCTTGGCCCACAGTCCCTTGCAGCCCTACTCCTTAGCCCTGAACAGGCTCAGTCCAAAGGATCCAAATTCTCAATTCTTATCAGTTGGTCAGTCTAAGACCAGAGACCTTCCCTGAGCTCCAGCTCACTAATGAGCAGTCCTTGAAGTCATGCCTGGTTTAAACCAGTCCCTCCTCTAAGGGTTCACCCTGGCACCCTACCTGCCAGAATCCAATTCTTATACTTCTAGCCCACCTCCTATGGTGACAACCTTCCCTGTCTAACACTACACATGAACCACTTCTGGGTTTCTGCCCTGCTCAGCCAAACTCACTGGCTGTCTTAGAATCCATCTTTTCTGAAATCAGGACTGAAACTGTTGATTTCCGTCAGACATCATGCCTGGTTCCCCTGCTATCCCCTCCAAAGCTACAGTCTGGTTTCTTCAGAAGGAAGATATTTCTAAGGGCTGTAGGAGAAATCAAAACCACAGGAACTGGTAACCACTGAACATAGAGGCTATGAGATTAAAACATGAAATATGACCAAAGTTTCAATCTGGTAAGACTTTTCTCAGCACCCTAAGTATATTCCAGAGATCTATCTGTACAACAAAAGTTGGGAGAGGAGAGAGGCTGCTGTATCACATTTCACTTTAAGTGAATGACTCCCCCCGGAGCTGTGGATGACACCAAGTGCAGAGCCTTACACTACAGCTCTCAACAAGGGGTCAGAGGATGAGCCAGAGGTGAAGGTGAAAGTCAGAATCCAGCTTACGATGAGCCCTCTGTTTATATTATCCCATTTACTCCTCACACAAACCCAAGGAGGTAAGATTATCCCCCATTTAATCCAGAAAACACTGGGGTTCGTAAAGGTTAACTTGCTCAGAGTCACTCACTTTAATAATTGTGAAGCTAAGAACTGAGCCTAGATGTGTTAGATTCTAACACTTTAACTCTATCCATAAGCTACAATGCCTTCCTAGGAGAAGCTTACAAAAGGAGCAGCCAGAGGCAGGGAAGACAACCAGAAGGCAATGGACCATAGGAGCCATGGAGGAGAAAGTGGCCAGTAGAGTCCAGTGCTGCAGAGAGTCAGGCAATGTAAGAACTGAAAGGGATAATGTATGTGGCAAATTGTATTTATAGAAATAAGTGCACATTGTTAGCTATGTGCCAGGAACTATGCTAAATGCTTTAGCTGTATTAATTCTTTTAAACCTTAAAATGGTCCCCAGAGATAGGCTCATTGTATTGATAAACACAAAATAAGACACAGGAAGGTTAAATAATTTGCCTAAGTTCAGAGAGCTAGCAGGGAGTGGAGCCTGGATTTGAATCCTAGCAAGTGGGCTCCAGGCTCTGCAGGCTTAGTCCTCCTGGGAGGTCTCTCAACAAGAACAGTTTTGGTGGAGTGGTGCAATCTAGCCAACTTGCAGCTTGGCTATGAAAGGAAGGAGAAGAAGAAAGCAGGAGTTCAAGGGGAGGGACGTGTTAGTTTCCTAGGGCTGCCATTAACAAGTACCACCAACTAAGTGGTTTAAAACAACAGAAATGTATTCTCTCAGTTCTAGAGGTTACAAATCCAAAATCAAGATGTTGAAAGGTAGAAATCAACCACAAGAAAAAATCTGGAAAGAGCACAAATATATGAGGTTAAATAACATGTTACTAAACAGCAAATGGGTCAACCAAGAAATCAGAGAAGAAATCAAAAATTACATAGAGAGAAATGAAAATAAAAACACAACAGTCCAAAATCTCTAAGTCGAAGGAAAAGCAGTTCTAAGAGAGAAGTTTATGCAATACAGGCCTACTTCAAAAAGCAAGAAAAAATTCTCAAAAAAACAGCCTAACCTTACACCTAAGGAGCTAGAAAAGGAAGAACAAACAAAACCCAAAACCAGCAGAAGGAAGGAAATAATAAAGATTAGAACAAAAATAAATGATATAGAAACAAACAAACAAAAAACCAATAGAACAGATCGATGAGACCAGGTGGAGCTGGTTCTTTGAAAATAGCAGCAAAATTGATAAACTTAGCCAGAATCATCAAAAAGAGAGAGAGAACTCAAATAAACAAAATTATAAATGAAAGAGGAGAAATAACAACAAACAACACAGAAATACAAATGACTATAAGAGGATATTATGAAAAATTATATACCAATAAATTGGACAACCTAGAAGAAAGGGATAAATTTCTAGAATCATATAAACTACCAGAACTGAAGCAGGAAGAAATAGAAAACTTGAACAGACCAGTAACCAGGAATGAAATTGAATCAGTAATCAAAAAACTCCCAACAAACAAAAGTCCAGGACCAGACAGCTTCACAGGCAAATTCTACCAAACATCTAAAGAAGAGTTAATACCTATTCTTCTTAAACTATTCCAAAAAACAGAAGAAGGAGGAAAACTTCTTAGTTCATTCTATGAGGCCAACATTACCCTGATACCAAAATCAAATAAAGACACCACAAAAAAAGAGAGCTATAGGCCATTATCTTTGGTGAACATAGATGTAAAAATCCTCAACAAAACATTAGCAAACTGAACCCAGCAATACATTAAAAAAATCATTCAGCACAACCAAGTTGGATTTACTCCCAGGATACAAGGGTGGTTCAATATATTCAAATCAATCAATGTGATACATCACATCAATAAGAGAAAAGATAAAAATCATATGATCATTTCAATAGATGCCGAAAAAGCATTTGATAAAGTACAACATCCATTCATGATAAAAACCATCAATAAAATAGTTTTAGAAGGTTAGAAGGTTACAAGGTTAACATATCTCAACATAATAAAGGCCTTATATGAAAAACCCAGAGCTTACATCATACTCAATGGGGAAAAACTGAGGGCTTTGCCCCTAAGGTCAGGAATAAGAAAAGGATGTACCACTCTCACCACTTTTATTCAACATAGTACTGGAAGTCCTAGCCATAGCAATCAGACAAGAAAAAGAAATGGAAGGCATCCAAATTAGTAAGGAAAAAGTAAAATTTTCACTATTTGCATATGACCTGATACTATATATAGAAAACTCTAAACTCTACCAAAAAACTACTAGAATTGATAAATGACTTCAGTAAGTTTCAGGATACAAAATCAATATACAGAAATCCACTGCATTTCTATACAATAATAATGAAACAGCAGAAAGAGAAATTAAGAAAAGGATCCCATTTTCAATTGCACCAAAAATAATAAAATACCTAGGAATAAACTTAACCAAAAAAGTGAAACTCTAAAAACTCTACTCTAAAAATTATAAAACATTGATGAAAGAAATTAAAGAAGACACAAAGAAATGGAGAGATAGTCCATGCTCATGGAGTGGAAGAATAAATATTATTGAAATGTTTATACTACCCAAAGCAATCTATAGATTTAATGCTATCCCTATCAACATACCAACAGTATTTTTCACAAAACTATAATAAATAATCCTAAAATTTGTATGGAACCACAAAAGACCTCAAATAGCCAAAGCAATCTTAAAAAAGAAAAACAAAACACTGGAAGTATCACAATTCCAGACTTCAAGTTATATTACAAAGCTGTACTAATAAAAACAGTATGGTATTGGCACAAAAATAGGTACATAGATCAATGGAAGAGAATAGAAAGTCCAGAAATAAACCCACAATTATACAGTCAATTAATCCTCAACAAAGGAGGAAAGAATATACAATGGGAAAAAGTCTCTTCAATAAATGGTACTGGGAAAACTGGTCAGCTACATGCAAAAGAATGAAACTGGACCACTGTCTTATACCATACCCAAAAATAATCTCAAAATGGGTTAAGGACCTAAATATGAGACCTGAAACCATAAAAATCTTAGAAGAGAGCAGAGGCAGTAACTTCTCTGACATTGGTCATAGCAACCTAAAGAAGATGTGGCATAGATATACAATGGAGTATTACTCATCCACAAAAAGGATGAAATTTTGCCATTTGCAACAACACAGGTGGATCTAGAGAGTATAATGCTAAGGGAAATAAGTCAGTCAGAGAAAGACAAATACCAAATGATTCCACTCATATGTGGAATTTAAGAAACAAAAAAATAAAGGGAAAAAAAGAGAGCCTTAACTCTTAACTGTAGAGAACAAACAGATGGTTACCAGAGGGAAGGAGCAGGGAGGATTGGGTGAAATAGTTGATGAGGATTAAAAGTACACTTAACCTTGAGGCGCCTGGGTGGCTCGGTTGGTTTAGCATCTGCCTCCGGCTCAGGTCATGATCCCAAAGTCCTGGGATCGAGTCTCTCATCAGGCTCCCTGCTTAGTGGGGAGTCTGCTTCTCCCTCTGCCCCTCCCCCCTGCTCATGCTCCTTCTCCCTCCCTCTCTCTCTCTCAAATAAATAAAATCTTTTTTTAAAAAAAGTACACTTAATCTTGATGAACACTGAGTAACATTTGCAACTGCTGAATCACTATATTGTGTGTTGTACACCTGAAACTAATATAACACTGCATGTTCACTACCCCGGAATTTAAATAAATAAATACAAACATACGTACATACATACATAAACAAACAAAAGATGTTGAAAGGGCCATGCTTCCTCCAGAGACTCTAAGGAAGAATCCTTCCTTGACTCTTCCAGTTTCTGGTAGACCCAGGTGCTCCTTAGCTTGCGGCAGCATCACTGCAGTCTCTGCCTCAGTCTTCACAGGGCTCCTTCCCTGTGTCTCTGTGCCGCTGTGTCTCCACGTGGCATTCTACTTGTGTGTCTGTGTCCAAATTTCCCTCTTCTAATGGGACATCAGTCACATTGGACTAAGGTCCTTCCTAATGACCTCACCTTGATGAAATCTGCAAAGACCCTATTTCCAAATGTTGCATTCATAGGTCCTAGGGGTTAGGACTTCAACATATCTTTTGGGGGGAGGAGGATACAATTCAACCCATGACAGGAGCCACGGTCCAAGGGAAAGTTTTTAAGATAAAAATGGGAAGGATAGGGGCGCCTGGGTGGCACAGCGGTTAAGCGTCTGCCTTCGGCTCAGGGCGTGATCCCGGCGTTATGGGATCGAGCCCCACATCAGGCTCCTCCACTATGAGCCTGCTTCTTCCCCTCCCACTCCCCCTGCTTGTGTTCCCTCTCTAGCTGGCTGTCTCTATCCTGTCGAATAAATAAATAAAATCTTTAAAAAAAATTTTTTTTAAATTAAAAAATGGGAAGGATGATCTACATGCTCTTTTAAAATAACATTTTATTAAAGATCAGTAGTCAAGTCATGGTTCTTTCCAAATGAGCAGAAAATCTGATTATCTGCATCCTAAGAAAGGCTTGCCATGCCTGGCATATCATTTTCAGTATTCTGCTTTGATTTAATGAGTCGGAGAAGGACACAGTCTCAGAGCTTTTGCCAGGAACATTCTGGTACTATCCATCTATCACAACCTCCCCAGCTCATGTCTCCCCTGATCAATAAGAAAGCAGAATCGATGCCCATGTCAAGCTGCATGGTTAACTCTCAATCACACAGACTGACAGAGGCAAGCAGTTGTGTAAACACTAAAATGAACAAAAACTTTCCACCTGGCTAGAATCTGGTTGGTTTTTCTATTGATACTTTCCTAGACAATTTTTAAAAAATAGTTTGTAATACCTCGGCTTATTTTTTTAAATATTTTATTTATTTATTTATTTTTGAGAGCGAGGAGAAAGAGAGCATGAGTGGTGGGGAGGGGCAGAGGGAGAAGCAGATTCCCCACTGAGCAGGGAGCCCAATGCAGAACTTGATCCCAGGACCCCAGGATCATGACCTGAGTAGAAGGCAGACGCTTAACCGACTGAGCCACGCAGGCACCCCAGTAATCCCTCAGTTTATATCAAATGGAAGAATCAGTCCAAGGAAGTAGCCTAGAAATAGCTAGGTTAGCAACAAAATAAAATCTGGGAGTAAATGATCAGTGCAGATAATCCACACACTTCTAAGTAAGAATTAACTAGACTTACAATATCAATAATAGGTTATCCAACACCTAAGGCGTTGGCACTAAAATTTTACTTTAAATAATTCCAGCATAGTATTAGTTATGATATTAAAGAAACTACCACTTAAAACATTTATGCATTCATGACTTTTCCCCAAAATGTTTAATTATCATCTGCTCTTTCCTGATTAGTTTGACATAGTATCATAAGCATGGAAATTTAGCAAAAACTCTAATTAAAAACACCAATAAAAAATGAACGGGTAGTAGCTGTCAAAGGGTATCTAATGTTGTGAGACGTGTGATTCACACTATCTTTGTGCTTGAAATTCATAACCACTGTATTCACAATATTGAAAGAAAAAAATGACACCTCCCAACGGGGGCAGAAGACATCAACATTATCAAGGGACAAGAGTGCCCTTAAAACAAACACAATATTTTATTCCAATAATGTCAATTATTACCCAAAACTTTTGAAATACTTTTCCTATAATTACCGCCAGAGTGTATAAAATATTCTTTTTAATTCTTTTATTAATTTAGCACATTCTTATTTAGTGCCTGCCACGTATGTGATATTGTACCAGGTACCCATGATTTTTTAAAAGATTCAAGAGTAATTCAGAGCAAAATCAGACACACGGTATTGTTACTCAAGCATGGTAATGCCATTTTTAAAAAGTATTTATTTATTTGCTGGAGAGAGAGCGGGGGGAGGGGCAGAGGGAGAGGGAGAAAATCTCAAGCGGACTCCCTGCTGAGCACGGAGCCCATTGCAGGACTCAGTCTCAGGACCCTGAGATCACGACCTGCGCCGAAACCAAGAGTCAGATGCTCAACCAGCCGCACCACGCAGGTGCCCCAGGGTAACACCATTTAGATCAAAAAAAATGTTTCACAGAAAGCATGCTGCCAGGCAAAGTATAGTTCACTCATTCTGCATCAAATAGAGCCCTCCAGATGGTTTCAGAATTTCTTCAGAATACGTCTGGCTGACGCTGGACCTCGGAGGATAAATTTTTAGCAAACAATGCCATTGATTTCAGAAAATCTATCTGCGTTGCCTTATTGTGTGATTGCAGCCATTCTGTCCCCTCAAGCCTCAAGACTCGAATCGGACATTCAGACTGAGCCCACCAGGCATCACCATCATTTCGTATCTTCTCCAGAGACTCATTCTTTTTCCAATTTCCCTTGAAAGATCTAAACAAATGGTGAGTCATTGTGATCTCTATGCATCACTACAAACATAGAGCATACTCTTACAGAGCTTCCCCTCGTGCCTACATTGTCCTTTAGAGGAAGCCCATTTCTCTCCCTAGTTTACTCTTCAAGGGAGGGTAAGTGTAAGCCAGCGCTGCAGACAGACGTGAGTAACTGGCTGACCCATTTATACAGCAGTATGACTCCGTGTTATTCCCACTTCCTAATACTCATGTCCTTGAGTGTCTTCTTACTCCATCTGAGTGTGGGCAGAAACTGTGATTTGCTTCTAACCAACAGAATATGGTAAAGGTGATGGGATGTCACACCGATGATTATGTTGCGTAAGACTGTAATGTCTGCCTCACTAGCAAGTTTTCTTGTGAGCTTTCTTAAAGCAAACCACAATGTTGAGAGCTGCCCTAGAGGGAGGCCCAGGTGGCAAGGGACTGAGGGTAGCCTCCAGCCAACCAAAACCTGAAGTCCTCAGTCCTACCACCCGCAAGAAATTGAATTCTGCCAACAACCATGTGAGCTTAGAGGCAGATCCTTCTCCTGAAAGAAGACCTTCTCTCTTCTCAAACCCTGAGAGAAGACCACAGTCTCAGCTGCTACCTCAAGGCTGAGATCTTACAGCAGAGGACCTAGCCGAGCTGTGCCTTGCTCCTAACATTTCATCTCCACAGCCGTGCTTGTTAGTAGCTTTGCTTGGTTATTTACTTCACATAAAATGCCCACTAATTGTCAGAAACTCCAGGATAATTCTACAACTGCCAACAGCAAGCATGTTTCATGGTCAATCCAGATTACTGGTATCTCGGTATATATAAACATGCTGGAATGTGCCACAGCCATGCCTGTGCGTCCCGTGCCGGGGAAGAAAGCCAGTCCTGTTCTTCATAGTTACCTTCTGGAGTGAACAGGGAATCCAAAATAGGCAAATCCATAGAGATAGAAAGCAACCTAGCGATTGCCAGGACTAGGAGAAGAGAGGAATGAGGGAGGAGGTGCTTAATGGGTACAGGGTTTCCTTCTGGGTTGATGAAAATGTCTTGGAACTAGTAAGAGGTGACGCCTTTGCAACACTGTGGACGTATTAAACGCCACTGAATTGTACACTTTAAAATGGTTATTTTATGTTATGTGAATTTTACCACAATCAAACACATTTTTTAAACGTAAAGAAAAAAGTAACTAGAGGTAAGTAGGGACCAAGAAGGCTTTGTAGGTTTCGGAGAAATAATTTTTGAATCGTAAAGGAAGGTCAGTCTGGTCACTTTTCCAAGAGGAAAAAATCAAAAGCAACTTATTATACATACTTCCAGATGCTATATTCAGGGATCCTAAAATGTCAATGATGATAAGACTTACCATTGACATTAAAGATACACATCAACTGTAAGACTTATCTGTGATTGTAGAAGCACTAAAATGCAAAAATCACTAGAATCAAAGGTAAATACTATCACAAATAAAATAAACATGGTTACTACTAGTTTAAGCAGATACATTTTACTTAACGAATCTACAATGTAACTTAGAATGCACTGATATAGGGCCGCCTGGGTGGCACAGCGGTTAAGCGCCTGCCTTCGGCTCAGCGTGTGATCCCGGCATTATGGGATCGAGCCCCACATCAGGCTCCTCTGCTATGAGCCTGCTTCTTCCTCTCCCACTCCCCCTGCTTGTGTTCCCTCTCTCGCTGGCTGTCTCTATCTCTGTAGAATAAATACACAAAATCTTAAAAAAAAAAAATCAGAATGCACTGATATAAAGTGGGAAAACTCCAATGTCAACTATGGAAAAAATGCACAGACTGGAAGATGACAGGTCATTTGTCACCTCTGAACAGTGGAATCATGGATGAGTTTTCCCAACTTCTTCAGACGCTTTTGAAAAGTGGCATGAGAAGCGTCCCGTGCCTTTCATCTTCGTGTCTTCCCATCTCCTGCCTGTAGGAAGAGGGCCTTCCGGCCGCAGGCACCATCACCACAATGCAGTAAGAGGGAAAGTGATGGCAACAGAGATGTTTGTTTTTCTGGGTCAACACTTCCCTCTGAAAACTTCATTTATTCAACAAATTTGATCGAGGGTCTATTATGTGGTAGGCATTGTTCTAGACACCAGAGAGCAACTGCGAATACGAAAAGTCTCTGATTACGGAGCTTCCAACTCAAGAGCATAGGGGGAAGATGGAACCCCAGCAGGAGAGTGATAAAGAAGAATTGAAGGAGCCTAAGAAAGAGGGACTTCCGACCAATGTGTATGGAGAGCCAGCACAGCCTGAAAGACCACCCAAGGGAAATGGCAGCAGAATGTTTGCACCATTCCCTGGCCTCTGAGTGATTTTGTGGTCTGCTGTAAATAAAGGTTCTTTCGGGTGGTAGACAGAGCCAGAAGCCTACCCAGCTGTTTCTGGGCATAATGCCAGGGTTATATATTTTATCCAAAATTTTTGCTTTGAGCATATACTGCCTCATAGCCAGAATAAACAAACAAAAATGGGGAAATGGACTAATATTAACCCTTGCCTTACTCCCATTAGCCAACCCAGCGGGGGTTTTTTTTTTAGGAGGTGACAGGTCATTTTCTGCTAAATCATCACCTTATGAATATATAAAATAAGAAATCCCAAGAGAAGCTGAAATTTCACTTCAAGTAAAGAAAAAAGAAAGAATAAGTGAAAGAGAGTGTCACATTTCTCTTTGGAAAGTGCTGGCTTTTTCTGAATTCTAATGGACTATATGTCATTGAAACATTTAAGTGGCCTGAATGATTCTTCTTCTCAGGATGATAATGGATGTGACATAGGTGCTGGAGGACGAATAGGAAGCAAAAATATGAGGCAAGCAGATACTGAAAAGAGATCTTGTAAAAAGCTTTTAGTTCTTTTTATTATTCACATCCTTGAATGGATATGTCTGCAAATTGATTATAAAAATCAACTTTCCACATTTGGAAATGATGTAGTAGATATCAGTTCACTCCCTTCCCCCGCCTCCCAAAATACCTTTAGTTGCTGATGTTTTTGCATTGAAGGAAGTATTAACGTTCCCACCTTAAGCTTTACATAATGATTACTACTCACTGACTAGAGTAATGGCCTGCACACGAAGGATGCTGCAGCCTTGAGAGATGGTCTTCGCTTCTTGGGGCGTCACATCATCATGCCTGTCATGATTAGACAGTATCGTATTTGCCTTGCTCAGCTGAAACGGAGACATTTCACTAGCTTTTTTTTTTTTTTTTTTAAGATTTTATTTATTTATTTGACAGAGAGAGACGGCCAGCAAGAGAGGGAACACAAGCAGGCTCCTGGTGCAGAAGCCTGATGTGGGGCTCGATCCCAGAACGCCAGGATCACGCCCTGAGCTGAAGGCAGACGCTTAACGACTGCGCCACCCAGGCGCCCCTATTTCACTAGCTTTAATGATGCCTACCTGACAACCAATTCATTCGGGAATGAGCCTAATGTTTTGTCACTGAAGGACACAAAGTACCTTTCAGAGATCTAAGAAAAGAGACAGTGACAAGTTATGTTAAGCAAACTACCTTTGTTTCTTAGCCAGCAGGCAAAAGCGTTGACAAGGAAAGTCTTCAACTCTTGGATTTGAAGTGATACAGCCAAAATGAAGTTATCAACTCTTACAGCTTAAAGAGAACTCCGAAGATGTAGTCCAAAGATTCCTTGGCCATTGGCTCCGGATCTACCTGCAGACATCAGAACCTTACCTAGATCAACAAGCCAGTTGCAACTTCCAAGCTTCTTCTTTCCACAGTTCCTGATGTTTCCACTCAGATGAGAAATGCTTGCAGCAACCACTCTTACCTATGCATGTATGCACAGGCATGCACTCAATTCTTTTTTTTTATTTATTTAAATTCAATTAATTACCACATAAAGTATTATTAGTTTCAGAGGTAGAGTTCAGTGATTCATCGGTTGCACGTAACACCCAGTGCTCATCACATTACGTGCCTCCTTCATGTCCATCATCCTATTACCCTATTACCCCATCCCCACCCCCTTTGCACTCAATTCTTTTAGTCAACCAATAACTGCTTATGGAGCCGCCGAAACGTGCTGTATGCTAAGATAGGTCACGGGGAGCATAAAGGTGAATAAAGCATGATTCCCTGCCTTCAAGTAGCTCACAATCTTTTTTTTTTTTTTTAAAGATTTTATTTATTTATTTGACAGAGATAGAGACCAGCAAGAGAGGGAACACAAGCAGGGGGAGTGGGAGAGGAAGAAGCAGGCTCCCAGCGGAGGAGCCTGATGTGGGGCTCGATCCCGTAACGCCGGGATCACGCCCTGAGCCGAAGGCAGATGCTCAACCGCTGTGCCACCCAGGCGCCCCAAGTAGCTCACAATCTTATAAAGAGAGGCATTAACAAACACAATGTAACACTGTCAGCAAAGGCCTGCAGAAGTAGAAATCAGAGAGTAATCAATTCATGAGAATTCTCCCTGAGTAAGATGACATTTGCATTGGGTATTACAGACTGAGTAGGCATTCCACAGCCAGACACACAGGAGAAGCAGGAAAAGGAATTCCAGACAGAGACCTTGGTGTGCAAGATCTTAGAACACGCATGCTCAGGATGAGCAGGGATGGGACGTACACAGATCAAGAAGCGAGGTGGCAGAAGGGAAGCTGATAGGAAGGCAGATTGAAAGCCAAAATGTGCACAGCCTCAAAGGCCATGCAAAGGAAACTCAATTTATCCCATAGGTAAATGAAGTAGCCAACACAAGCTTGGAATTTAAATGGCACTGTGCTGTCTTATTCAAATAGATTGTCTCTCAGAACCTGGCATAACAGCCTGTCTCACAATATAAATATTTGTGCAGGGGGGGTAGTTGCTGCTCAACAGACAATCAGATTTGTGTTTCAGACAGATATCACTGAGAACGGTGTAGAGAATGGACTGGAAGGTGGGAGACACTGCAACAAGGGTGGGTAAAGAGGCTCCTGCAATAGTTTGGGCAGGAGCTGATGCTGGCCGAAGGATGGCGCTAGGGCAAGGGTGAGTTGACCAGGCCCTCGGGAGAGAGAATGAATGGCACTCTGCTCCTGACTGGCTGTGGGAACTGAGGCAAACAGACACGAATTCGAGATGACACCAGATTTCTAACTTAACAATGAGTGTTCCCAAATGGCTCGGTCCGGCTAGCAGCTCGAAGGGGAGGCAGAAGTTGATAGGATCCAGATCACAGCTGGAAGGGGTAGACCTGGACAGGGGGTAGGCTGCCTCTTTTTCTTTTTTGAGTCAAAAAGAAGTCAAGCACAAAGAAAAATTAAAGGGGCTTCCACATAGTGACCTCAGATCCATCCGAAGCCCCTTAATATATGAGAAAACTACAGCTCAGGGCAATGAAGGGAGCTGCGGAAGACCACACATTACTGCAGGGGCTTAGCCAGAGCAACACAAGACGCTTCCCCAGGGCTCCTCCTATGCTACTACAATGTGTCCTCTTGTACGTTAAGACAACACCAAATGCTTTAGCTTCCTGAGCATGGAAATAGAAGAGAAGACATAACATGTTAGTAAATTAAGAGAAATTGTATACAGCTATGCCTTCTGCTATTCTGAATGTCCAGCTCTTGGCGATTCATTTTGTAACCTGGTATGTTGGAACATTTCTTTTCTTTATTCTAAGGAAAATAGTGGGAAAGATCAACAGATACAGTTATACTGACCCTGAGGCCATGGTTTTTGTAATGTGACAAATAAAGGTTTTTTGAATGAATTAAATGCAGGTGAGTGCAGACCTCAGAGTTAAGTTTTCAAAAAAACAAACTTAGTTTTGCATATACTAATTGAAAAGGAGGCAAGAAAAGCTGCTGATTCATCAGAATACATTTCTGCTGTCTTTACACTGAGTCTCCTAAAAATAAGGGGTTCAGATTTAATAACTTGTTTTTATTCATCCAAAAATCAACATTTGGGATGCAATAGATTGAATTCAGGGTTTCAAAATACAATTCGGGAGGCGCTAGAGATACAGCAAATATTGATCAGAAGAACTTCATGTCTCTTATCAGTATTTCTTTCTTTGCTATCTGCTTAAAATGTCCAAGTTCTAATGCATGACCAGTCCTTCCCTCCAGCCAGGTCACATACGTGTCACCCAAGTGGCTCCCCATGTGTTTTAGGCTAACTTCAACATCCTGATGGAACACGAAGCTTTTCTTTAATCCAAACACCCCAGTGAAGAATTAATATAGAAACAAGGGAAGACAGACTTCAACATTCAATTTTAACTTCCATATATCATACACTAATAAAATAATCAGGACTATCTGTCAAAGTGCCTGACATATAAAAGACACTAAGCAGTTTTTAATATCTCAGTGGAGAGGTCATGGAGGTAATACAAATCATGGTTAATTTTTTAACCTTTCAAATTACCTAAGTAACATTAGGATGGAAGGCAATTTTTATGCATCTCAGATGGTGCTGGTGACAAAGGAGGTAAATTGAATCACAACAAGAACCCATGGGAATTTTAAACGGAGTAAAGGAATGCAGATGCTGGCTTTCTAATTTGTGCCTTGATGCACGATACGGGCACCTTCTGAAACACTGTTTTATCCCAGAGACCATCCCTGACCCCTCCACTCAGCCAGGTCCCCTTGTCGTCTGCTTCTTTTCATCTAGCACATGCCCTGTGATTATGCTAATCTCTCTGTACTGTAATTACTTCTTTTTTTGGTCTTACCTCTTTAATTGCCTGTCTTTCCCACCTGGCAGGAAGCTCCGTAAAGTCAGACTGTCTGTACTACTCATCATTGTAAGCCCAGAGCCCGGCAAGCGCCTCACACATTGCAGGTGCCTAGTAAGAATTTCTTGAATGAATGAATGAATTGCTAAATAAGTGAAAGATGGAATGAAATGGTTTTCTGAGCCAACTTTTTTTTTCTGAAGACTTGTCCATTATCGGACATGGGTTATTAAAAATAATAAACAGTAGGATATTGTAAAAGATCTGAGTTCGGGGTGGGGAGAATGCTAGATGCTCTGTTCATTTTAACAGCTATTAGTGCTCCTTTCCTTTTTCCTCTACTAGATTCCCCTTGGCCAGAGCTTTCCTGTAGTTTTAGTTGACTGCAGCGACATCTACTGCTGAGATGGAGGAAGAGTCGCCTTTCCACTTGCAGACTGCAGGTGGTGCCTGACACAAGATGCCAGGGCATTCGGGCATCACCCCATCATCCTGCAAAATGCCTCCTACAGCCTTATCTCCACGTTACAAATAGGACGCTTGGGTGTATATTCATTAATATATCCCACAGCAAATGAGCGACCCAAGGCTCAATACCAACTCCCGGCTCCAATGCCTCTCATTAGAGTCTTGCTGAGTGAGGAGGAGGGATGATTACTACAGAAATGCCTCACTAGGGGCGCCTGGGGTGGCTCAGTTGGCTAAGCATCCAACTCTGACTTTGGCTCAAGTCATGATCTCAGGGTCATGATCTCAGGGTCGTGAGATCGAGCCCCGTGTCAGGATGGGCATGGAGTCTGCTTTAGATTCTCTCTCTGCCCCTCCCTCCTCTCAAAAAATGAAAGAAGAAATGTCTTGCTAGAAGAAATGTCTTGCTAGTGTAAGCTCCTCTTTATCTGAATACCCCCTCCATGTCTACATTTGGCTTTGGGAAATTGCTACCTCTTTGGGAATTTGGCCCATGAAAATACGGCAACTCCAAACTAAATGAGTGGTGAGGGAAAAAAAAAAATCAGGAAACCTGGAAGAGTATAAGAAAACATGCTTATGTCGTTTTGCAAAAAGAATGTAACCCTGTTATTTTTCTAGTGCCCTTTGTTCACTTAAGAAGTCATTCTGTTAGCTTCGTCACTAAAGCCAAAAAAAAAGGCTGTCACTAAAAGTGTAAAAAAAAAAAAATACTAGAGGCAAGTATTGCCTGTGATTATAGCCAAACATATCCCAAGTCACACACTCAAATGCTTACTGAACTCCAGAGTTTACAGAGGACTACGTTTATCGCCTGAAGTAAAGTAAAAAGTCAAACCACCCACCCTGAGCTGCCGTCCCCCCATCAGGTCATTCTGTCAGTTGACGCCCACTCTGGTACGTGCACAGGCATGCTCAGTGCCTTTGAGCTCTAAAGCAATTATCCTAGCAAGCAACCCACTGTTACCTCCTCTTCACCTCCTCGCTTGATCTCAGAAAGGATGGATTTATTTACTTTTCAGAAAAAAAAGTTAAAGCTACAATTTACCTTTGACAGACTCTTTTTTTTCAACTTGTGCTTAGAAGATAGATGATGACAAGTTCACTGGGATTTTCTGTTTAAGCAGATTGAAGGGAAAGGGCATTGGAGATGGAGAAAACAACCTGGCAGTCCCCACGTAGCTTCTCTGCCAACCAGCTCTGCACTTAGGAGAAGTTACGAACTCCCCTGAGTCCCTGTTTTCCCAGCAGTAAAATGGGGTTATGAATAGCTCCCCGTTTATCTCACTGTTTGGACAAGAAGGTAATATGTGTTAAAATATTTAGTGAACTGTGAGAGGATCATACAAATTTATGAAAGTATTACTTCTTAAATCTCCAAATAGAATCATTGAAGAGAGTCTATTATAGTCACATTTCTCTTGATAAACCAAGAGGCCCAATACTTAGTAGCCTAATTCAAGAAGCAGCCATTGAAATGTACAGTTTTTGCTTACAGAGAACTCTCAACTTCATCTTAATTCAAAATTTGCTTAAGAATGAAATAACTTGGGGCGCCTGGGTGGCCCAGTCAGTTAAGCATCTGACTCTCGATTTCAGCTCAGGTTATGATCTCAGGGTCGTGAGATCAAGCCCCACATGGGGCTCCACGCTGAGTGGGGAGTGTGCATCTCTCCCTCTCCCTCTCCCTCTGCCCCACACCCCACTCACACTCATTCTCTCTCTCTCAAATAAATAAATAAATTTTATTTTTTAAAAAAAAGAATGAAATAACTTTGCTTAAGATAACTCATGGGGACAACCTCCTGCAGGGCAGGAAGCCAGGTCCTGGGACTGCCAGGTGACGCTCATCCCAGGCACTATCCGGGTCCCCAGGGAGGCAGGTCTCCCACCCAGCATGGGTAATCTCCTTTCTGGAATACTGTCATGTGCCTCATTTTGCACACCTCAGGTAAAGAGATTTCTGCCTGATTGCAGGCTGCCGAGAGAAAACATGGAAAATAAAACCTACAGGAAAAGATCAATGAACCACAGATTATTCTGGCTAGAGAAGAGAAAATTATGGAAGAACGCCATAGTAGCCTGTTTGTAAAAGTTCTTCCTTTCCACTGAAGACCAAACATGGGGAGATGGCGGTGATATCCTGGTAAATGCTTACAACCAGCTCTCCTGAGAAAAGGCGTGTGTGTGTGTTTATTACAAATTTTCCTGATATAAAGAATGCACGACACACAATGCACAAATAAAAACAGACAGGAAAGTTCTTTAGCGTAAATGCTATACAGCCAAGTGATTCTCACAGAATGCTTTCATTGCTTGTTGCCAAAGTCTTCTACCTGTAACTAGCCTACGGCTGCAACCCATCTTTGGTTTGACACGTGCAGCTGCATCCCCTTCCACTAACTCTTTTCCCAATAAATTCACTGCTATTAAATCTGCTGCGTGATCTACCGTTCGGCCGCTCCTCACCCTGACACAGACTATATTCAAGAAAACTGAAGCTGCCTTCAGCTTTGGCACTAGGCTTGACATACTCTTTAAAATTTAATCTGCATTATTAACATTTTCTCCATCACTTTAATTCTAGACAACCAACAAAAAGGTAACTCAAGCCCCGATTTGTAACACCCATTTCTGTGGTGTAAATATTCTCACCGTAGCCAATTTTAAGCTACCAGCAGGACATCACTGAATGTAGACTTGGGCAGAGTGGCACAGTAGCACACGATTATGTAGTGTTTCTACCATACAGATGTAAATAACCTCGAGAACACAGACAGAAGTGAAATGTAGTAAAATAATTAGGAAGTGAAGAGTTTTGAGTGTGTTTACCTACGTTTTAGTACAATTTATTTACATTTATACAATTTGGTTTTTAATAATGGCTGGGTTTAACAACTGGCTTACAAAATTCCCAAAACTTTTAACAATTGACTCTTGCAACTCAGTACGAGCTAGCTCCAGCATGGTACTGGAAAGGGCTCACAAAACCATGAGGGAAATCTGGATCTGTATATTAAGAGCAGCATTTTCACAACCAAATGGATGTGGGTTTAATTCTTGGCTCGGCCACTTGCTGGATGGATATATGGCCTTGATCTTCAGTTTCTTCATAGGTAAAATGGAGAAAATATTACTGTCTACCTCTTAGGGTTATTGTGAGGATTAAACCAGGTTTTCTACGTTACCATCATAGCCAATACATGGCACACACAAAACATGCAAGAAGAAGTGTACGCTATCATTTTGTTGTCGAAGAATTCCCTCATCATTCAGCAGTGTAATGAGTTTCCAGGTCTCAAAGCTTATGGAAACGGAAGACATGCCCATATGCATGGAAAGCACTTGGGAATGAAGCCAGGGATGAATGACCCCTTAGATCTTTGAGTCATTATCCTTTCTTTTCCTAAGAATACTGCTATCCAGTGTTATTTAAAGGAATGGGGGCGGGGAGAAAGAAAAAAGGGAAGAAAGGAAAGAAAGGAAAGGAATCTAACCAACTCTTTCTCCCTTCATTGCTCAATGACAGAAAAGTACTGGGTGTCTTTATTTTTTTTTTAGGGGGGCTTCCACACAGACTTTTTTGTATTTTATTTTATTTTTTAATAATAATTTTTTACATAACATAAGAACTGGGTATCTTTAATTTCAACATGAAACTCCAATTTGCATCACTGTTTTCAGAACCGAGAGAAAAAAACTCCCACAAACTGACAGGCTTTACTGACTCTCCAGCACCCCCAGAGTCTGACACCCGAAGACAGGCAATGAAGGGCACTATGAAGTTAGAGCATTACTTTCTTTTTTCCAAATGTTAACTTCAGTAAATGATGCATCCTCTTTGAAGGCAACTCACATTGTTAATGTGGTAGGAGATCACTGTCAACTCTAACACTTAGGATTTTTTTCCACTTGAAATACTTCGGATTAAATGAAGTCTCCTCTATTCGGAGCTTGAGTAGTCAACTATTTGAACCTAAGTATGGGACTTCACATTTGTTTCCCTTAACTTTCATCTTACTAGATTTAGCCAGTCTTCTGAGTTGTTAGTCTTGACCCTTGTCATCCAGTGTATACTTCCTAGCTTTTTATCATGCATTCTGTATTTTCATCCAAGATATTAATAAGAGGTCCAAAGGGGTCAGTGAGGCTCATGGCTTCCTCCAAGTGACATTCCTTCCTTTGTTACCTGGCCTACCATCACCAAAGCCAGCTAACCTCACTGTTACGCAGAGTATATGTCCCCATTTGGTCTCTAGGGGTACCGTGAGCTATGCGATACTTTGCTCTAGTTTAAGTACACTGTGTCTGAACTATTGTCTATTAGTCCCGTGAAACAAACAAGTGAGGCTAGTTTGGTGTTACTTACTCAGAGTGAACCTACCCAGGCTTCTAGCAAACACTCCTTTCTAAGGACACGGGAGACATCTACTTCCTCTTACTTGAGACAATTTTGTTGGGATTAATCCCAAGCTTTCCTATGTGTACTTTCTGGAGCTTAGCATTCTCCGCTGATGCAAATTACGATTCTGTTTGACTCCCTCTGGCCTATAAGTGCCTCCCCCATTTACTCTTATTCCACAAACACTAAGGCTAGAAGTTAAGTAGCCACAACCCTACCTTTAATACTACCCTGGGATACAATTTATCCACAATATTTACAATCCACTTAAAATAGTTAATGTCTTACAATCTCTTCACCTAATATTTAGGGTTTTAAATATCTGCTCTTCCTCATTGTGTGAACACCACGTTCACTGGTAAAAAGACAAAAGCAAAACAGCATTGTAAGGTTCTGCTTTCTCTTTGCCACTTGCTAACATTATGCTAATCCGCTCTTAAAAATGGGTTTAAGAAAAAGAAAATAAGTCCTCAACAAATGGTGTTGGGACAACTGGATATCTACATATAAAAAAAATGTATTTGGACTATCTCACATCTTACCCAAATTTGAACTCAAATGGATTTTTTTGAGTGAAAACTATAATGGGAGTAAATCATCACGACCTTGATAATGATTTTCTAGATACAAAACCACATGCACAAATTAAAAAAAAAAAAGATAAATTGGACTTCCTCAAATTAACAACTTCAGTGTTTCAAATGACACTATCAAGAAAGTAAAAAGGCAGAGCACCTGGTTAGCAGTCAGTTAAGCGTCTGACTTGGCTGGCTCAGATCATGGTCCTGGAATCCTGGGATCCAGCCCTGCCTTGAGCAACACTCCCCCCACCGCAAACTCTCCCCTACCCCGCCTAGCAACCCCCTCGTCCCCCCAGCCTCACTAGGAGCCCCCTGTAGGGCCAGTGCCAGGTGTCAGGCCCAGGTCCGCATGCGTACGCATTGGACCCAGAGCTGAGCAGGGAGTCTGCTTCTCCCTCTCTCTCCGCCTCCCTGCCACTCGTGTGTGCTCTCCCTCTCTCTCTCAAATAAATAAATAAAATCTTTCTAAAAAAGAAAAAAGGCAACCCACAGAATGAGAGAACACATTTGCAAATCATGTATCTCATATGGGTCCAGAATAGGTCTATGATATGGGTCTAGGTATGGGTCTATCAGTCCAGAATATACAGAGAACTTACAACTCAGTAATGAAAAGACAACCCAATTGTAAAATGGGCAGAAGATTTGAAAAGACATTTCTCCAAAGAAGATATATAAATGACCAATAAGCACATGAAAAAATGTCCACCATCGTCAGTCATTGGGGAAGTCCAAATCAAAGCTACAATTTGTGCAGTTTCTTTTTGAAATGATAAACATGTTCTAAAGTTGAGTGCGGTGATGCTTGCACATATCTGTAATTTACTAAAAAAAATTCAATTGTATATTTTAAATGAGTGAATTATACAAAATAAAATAAAACACTCAATGATGTCACTTCATACCTGTGAGAACGGCTACGATCAGAAAGACTACAACAAGTATTGGTAAAGACACGGAGCAACTGGAACCCTCGTACGTTGTTGGCTGGAGGACAAAACGGTGCAGCCGTTTCAGAAAAGGGTTCAGCAGTTCCTCAACATGTTAAACACAGAGTTACACCTGACCCAGCCATTTCACCCTGAGGAATCTACAAAAGAGAAATGACAAAATACGTCCACAGAAAACCTTGTGCATGAACGTTCTTAACAGCATCACTCATCACTGCCAAAAAGCAGATACAACATAAATGTTCCTGAACGGGAGAAGGGACAAACGAGATATGGTAGAGCAACACAACGGAGTATCATTCAACAGTAAAAAGAATGAAGTAGTAATACAAGTACAACGTAGATGAGCCTCAAAAATGTTATGCTAAGTGAGAGAAGCCGGTCACAAACGACCTCACATCGTAAGAAATGTCCAGACTAAGCAAATCGATAGACAGAAGGTAGATACTGGTTGTGTAGGGCTGGAGGCAGGGGGCGCTGAGGGAGACTGACTACTAATGGGTGCAAGGTGATTCTGGAGTGATGAACAGGTTCAAAACTGAGATTATGGCGATCCTTGCACAACTCTAAATACACTCAAGCACACTGAATTGTACGTTTTTAACAAGTGAATTTTATGATCTGTAAATTTTATTTCAATAAGGTTGTTTAAAAAAAAAAGAAAAGAGGGGCACCTGGGTGGCTCAGTGGGTTAACCGTCTGCCCTCAGCTCGGGTCATGATCTCAGGGTCCTGGGATCGAGCCCTGTGTCAGGCTCCCTGCTCGAGAGGGAGTCTGCTTCTCCCTCTGCCTCTCCCTCCAGCTCTCTTTATCTCTCTCTCTCAAATAAATTCATAAAATCTTTTTTTTTTTAAAGAAAAGAGAACAAATCTTTGGAAAATGGAGGAGGGATAAAAGTGGGTACTGGAACCAGAAGCAAGAAGGGCTAGAAAGGAAGAGAGTTAACAAATGGGACCCTGGAGGTTTGAAAGGTGGTCCCATAGAAGCTGACCAAGAAGGGAATAAGGAGCAGGCCTGGCAAGGGGGAACTTGAAAGAGCATCACCTGAGTGCCCAGGACTCACCTGAGAGTGTCTACTGACCACCTGCAGACCATCTGCCTTGCCAAGGATCCCTGCTGAAGCCAGGCTTGAGCCACTCACTCCTCCCGTCGGGGGCCATCTACCACGATTTAGTTTTGTGTGCACCAAAGCCTGACTCTCTGCCTGGCCAGCAGCAGTGCCATCTGGCCATGCTGTAATCTTGCTTCGTCCCTTTGGAATACCCCGGTGGGCCATCCACATCACGGCCAATGCCCCAGACCATTCATAAGCCCAGTGAGGGGGCCATAGACTTGGCGGTGGTATGTATTTGGTGCGCTGGTGGGACAGGGGAGGCCAAAGGAAACAAGCTAAAGAGCCCTGAGCTAAACCACATTTAGTCCTTAAAGACATACCAGTTACAAAAGGTTTAGTAAGATCAGAAGGTTTTAAAGAGTAAGAACTGATAGATATAACAATATCTCTAAGTGAAAAAAAATGAGGTCAAGAGTGAGAGTGGATGCATTGGTCTCCAAGAATACTCTGTAGGGTTAAATATTATTCTCCTAATTTACAAATAGGGAAACTGAGGCTCAGAGAGGTTAACTAATGTTCTGAAGTTGCCAGAGCTAACAAGGGATATAATCTACATCTTTCTGAGTCCACTCTTCCCCCACACACCCTGTTTTCTTCTTCTGAAATCCAAATTCCTCCTGAAACCACATTGGTTTTTTAAATTCCACCCTTTGCTTCCTCATCAGGTTCATTTTTAGTTGTACTATCAGAACAGAAATTTTTAGAAACTACTACCAATCATGAGTTATGTACTTCTTCGGAGTTAATGGATAGGGATAATACTTTTCTCTCAGCTTTTTTTTTTTTTTTTTGCTTTGCTGGAGTCCAGAGGTATGGTTAAGTAAGCCCAGCATTGTCTCCTACTCAGAAATGAACTAGCCATGGCCTCTCACATTTCGGCTACCAGTGCTGCCTCGATCATATTCGCAGTTCCTCCTGTTTCCTTTGTCTTCAGAAATCAAACTCTCATCAGGGCAAGGCAAAAGTTTAGGAAGCGACCCCGCTCCACTGTTGGTGCTCCCTGTCACATGTGACCCTGGGAACTACATGGCACCCCGCACTCGCTGAGCAACCTGAATTTGGAAGAACTGTTCATAATTCCTCACATGCCAAAACCTAGGAGTCATCACTTCTCCTTGTTTCTACTTTAACTTTCGCTTAATACGTTTCACTTGACTTCAGCCTAAGATACTATCCCGTCACTCTTACCTTCCCACACCGATGTCCTTCAAAGCACATCTGCTTCACTGGAAGAAAGATTCCCCTTCTAGAGCAGTCACTGAGGTTTGCCTATCCAACAGCCACTTACTCCTTCCTTCTTGACAGAACCCTTATTCTGTCTAGGTAGCCCCTTCCTTGGTGCAAGAAATGGCTCCTGACTGGCCTCCTATGCCAGTAGTCAGCAAACATTTTCTGTAAAGGGCCAGATAACAAATATTTTTTACTTTGCAGGCTGTAAGGTCTCTTTTGCAACCACTCAAACAGCATGGCTGTGTTCCAATAAAACTTTATTTACAGAAACAGACAGCAGGCTGGATTTGGCCCAAAGACTGTACTCTGTTGACCCCAGACCTAATTCAATGGGACCCACGTAGTTCCATTTATTTTGCTAGTGATTTGTTTAGACATGGCATATGATAAACCATGGCCAATACAAGATTTAAAAAAAACAAAAAAACAAAAAAAGACCTGTGAGCAGCTCCTAGGAGTCTTTCTTCCTTAAAAAGATTGTGAGAAAGAGATGATGTCTCTTTTCTGCTGGATATCATCACACTGGGATGTGATGCCTGGAAATGACACAGCTATTTTGAGATCATGGGAATTCGGGGGCCATTTTGATCTGAAGCACACCCTGAGGTTTCCTTAATTGTAAATGGAGAATAATAACACCTACCTATGAAACTCAAACAATGTAAAGTAAGTCAAGTGCTTAGCAGTATGGATATAGAGCAAGCGTCCTGTTAATGAGAGCTGCTACAGCTAATTCTACTCTATATTTATGTGCCCATAAAAATGCTATATAAGGGGCACCTGGGTGGCCCAGTCAGTTAAGTGTCTGCCTTCAGCTCAGGTCATGATCCCAGGGTCCTGGGATCAAGCCCCCGCATGGGGTTCCCTGCTCAGTGGGGAGTCTGCTTCTCCCTCTCCCTCTACCCCTCTCCACCCCCTGCTCATGCTCTCTCCCTCCCTTTTTTTTTTCTCTCTCTTTAAAAAAAAAATGCTATGAAATAGGTAGGTGCTCAACAGAAACTTTGAAGATGTACTTGGATATTTTTCTCCCAAAAGCAAGGTTGGACTTGCCCTGTTCCAATCTGCTCTGACTGGGACTCTCCTGTGATTCACAGGGCTTCTTTTTAGGATTCAGCCTGTGATCCTTACCTGAACGGAGCTGGGGGTTGGCTTCCTTGGCACTACACTCTAACCAGCCACAGGGAAGTCCTGATAAGCAAAAATAAGAACCATGGAAATGATCTGAGTAGCTGGGTTCGTGGTCACTAAGATTAGACATGCTAGTCAAGAAATGCCCTTGTCACTATTGTTAAGAGTAAACAAAACAACACAATTACATGAAATTGTATTAAAATTTACAAGAGGGCCAAAACGAGCTAGTCTAAGGATCTAATGAATTCTGTCTTGAACAGATGGGAAGACCAACCAACTGCAGCTTTAATAAAAGCAGATACCATGAAAGTCTAACTCCTTTTTAAAAATAACTTCTGGGGGGCGCCTGGGTGGCTCAGTCATTAAGTGTCTGCCTTCAGCTCAGGGCGTGATCCCGGGGTCCTGGGATCAAGCCCCACATCGGGCTCCTCCGCTACGAGCCTGCTTCTTCCTCTCCCACTCCCCCTGCTTGTGTTCCCTCTCTCGCTGGCTGTCTCTCTCTCTCTGTCAAATAAATAAATAAATAAAATCTTTAAAAAAATAAATAAATAATAAAAATTTAAAAATAAAAAATAAAAAGAACTTCTGGACCCCTTAATCTCCCGAGTGAGGCGTCCTCAACTTCCCAGATAAAAAGTTATGTCCACTGGCCCTTGCCGCTCTCGCCGTGTGGTCAACAGACCAGCAGCATTGACCTCTCCTGGGAGCTTCATACAAATGCAGCATCTTGAGTCCCACCCCAGAACTAACTGAATCAGACCCTGCATTTTATCAGGATCCCCAGGTAATCTGTATGCCTATTAATGTTCGCTGCACTTGCTTTTTCCTAAGGATTATGCTCAGCTATATAAAAATATTAACACATTCACGCAGAGAAGTTAGACTATGAACTTATATAAGGAAACTAAGTAGTATAGAACATTCTCAATTTTCAAGTTCATATCTTAATGCTACTGCCTTTATGCTAAATGTTCTGAAGGCAGTCATGTTGTGATTTTTTTTCTTTCCTAACAGCATTCTGTAATTATGCTACATGCTCCCAAAACTAAAATATATAATGAACCTGGAAAAAAAAAAAACTTTACAGGCAAAAATGTAGAATAAGAAACAGATACCTATAGCTTGAAGAAATAATACCTGAAAAGTGAAAAACTAATCGTTTATGTTGTCTCTAAGGCAGGCAATCACTTCGCACTACGGTGCTTAAACTAAACAGTTAATTGAGCGTTGTGCAGACAACCACCGTTGGAAAGGCAAGAATAAGTCAGCAAAGGCTGCTAGAAATCTTTGTCGGGTTTTTAAACAGTTCGACTATTATGCTCTCAGAAATATCTAGGTTTTCAAATGCATGGTTGGTAGTGGACTCCCTTTTCTCAAATACAGTCTGATTAGGAACTCCCAATATATAAAAGCTCCTGAGGAGGGAGGCAGGGAAGGAATGGGACTCAAGGGCCTTTTTTTAGCAGACCCCTTGCCCTTCGCTGCCTGTTGAAAACAACCTAACCTCTAAGGGTTCATATAAATGCACTTTTGCTTCATTTTGTACATGTATATTTCTTCATGTAATGTTACAAAAATCCTACGCACTAAGAGTCATTATGCCCTTTTTAGACTTAGGAAAACCAGGCTCAGAAAAGTTAAAAATTCGTCCAGGGTCAATGGTGGTAAGGCAAAGGCTTGAATTCAGGATTTCCTGAGTCCCAATTCTAGGCTCTCAGCTGCCAACCTGTATGTTGTTCTAATGCTTCCCACGGTTTCTCCTGGTTGAAATTACTCTTCCTGACTTTGGTACCTTCAGAGCTTTTTTTTTTTTTTTTTTGGTGCACAGCATATGTCCTATCCTGCCTCACAATACAGATTTTTCTTCCCTGTGCAGACACTCATCACTAATGACCGAGCAATAATTTATAAACAGCAATCAGTTTTCTGGGGTTTTCCTTTTAAGGGCCTTGCCCCTCGAGGCAGACTCCTGAAAATGCAAAGTGTTCGCCGAGCTGCTTTTGCTTCCACTACGGCTCATTTACTACCACCGTGACCACCTGGCCCGTGGGGGCACGTGACTAGTTCTCACCAACAGAATCCGAGTGGAAGCAAAATAGGTCTATTCCCAGCTGAAGAGTTCCCAGCAGGCTTTCCTAAGTTCTCTCTCTTTCCTGCCTTCTGGCTGGATGCAGCGAATCCAGGCAGGCTGCCTAGGCCCGAAAAGATGTGGAGACACCTGATGGCAGTATAACTGAGTGAGTGGGAACTGAAAGGGCAAGTAAGAAATCCATTGTGTTTAGCCACTGAGCTGGGAGCTGTTTGTTACAGCAGCTGGTCTTCCCTAGCAGATACATTCCCACTTCTCCAATGTCCACCATTGAGTTCTCTGAGCGAACAAGGATTCTTTCATGATAGAAGCGTTTCCAAACAAATTAGGGTTATATACAAGATATTCTTCCTTTAGGATGTTAGAAAAAAATGTAAACTTTAGACGAAGGGAGAAACTACTGACTATCCTTGTATTGGCGTGCTGAAGCCTCTGAAAATCACATGATTCCATTAGGGCTCTGCACTGCCTATGGACTATTTCACAACTTTTTAAATTGTAGATAACTTATAGCAATACAAATAATTCTTCTCTAGACAAAAGAATTGGAAAAAGTCACCCTGCGTCCATTTCTAAATTCATTTTAACAGTCCTTGAGTCCATATAAATTGATGATACTTTGATCTCTGCTTTGAACTGGTTGTAGCATCTGCCTGGTTCCTTTATTAATTAATGAGTTTTTCAAAATCTCTGACACATTTTCATTTTATAGTTGAATGAGAATCATGATTAATTCTAATTTTAAAATGTATCTTTTAATAACTATGAATTATTGATGAACCCTCAAAAAAGTCCCCAAACCAAGGTTTTTTGAGAAAGACTCTTTCAATATAGAAAAAGGAGTTAAGAGAAGACCGAGGCCCCTCTGGATGCCAGGGAGGTCCTGCAGGGGTGCCACCCGAGCTCAAAGGAAGAGGGCAAAGTGAGGATGAGGAGGATGGTGACCAGGGAGAGGGAGGAAGAAAAGGCTGCAAGATTCCCCTGAAAACAAATTTCCCGGCATCGTACTTTTCCCATGGTTTACCCCCACCCCATTTTTATTAGTGGGTTAAGTCAATGAGTTGTCTCTATGGTTTCAGTGGCTCAGCCCTGAATAGTAAGGGCTATCTGGCAACAACTCTTCACCTTACCTCTCTGTGCATGGCCTTCCTGAGCCATCTGCTTCCCGCATGGCAGGGCTTGGAAGCCCAAGGTCTTGGCCCTGCGGGATGTGCAACACTTTATCAGGCTTGTGATAAACAAACCCAGGTAGTCATTCACCTGCTGACTATGGCTGATTTCATAAAAGACCTTATGCAGTTGGAAGTCGCCAACACTACTTCCGGTATTTATCCCCAAGGATTCATCAAATCCATCCTGTTCCAAACAGTTGCTGTCCTCTTTCAAAGGGAGCAGCTTAAAAATCAAATCCCATTACTTCAGAAATAGTTCAGCCCTGCAGGAAAACTTAGAGATGGAAGATGTAAATCAAAATTCCCTCAGCTGTGAGCACTCCTCCACTTGAAATTCCTTCCCTGGATCTCGATAATCTGTATGTTTGTGAAGTTTATTTTAAAGACGCTCCACATGAATTGAAACTGGGACCCCTTGTTGACCATATATCTGTATTTTGTGCCAGGTTCTCTGAAAGAATCTTTTTGTCCAACAAAAAAGCAGAACAGTTCTGAGTTGGAAAAGCAAAATCCTGTGGTTATTAATTCTCAAGTGCTGAAATGAAATGAACAAGTTCACGGGCTGACTTCAACCACCCCTGATCACTAAGCTTGGCTTTGAGGCTTTAGCACCCTTCTTTTATGGTCTCAGTTGGAGACAGGGAATAACTACTGAATTGCTCTATTTTCTGAAATGCAAAAGTCAAGTGCATTCTTTGGTGATCAAATAATGTGTGAGAGACTCCAAATATCTGGATTCTTAGTACGGCACACTAATAACATTTGATTAAGTAATTCACCTTAATTTAGCAGCATCTAACTTCAAGTCAAGAGATAAGGACACTGTTTCCACTATTTTCTCAATTTTGTTTTAACACAATGGGAAGCTTTTTAACATCACCTTTGTTTACTTCCTTCTGTATTTTTCTTTTTTTTTTTTAAGATTTTATTTATTTATTCAATAGAGATAGAGGCAGCCAGCGAGAGAGGGAACACAAGCAGGGGGAGTGGGAGAGGAAGAAGCAGGCTCACAGCAGAGGAGCCTGATGTGGGGCTCGATCCCAGAACGCTGGGATCACGCCCTGAGCCGAAGGCAGACGCTCAACCGCTGTGCCACCCAGGCGCCCCTCCTTCTGTATTTTTCAAAGAGGGCGATTTACACTTAATTTCTTCCTTTCTGAAAATTTTCCCAGTTCTCTCAGTATTTCTTCTTGTTTAATTCTCAGGAGAGCCTACTAGATTACTTCACAATAATTCTCCAACTGAGCCCTACAAGTGCATTCTGATTACGAAGGAATTCGTTCACAGCATTCTCCTCAGATGTAATGTGCCTTATTAATGTTTTTATTAACTGTAGCTGATGAAGAGATTATTTTCTGGCTTACTTCCAAGACTCCTTCTCTAGCTCTCCAAAGGAAAAGTGACTGCTGAATTTTCATATAAGAAATCCATTCCTAATGAAAGAAATGTGATTTTTCCCCAATTCCCTAATTCAATGAAATTTAATTATGAAAATACAGATAACGGCTTCAGCTTCTGTAAAGCATTAAGTCTATTATCTCACACAGATCATTGAATATATAAAGATAAGTAATTTGGAGCTGGGATATTTGAGTGTAGGTTTCCAGAAGGATCTCCATAATCAACAGCCCAAATTTATTTTAAGTGAATCTCCAACAAAAGAACCCAGTACCTAGGACCTCCTCTAGGTCATTAAAGACATGAAAAGAGATATTTTTTTTCAAAGTGGGACCCTAAAGTATTTAAAATACTATTATTATAATTACAGTTCTCCTGCATCCAGAAGTGAGATATAAAAAGACAACTGGATTCTCTGGCTTGGAGAAGCTCTGATCCAGTAGCAAAGACAATCAGGTTCAATAAATTTCTCACTTCCACCTAGCTGATACTATGGCTGTTTATATTCTTTGGTAGAAGCTATATAGGCCTTATCTCCATTATGCCACCCAATTCACTATTTGGAAATTTTTTAAATGATAGATCACTATGGGAATGCAATCATCTGATTCTATGTGATTCAGATGCTAAGACAATGCAGGTAAGTGGCCCAACATTTCCAAGGTCTGATCAGTTCTACAGTGCAGAATCACTCAAAGGTCATTCTGAAAAAAAAATACTCTAAAATGTTAGATTACTCACCAAAAAAAGAAATGGTAGTTACGTGATGGGATGGAGGTGTTAACCAACGTTACACTGGTAATCATTTTGCAACATATAAGTATATCAAATCAACACACTGTACACCTTAAACTTACACAATGTTATATGTCAATGACATTCAATAAAGCTGGAAAAATAAACTAAAATGCTAGATTATGTTCCAGAAAACCTGGCCTTCAACATGCTATCTATGGTTTACGACCCAAAGGCATGTTATAATTAGTTCATTACTAAAGGCTTTGTAGATGTAAAAACTACTTTGGGATAAGTAGAGAGAACCAGAGAAAGTTATTATCAGATGAAGTTCTACCTGCCACCTGATATTTAAGCTCAATGTCAGTTATAAACATTACGGAAAGCCTTCAGTAGCTGATCAGTTAACATTTCATCCATGAATCAAGCTAATGCTCCTTCTGTTAATCAAACAGAATTGCATTTAAACACCTCACCTTGGCCCCATACTGCGACTCAGGCTAGTTATATAAGGGATTACTGTTTAACTGGCAGAGTGCCATAAAGCATACCGATCCCTCCTCCCAATGGTGATGGAAAGTTTCAGGCCCAAAATGGTTACCAGCTGGAAGAGAACCCCCCTTTTAAGCAATCCACAGTACTCAACGCTGAGTGCTACGTGTTGTGAGGCTCCCAAAAAATAATAAGCAAAATGAGATAGTGTGATGAATGGAAATTGAGCGATCCTGACAACAACTGCTGGGCAAGTTTCACACAGGAGGGCTCAGTGTGAGTCAGGGGTTCCAGGAAAGGCTTCAGCAAGAGCTGCACGTGGACGGAGGCACGTCTGCAGAAATGCATGCTCTGGTGGTAGTGATGACAGCCTGATGAAGGCAGAGGTCTGGACCAGAGAAGCCAGGAAAAGTAAAGTAGGAAAGTAGACCCCAGATGGACCATGGAGGTCCTGAAATACACCGGTGATAATATAAAAGAGACATACATTTTAAGAAATGCTTCCTATCCATGAACTGTTGAATCTCCAAGTGACCTGATCTAAATGTCTGATTCCTTGTTTTAACAGTTGGTCCCTCCTTCCCTTTTGCTGTGTTGTATTTTTGCTTCGCACCACTAATCCCTTGAATTTCGAAAATAGCTTTGGCTTCCTGAGGCCAGCTTGAGAGGTTGGCAGTTCTTTTAGATCAGGCAGAATCTACTACTACAGGACTGGAGAGACCCAGCTGGTGCAAACATTTTTATTTTAACAACCAGTGCTGATTTCCCTTCCTCAACACAGGACTATCCCCAGAGAGGCTTTATGTCTGAGGGAGCTAACCGCTCTGAACACACAAAATCGCACACATGCATAGTTGTGGCTGCCACTGTGCTGTAGAGACACTCTCTACTAACTCTGTTTTGTGGGTTTCCCTCACTCGTTTTCTCAAAAGAAAATTTGGGAGGAGAAGGGAACTTGCAGGGTCCCACAGCTAACTTGGGCAAAGAGAACGGTAAGTGTGTGTGTGTGTGTATGTGTTAATGATCTGAGTTCTGCCTGTGACTCTTGGAATTAATGAATTCCTGAAGCCTCAGTGCAGCCTGAGATCGTTGGTGTAAAAGTCTTATAAAACAGCTCTGAAAAGTCATTAGGTGTCAGTCTTAAAAAAAATTAAGCACAATCCACAAAATTTGCCACACCATCAATCTTTTCCTCTTTCCAAACAGCTTAACGTCTCCTATGTTAAAGGAACACAAAAGTTTCACTGTAGCCAATATACATAACAGCTCATCAGAAGTGTCATGAACATCAAAATGAAAGGAAGGAACAAGAGTACGTTAAATTGTTTTTAGGCCAGCACCTGGTTTTCTGTAGGCTTGGCCAGCTCCCCTTTTGACTTTTGGTTCATATGAATTTCTGTTTCGTGGTCCTCGGTAGACACTTGTGACCACAGTTGGAAACGGTCAGCGGGAAGGAAGTCTATTCGTTTTTAAGAATTTAACCTATTTATAACCTACCTCGTGCTAAAAAGAGGATTTAAGGCTTCTGACAAAAATACCTACAATACGACAGGATAAAAATAAGTAAATGGAAAATTCAGGAAATAAGTGCTTTTAAAACCTACGGAAATCCTGAGCTCGTTGAATCTTTCACCACAGGCATATGGACAGATTTTTCTCCCCTGGAATCTCCAACTAGGACTAACCTGCAAGTAATCAACAGCTCAAATGGAAAGCTCTATGAAGAAATAATATCTTGGCCTTGGAACGTGTCCTCCCCTGCAGACCTCATTTCTCGTACGGGCTCATCCTCGTGAGGCAGAGAGGGAGGGATCACAACCTCTATTTTAAGCTCTGGCATCAGGGTGCCTTGCCTACGTGAAAAAGGAGGTCTGCCCCTACATTGCCTGCTCCTTCTGACTAGGAAAAATAATTCAGTCCCTTCCAAAGGAAGGGTGAATGGCATTACCCTCAAACCCAGAAATCCTGGGTACCAACTTGGGACAGGAAGAAACCCCAGGCAACTGGCAGATGCCCACCGAGGACACTCACACCAAAAGCTGCTCAGTCGTCCCAGATGCAGGAGTCTGGGGACAAACCTCCCTGGTCCAGATTTAGGAGTCCGTAATGTGACCATTGGCTTTCTGGGGAAACTAACACACAGAACTGACTTTAAGTTTGATCTCCATGTAACTGTATAAAGCTTGGGGGGGGGGGGTCCTTAAGACACACTAATACAATATACAAAAAATCCCTAAAAGCCATGTAAATCTCTACTAGTGGGAATCCATTCACAGAATATACAAACCCTTCTTAAAATCCTCTTTCTCCATCCCTCTGCATAAACAGAAGCTGCCTTACCCCAAGGGGACAACAGTGGATCGATCTAGGACGGCTGTCCTCTGGGGTAAGAGCCAGGCTCCGTATATTGTGTCGCTCTCTAGGTGATGCCAAAGGGCAGCCAAAATTGAGAACCACTGGTCTGGAGGCTTTAGCCAATCTGCCACTCACTTAGGGCTGGTTATGTTGGATTAAGGCTCCACTCCTGCCTCTTCTTTCATACACACATTTACTTATGGTAGCCCCGGAAGCCTCCTGAGTAACCTCTTAATCCATAGCTTCACATGTTATACATCAAAATACACTGCCATCTCTTGCAGTGGAGAGTTGTTTGAAATGTCACGGAGCATCTTCTCCTTGCAGCCGCAGCCCAATTTGGACTATATTTAAGTGTTCAGTCTCAGCTACATGTTAAGTGTTTTAAAAGAATAAGAAGAAGGAGCACAAGGGGCCGAAGGAGCAGAGCTGACATGTTTTAGGGCTAAAAGCCTGACTTTCCCACAGTTGAGGGCCAATTTCTATAGGGTACAACCCCCACGCCCTTCGCCTACAGTTCACTCTACCTTCCTGCCAATTCAAAACGCATTTGTCTTGTGTTCCTCTCCCTTTTACCTTAAAATCATCCTAAATCATGAGCTAATGAGCCTGATAAGTTAATAACAATAAATACAGGATAATATCTTAATGAGTTATCCTGTCCAGATAGCAGATTTGCATTTTTTGAAGGCCTTCTCAAGGCCTTCCATCTCAATCCAAAGGAAGGCTCTAATATTGAAAAGCAGGCACCATGTTAAGGCAGAAAGGGTGATATAAATTAGGAGACCAGTGAAGTCACACCTTGCAGATTGCTGCCACTCGAATCAACCTCTGGTTGTAAGTGATGATTCAGTTCCTCACTGTGGAATTGCTCAGCCCTGACCTCACATCTCTGGGACCACGCTCCGCCCCGTGGTAATTTGTCTCCTCATGTGTTAGCCCGTCAACATTTGCACAGCATACAGCACACACATAGTAGGTGCTCCCTGAACATCTGATGGAAAGATAGATACATAGAGCTCTTCATTCTTCTGCTTTCCACAAACATCCCTAGTCTGTTAACTGAATACTTATCATGTGTTTCAAAGACCTCCAGAGAAAAATAGTCTCTTCCTAAATCAAAAGCCCATTCTAATGTTAGATGTAGGCTTTGAAAAAAAGTGAAGACAGCTGTCATAATTCTGCATTCAACGACTTGATGGCTTTTGGAGTTTTGGCTGAGGGACTTGTCCACCCAGAACATCAACCAAATGGAAAAGTGGTCAAAATGGTCTCCTGAGGAAGAAAATGGAACAATGCCACCCTTTGACTCTCATCCAGAACTTATGAACTCAAAACAGGTTGAAAATAAGGTTACTAATTTAATAGGATTGACCATAGGATTCTTAGAGGACAGAAGAGACATGGACAGTATCAGCTACAAGGAAGAGAGCAGAAACACACAGGAATCACGAGTGACCGCCTGGTGATCGGCACCCACCCCCACCCATCCCACCAGCCACGTGACCACAGTCCCCTTCCAATGACTGTTTAGAAATGGGCATGTGGCCTAATCCCAGCTGATTAGAGGCAGGAAGAATTCTACTGGGGGATTCTAGGAAAGGCTCTCTCTCTAGAAAGAAACACAGTGAAAAGACAGCCTCCTTTCTCTGGGCAATGTCTTCTCTGGGTGGGACACCTGAAGCGGCTGCAGCCATTGAAACCATAAGGAGGCCAGTCCAGAGGCAAAGTCACACACCAAGGGGGACAGTGCAGCAAGATGGGAAAACTCGGGTCACTGATGACTGTGGAGCTACTGAGTCAATCGACCCAAGAGCTCTGTCTCTGGACTTCTTGTTCTCAAAGGACATAGATCTTTTTACTCTTTAAACCAATTTAAGATAAGGTTCCTGCTACCTATATAGCTAGAGACATCCTGAAAGAGATAGAATACAAAACGGAAAAAATCCCCAGGTATTAATTATGTTGGAATGCTCTGGCATTAAAATGGATATGTTGACGTAACTTTGGTCATATTGACTTTATACATTAAAAAGCATAGTTGTGTGGGGTGAGTCGCCACGTCTGCTCTCTGTACAATATATTTGTATTTGAACATGAAATTTGCCAATATATTTGAAAATGAACTTGTTAGATAAGAGAAGAAATTGATTCCGCGCATTTGGAGAAAAAACTTCCTGTATGCTATTAGCATTTTACCAATCGATTGATCCACCTCGGCCATAACGGGACTTCGCGGCTAATTCTCTCTGTCCCGATGACATACGGTTCATGCCATTCACACCTCTCAACAGGGAGATCAAGCAGCTGAGAGCTTTCCCTCCAAAGCTTCAGAGGCGACGTGTATGTGACAAGCAGAAAAGAGAAGTTCAGAGAATGTGAGGCCCTGAATCTACTGCTTTGCTTAGAAAGTCGTCTAAGTTGTCTGCTCATGTTACTTCACAGGAAATGAAACTATAATCTGTTCAAAGAGTCGGTGTTATTTTTTAAGATTTTATTTATTTATTCGACAGAGATAGAGACAGCCAGCGAGAGAGGGAACACAAGCAGGGGGAGTGGGAGAGGAAGAAGCAGGCTCATAGTGGAGGAGCCTGATGTGGGGCTCGATCCCATAACGCCGGGATCACGCCCTGAGCCGAAGGCAGACGCTTAACTGCTGTGCCACCCAGGCGCCCCAAGAGTCTGTGTTATTTTTAGCCAATCCCAGCTACCCACTTCAATCTGTTCATTTTTAAGGGTTTATATGGGTTTTAACATTTGCTTTGGAATATCATTCATATTATAAAACAGGACGTGATAACCTATAAATTACTCAACTGAAAACAAGAATGAAGGTCAATTAGAGTGGTATTATATGAAACAGAATTACTTTTTAAAAGGTCTTAATTTTTGCACTTTTAATGATTCATGAAGAACTACACTTAGGGCACCCGGGGGGCTCAGTAGGTTGGGTGTCTGGCTCTTGATTTTGGCTTAGGTCGTGATCTCAGGGTCCTGGGATTGAGCCCCGCCTTGGGCTCTGCACTCAGCAGGGAGCCTGCTCCAGCATTCTCTCTCCCTCTCTCTCTGCCCCTCCGCCCATTCTCACACTCATTCTCTCTCTCACTCTCTCTCTCTAAAATGAATACATAAATCTTTGAAAAAGAAAAAAACTACACTTAACTTTACAATGTTCACACTCTGACTACAGCTGCCATGCAGCTCTACTTCCTAAAATGATGCTTCCCAGGAAATACTTACTGAAATCTGTATTGGTTTCCTATTTCCGCTGTAACAGATTACCACAAACCTAGCGGCTCAAAACAACACAGATTTATCACCTTACAGTTCTGCAGGTCAAAAGTCTGAAATGGGTCTTGAGAGGCCAAAATCAAGGTGTCAGCAGGTTGCGTTCAAGAGGTTCAAGATTCGAGGGGGAAATCTATTTCCTTGCCTTTTTCAGCTTCTGGAAGCTGCTCCCATTCCATGGCTTGTGGCCACATCACTGTGACCTCTGCCTCTCTCATCACATCTCTTTCTCTGACTCTGACTCTCCCACATGACTCGCCCTTATGAGGACACTTGTGACTGACTCTATTGGGCCGCCCCAGATGGCCCAGAATAGCCTCCCCATCTCAAGACCCTTAACTTAACCACGTCGCTAAAGTCTTTCTGCCAGGTAAGGTAACACATCCACAAGCTCCAGAGATTAGGACGTAGACATTTTTGGGGAGCCAGTATTCTACCTACCACAAAATCCATCACAAATAGGAGCGGTTTTCCTCTGTCTCATCTGACCTGAGAATATTTAGAAAACTGTATCAATTACTGTTGATCCAGAAGTTATCACTGGTTGTGAGTGAGTAGGAGATACTCCTGTCACTCCAAGAAAATGCTGATGAACAAATAAAATTCTAATCCCAGACACTACTTTTCAAACACAGTCTTCCCACAGTGGGAAGGAAAAAAAAAATCCAGCTTGGAAGATTTGTTCCTTGTTTTGGTTCCCAGGAAACTCGTGCTAAAAACATGTTGATAAAATGAATTTATCAGGAAAGGAAGTGACAGTAAAAGGTAAGGGACATCTGGGGAAATGGTAAATTATTATAATAACAGAAACTCTCATTATTAAAAAAAAAACCTCAGGACTTGTGGGAATCACTTTTAAAAGCATCACAAATCACTAAATTGGTATCTGTAACTTAAGGATACTTAGCTGTGCATGGGAGCTGGAACCAGGAGGCAACACAGAGGACAACAGGGCTGGCTTCCACATTTCTGCTTTGCCCTCTTATAACCTACACTTATTATACAACTCATCCTCCTCACAAACCTTTATGAAGTGGGTTCTGCTCTCATCAAAGAAAGGTGCCACTCTTACTTTTCTCTCTGTCCCCAAGACCATGCAAAGTGCCAGGAACAGTGTAAGTGCTCAGTTAGGTCTGTTGGACGAATTAATTAACCAAATAAAAACGACAGTTCATCAAAGAAAAGCATTCCTCCTTAGATCATAAACCTTTAAAAGTTTTGCGAAGTCCAATTTCACCTTCAAAAAAAAAAAAGAGCTGAAGTTTCTGGGTGGCTCAGTTGGTTAAGTGTCTGCCTTCAGCTCAGGTCATGATTTTGGGGTCCTAGGATCGAGCCCTGTGGGGCTCCCTCTGCAGCGGGGAGCCTGCTTCTCCCTCTCCCTCTGCCCCTCTCTGCCCGCATCACTCATATGCACTCACGTGTTTTCTCTCTCTCTCTCTCAGATAGATAGACAGATGGAATGATAGATAAAATCTTTTTTTTAAGAGCTTATTTTAAATTACACAATCATGCAATAACCTGACACAGCAATTTTCCAGCTCTGCACTCGTATTAACGCACTCACGCTTTCTCACCACAGATCTAAAAGAGAGTTTTCATCAGAGAGAAGAATGATCTTTAAGAAATCATATGCAATGGGATTCAAAATTGGACATTTCAACCGAAGCACCACGATACATGAGTATGATATTCCAGAGCCAAGTTCCAGACCTAGATCCAAATTTTCAATGAAATCGCCAAACACTGGTTCTATGACTTGTAAACATAACCTCTGTTGCACTGAAGGTTAGAAATGTGGCTAGCTGTCACAGACTAAGGGACTTTCAGAGAGGGGATTTCTCTGGAGAAGAGTAAGGCCTCAAAGAATCACCCAGAGCTTATAGTACCTCTCCAGAAAAAGCCAAGCAGAGACAGACAGGGGAGCTTCCCTGCTGACCGGGGAGAGAGTGTCTGAGGTGAGGTCAGCCTGCATCCACAGAGCCTCTCCCAGATCATTTAATTCAGGCCATGCCCAAGAGAGCAAGTACGTGGGTGTCTGGACACGGACTGCCAAACTGAGATGGTATCTGACGACCAAATGTAGCATTAAGAAGAAACGGAAAAGTGACAAGTCTGCCAAGCGTTCGCTCAGGAGTGGGGGAAGAATTCCTCCCAGGGAGCACATTTCACAGGGACAGAAGGTAACACATGTATTTGTTTTCTGACTTCAGACCACGCACGCGGTGTGTTCAGCACACTGGTTACTCATGGCTTCTCCCCATTTGGAAGTCCTCCCAAAACCTCGACTTGTCTTCCAGCTGGTAAGGAAAGATGGAATTCCTTCCAAAAACTAGGTAACTGTGCTCTTGGTGGGCAGCTGGAGACTGTTGGGAGCCTGGCTATTTAAGAGCACTAAATATAAACATATAAGAAAAAACGGATAACTTTTTCTGAAATGAACCCTCCATAAACACAACCAGAAAACCCACTTTGCTCCATAATCAATGCCAAGAAAGAAAGCTGTCACCTCAGAAAAAGAAGAGGAGGAGAGGGAGGAGGAAGAAAGAAACACACATGACTCTTACCCAGGCCCTGATTCTGCTGTTCCCACTCGATGGCGTCTGGCACCTGGTACGTGGCTCCATCCAAAGGGCCCAGGTTTCCCTGCTCGGAGCCAGGTTCTTGAGACGTGATGCCAGGGAGAGTAAACCCGGGCAGCTCAGCGTCACCGTCCAAGCTCTCATCCAGGGACTCTGCATCGTGATCTTCTTCATCTTCCTCCTCAGCTTCCTCTTCTTCATCTTCCTCCTCTTCATCCTCTTCATCTTCGTCTTCTTCTCCCTCTAGGAAAAAAGAAATCAACAAGAAACACAAAGGAATACGGTAAGTGCCTACCGATGAATCTTTTGAAATGACCCAAACACTACAAAACAATTGTGCTTGATCTCTGAAAACAAATTTTATAGCCAAAGTTGGGTGATGTGGGCCTTGCAAGATTATGTGCTCACCATATATCTGTGTTTTAAACCTTTAAGATCACAGTCATTTCAGCTTATTAGTACGCAGCTTATTATTTGGAGTCAAAGCTCAGGTAATACAAATTTTTATTAGTCAAATTTATATCGACAAAGGTAGAAAACATCCCTTCCCTGTTTTCTGAAGGTCATTAAAGATGAACCCACTAGGGGCGCCTGGGTGGCGCAGTCGTTAAGCGTCTGCCTTGGGCTCAGAGCGTGATCCCAGGGTTCTGGGACCAAGCCCCACATCAGGCTCCTCCACTAGGAGCCTGCTTCTTCCTCTCCCACTCCCCCTGCTTGTGTTCCCTCTCTCACTGGCTGTCTCTCTCTGTTAAATAAATAAATCAAATCTTAAAAAAAAAAAGAAAAAAAAAGATGGACCCACTAGGTTAATATCCAAAATATATAAAGAACTTATACAATGCAACACCAGAAAAACAAATAATCCTGTTAAAAAAAATGGGCAGAAGACCTGAATAGACAGTTTTCCAGAGAAGATAAACACATTGCCAACAAACACATAAAAAGATGCTCAACATCTCTAATCATCAAGGAAATACAAATCAAAACCACAATGAGATAGCTCCTTACACCTGTCAGGATAGCTAGAAACAAAAAGACAAGAAAAACAAGCATTGGTGAATGAAAATGTGGAGAAAAAGGAACCCTCGTGCACTGTTGGTGGGAATGCAAAATGGTACAGCTACTATTTAAGACAGTATGGAGATTCCTCAAAAAATTAAATAGAAATCCCACATGATCCAGTAAGTCCCCCCAAAGAAAATGAAAACATTAATTCTAAAAGATATGTGCACCCCTATGTTTATTGTGGCATTATTTACAATAGTCAAAATATGGAAGCAACCCAAGTATCCATGGATAGATGAATGGATAAAGAAGAAGTGGCATATACAAATACCATGGAATGTGACTCAGCCATAAAAGGAGTGAGATCTTGCCATTTGCAACAACATGAATGGACCTAGAGGGTATTATGTTAAACGAAATAAGTCAGGCAGATAAAAACAAATACCATATGATTTCACTTACATGTGGGATTTAAAAACCAAAACAAATGAATAAACAAACAAAAAGCAGAAAACAGACCCATAAATATGGACAACAAACTGATGGTTGCCAGAGGGAAGAAAGGATGGGAGATGGGCAAAATGGGTGAGGGGAGTGGGAGATACAGGCTTCCAATTATGGGATGAATAAGTCACAGCGATAAAAGGTACAGGATAGGGAATATAGTCAACGATATTGGCGTATCATTGTATGGTGACAGACGGCAGCTACACTCGTGATGAACATAGTATAATGTACAGACTTGTCCAAGCACTACGTTGTACAGCTGAAACTAATGTAACATTGTGTGTCAACTATACTTCAATTAAAAAAAAAAAAAGATTTGCCCATTAGAAAGCACACTAAAATACTAACAGAACTTAAAGGGAGTGTCCCAATCCTTTTGTATCTTATAATACTAGAAACAAGAAAATTCATCATTTGGGCACAATTTTCCTTTTCCTCTTCTTCCATATCAGTGAGTAGAAGTCACAACATGTTAGGTGAGAGGTACATATATCCACTCCCAGCTCCTGTTGGATGATTGACCCAAGAAAGTGGAAACAATTAGATCAACATTCTCAGTGCCACTCTAAAAGAGGTTAGGAAATAGGATATTGATCAAAGACAGTCAGAAAAGCACCCTTGAAAAAAATAATTATCATTACCATCATCATAAGAGTTAAATTTACAACTCGTCACATTTGATGCTTCAAGCGGAGTAGCTGTAGGAAACCTAAGATCCCCAATTTTACTTTGTTTCACCAATTTTAATTTTCTAGGAATACTTAGAGGCTCCACCCTCACCATCAATTCACCCTGAAAAGAAGAAGGAAAATGGCAGACTCTGCTTTTTTGGATGGGGAGATCAAGGAAAGCTTTTCTGGTAAGGTGAAGTCTGAACAGAGATTATATCAAAATAATGAATTCTCTTGTTTCATTTAGGTCAGCAAAAACAAAAGCCTTGAGGCATATATGCACTGTGTTCAAAGAATAGAAAAAACTGGCCTGGGAGCAAGAAGGGACAAGAAATGAGGTGGGAGGGGTAGGCAGGGGTCAGAGCTAACATATATTTCTAAGGAATGACGGGCTTCGGGGTGAAAAACAGGCTCTATCAGAGCAAGAGACAGAGCAGAGAGACCCATTACGAGGCTACTTCAAAAGCCAGGGAATAAGATGATGGTGCTTGTGGACGGGGATGTAGTTCTGGAAGCAGGAAGAGGTCATCAGGTCTGGGATGTAATGTGAAGGTAATTTGAAGGCAGAGCCCTACTGATAATTACGATGTGGGGTGTGGAAGGAAGATCCCACTTTATTAAAGATGGAAACTAAAGGGTAAAGAGCAAAATCAAGAATTGCATTTGAGGGGCGCCTGGGTGGCTCAGTCGTTAAGCATCTGCCTTCAGCTCAGGGCATGATCCCGGCGTTCTGAGATCGAGCCCCACATCGGGCTCCTCTGCTGGGAGCCTGCTTCTTCCTCTCCCACTCCCCCTGCTTATCTCTCTCTCACTGGCTGTCTCTGTGTCAAATAAATAAATAAAATCTTTAAAAAAAAAAAAAAGAATTGTATTTGAGACACATTAATCGTGAGATTGCTATACCCGTGGCTTCCGAATGGAAATGCTGGAAACTTAGGGAAGATCAAAGCTAGAGATAAAAATTTAGAACTCATCAATTTAGAAATAATATTTACAGCCTTGAGACTGGCTGAGATCACCAAAAGAATGAGTGTGGGTAGAAGGAAAAGTGGTCCAGTCTAAATCCTGGGCAATCGAACATTTAGAAGTCGGCCAGCAGAGGAAGATTCAGCAAAAGACACCGAGAAGTGACCACTGAGGTGGTAGAAAAACCAAGACAAGTGTGGTGTGAAGGGAGTCAAGGGAATAAAACATTTCTGAAGGCCTGAGTAAGGAAACTGAGAATGTCCGTCCGATGTTGACATTACCTGTGGCTTTGACACTTTAGAAGTGATTAGTGACTTGCCCTAAGTTGTTCCGTGGAATGGGGCGGATAAGAGCCAGACTGGAGTAGTTGAAAAGAAAATTAGAAAAAAAGGAAGTAAATATTGAAGGAAAAAAAAAAAAACCTTACAAAACTCTTTGGAAAGAAGAACAGGACAACAATAGCCAAACTATGAAAAGAGCCCAGATGTCCATCAACAGATGAATGAATGAAGAAGATGTGGTATATATATACACACAATGGAAAATTACGCAGCCATCAAAAAATTGAAATCTTGCCATTTGCAATGATGTGGATGGAACTAGAGGGTGTTATGCTAAGCGAAATAAGTCAATCAGAGAAAGACAACTATCATATGAAATTTCACTCATGTGGAATTTAAGAAACAAACCAGAGGATCACAGGGGAAGGGAGGGAAAAATAAAACAAGACAAAATCAGGGAGGGAGACAAACCATAGGAGACTCTTAATCATCGGAAACAAACTGAAGGTTGCTGGAGGGCAGGGGGGTCAGGGGGTGGGGTAACTGGGTGATGGACATTAAGGAGGGCTAATGAGCACTGGGTATTATATAAGACTGATGAATCACTGAACTCTACCTCTGAAACCAATAATACATTAAATGTTAATTAATTGAATTAAAATTTTAAAAAATGTTAAAAAAAAAAAGAACAGAAGAGGGTAGCTGGAAGGAAATACTGGAATACTAGAATTTGCTTGGAAGTTGATGGGTAAGATCTGGTAGAGAGGGGGAAACTGATGACTCAGGAGAGAGGGGAGAAGGCTGCCGGAGGAATGTCTGGAGATGAGGTTTGGCCGAGTGGTGGCCCACGTGGACTCGAGCCACACAAATGTACTGAGACTGTGTGACTGCGGACAAGTTACGGTGCCTCAGCTTCCTCATCTGTAAATCTGGGGTGATTCCTACCTCACAGGGCTGCTGTAGGATTACATTAGTGAGTATATAAGGTACTTAGGACTAAGCCTGGCCCATAGCGGCCACTCTGTGAGATTGGTTTCTTTGCGATTACTGAGAAGGGCTGGCACCCAGGCCACAGGCTCCCTCAGAGCCAGCCTCCACTGCAGTGGGCACAGATGCAGGCACGAGGATAGATTCGGTGGTGGGAATATGTTTCTTTTATTTTCTCAGTCAAATAAGAAACTAAGAAGGAAAAAAGAAATGTTGGTGGTTTGAGGCGAGAGGAGAAAGTGTGAAATAGTCATCTTGGAGAATGCGCATGTGAATTCCCCAGGAAAATGTGGGAGGACTGGCAGGCAGCCCCATGGGCCCACTTGAGATATGACATCATAAATTTAAAGTGAGACATGTTAAGGGGGTTGTGTTTTTCTCCAGCCACATTCAGCTGCTTGGGTGCAGGCATGGGTGGAAGGGTGGAGTAGGCAGAGAGAGAGGACCAGCAGCAAATTTTGCTAGAAGAGCTCAGTGGTGGAGGGGTGGGGAAGGGAGGTAAGGTTGATTGTGTGTGAAGGAAGTGATTGAAGATGGACCAGGCAAAGCATACAAACTCCCAACAGTAACATAAATAAGTCCTGGGGATCTAATGTACAGTATGGTGACTATAATTAACAACACTATATTGTATACTTGAAAGTTATTATGAGAGTAGATCTTAAATATTACCAACACACACAAAAAATAGTATTTATGTGCAGGGATAGAAATATTAACTAACCTTATTGGGGTAACCCTTTTGCAATATATAAGTGTATCAATCATTACATTGTGCACCTTCAACTTACATATGTTATGTGTCAACAATATCTCAGTAAAGTTGGAGGGGAAATAAAGATTGACCAGGGACTCTAATTAAAGAGAAGCTGAGGAAGAAGTTGGACAAAGAAAAAGTATGGGGTCATTGGAATTTGGAGAAAATTGTCAGGGATCTTCACAACTATTTGATGGCTTTGCTGACCTTCCTCCTGTAGACAGAAATTGGCCATAGGCTAAAAAGGACATTTCTTTATTTTTAAAGTATTATAAAATCACTTTTAGCTGCCTTTTCTTTCCACAGACCAACAAGGGTTGCACTTGATGGAATAATTGTGACAATATGATACTGATCCCCTAGGAACACGAAGGCAAAGCCCTGAGTTTCCAGCTGTCATCACTGAACCGTTAACCAATGACCACTACCAAGGACACCAAGGACAACTTCTACTTGACCCTCAATAAGCTCAGTGAATTCCTCCTCCCTAAAGTATTGAGCTATATGACCCAGCAGTCCCACTTCTGGGTATATACCTAAAGGAAACAATATCATTATCCCAAAGAGGTATCTGTGATCCAGTGTTCACAGGCACATAATTCACAATATGTAAGGTATGGAGACAACCTACATGTCCATTGACAGATGAATGGATAAAGAAGATGCGGGGCGCCTGGGTGGCACAGCGGTTAAGCGTCTGCCTTTGGCTCAGGGCGTGATCCCGGCGTTCTGGGATCGAGCCCCACATCAGGCTCTTCCGCTATGAGCCTGCTTCTTCCTCTCCCACTCCCCCTGCTTGTGTTCCCTCTCTCGCTGGCTGTCTCTATCTCTGTCAAATAAATAAATAAATAAAATCTTTAAGAAGATGCGACATATGTGTAATAAAATATTATTCAACCTCTAAAAAGAAGGAAATCCTACCATTTGCCACACGGATGAAACCAAAGGACATTATGCTGAGTGAAAGAAGTTAGAGACAAATACTACACGGTATATGACTTATAGGTGGGATCTTAAAAAAATTTTTTTAAGTCTAACTCATAAAAACAGACAGTAGAAAAGTCTTGCCAGGGGCTAGAGGGTGGGGAAAACAGGGAAAGATTGGTAAAAGGATAAAAACTGTCAGCTCTAAGATGAATAAGGTCTAAAGGTCTAACATACAAAATGGTGACTATAGTTGATAACACTGTATTGTATCACTGAAATTTGCTAAGAGAGAAAACTCAAATGTCCTCACACACAAAAAAGTAATTCTGTGAGGTGATAGTTGTGTTAATTAATCCAATGGTGGGAATCCTTTTACAATGTTATGCATATATTATCAAATCACCATAAAGTACACTCTTATAATTTTATTTGTCAATTATATCTCAATAAAGTCAGAAAAAATAAGGCATAGAGCTACAAAAATAATGAAAAGGACCTCAAAAAGTCAGGCTGCATGCAAGCAAGCCTGGGCCAACAAAAGGGTCACTACCTTCATGATGTGATTCTAATGACACTGCTTAGGACAACATGTCTCTTAATCTCTCCTATGCCCACCAGTCCTGATAGAGCCTTCTTTCTCCTCCTCCCTGTCCTGAAATGCCCAACATCAGATGTTTACTCCATGTCAGGGTATTCTCTTGGCAGAATACTCTCTCCAGAGTATACAATTTATACTGGAAAGGAAAGAAGGGCCCTGATTGTCTTGGGGAATAAGAGAGGAAAGCCTTCCCCTGCTACCACCAACCCCGCCCTTCAGCACAAAGGAACTTAAAAGGTTTACTATTTTGTCACTTTTAGTACTTGAGGAATTATATTGCAAGCCCGAGGAGATAGCTCTAGAAAAAAGGAAGTTTCAGGAACCTTGCAGAGAAGACAGGAGGAAAACAAGCCTTACTGGAGTGAGATTTCCCTTTATAGCCTTATTTCCTCATTATCTTTGTCAACCAGCAAATTTTCTTATTTTGTAAGAGCCTACCATCATTCTGTAGCTGTTAAACATCTTTAGTAGAATGTCACAGGTACCCTGCTGCAATTTTCTGTGGAATACTGACTGCTCTTACAGATCAGTAACTAAAAAAGGTATGATCACCCTTCCAAATATTACCAAAATAATGGATTTGATTGCAGTTTTACCCAAAAAGGTGGAAAACTACTGGATAAAGGAAGGATGCTCTTTTCTGTTGTATCACCAGTGACGAGTGCAGTGGTTGGCCATCAACAGTGCTCAAGAAATGTTTGTTGAATGGATGGACAGATGAATGAATGCATAAACAACGAGCAAGATCCAGGTTTTTAACAAATGCCTAGACCTAAAGAAACAGAGTAACAATTAGTAAACAATTCCTCTAAATAATCTTGCAGCCAGCGCAAAGGCAACATACAAGAACAACAGGTGCGAAAGGCACTTGATGGAATGAGCACTGGGTGTTACATCCAACCAACGAATCACTAAACTCTAGCCCTGAAACTAATAATACATTAGATGTTAACTAAATCGAAATCAAATACAATTTTTTTAAAAAAGGAATAGGTGCAAAACAAACCAGAGTTGTATGCATAGATTTTCCACTTACAAAAACTAAAGAGAAAGTCATCTCTATTTCAACAAGTCTTTCAACCAGTCACACCCAAGAGCAACAATGAGGTCATGAACAGCTCTGAACACAAAAGGTAATGACATGAAATGAACGTTCAACAAATAAAACTGTGCCAAAAACAGTAACAGGATCTCTGATCCAAAGAACTAAAAGGGAAGAACTCGCTCTATAACACTATCGGGTTGTATTTAAAGGTTATAGGATAATGCTTTCTGAATTTGGTGACTCTGTTAAAACCCAAATTTCATTTTCATGTATTTGAATCCTAAATAAGCTTGTGGATCAATGTAAAACACACATACACCCACACAATTATTCCATATTAAAATAACACAGGAAAAGAATTTAAAAAATGAACCTTTAAAAAGTAGCAATTGCTCTTGGTTTATCGGATATAACAGATACCAAGTAATAGTGATCAAAGACTTAAAAGTTCTATTTGTCCTGAGAATCCCCGAAAAAAAACACTACAGTCCAGGTACGGAAGGTTCAGAGAGTCGAGCCTGAAAATTTGTTCTGGTTGTGAAATGGAAAGAGCACTCTCGCACCTGACGCTTCCTTATTCCCAGGATGATTTGACACTGATTACCTCATGATACCAAGCAATCACAGTGACACTAACAGCGATCAAGGGGGCAGTCATGACGGTTTCTGAGTTACCACCTCTAGTGACAGACAAAATCCTCCCACCGCCTCACACTGTTCCCACGCCCGAGAACGTGGCACACATTACATAAACTCCCTGTCGCTCTTGCTGAACCAGCACCTGCTCAGGGTGTCCCACGGAATTCAGGATGCACGGTCCGGCACTGACTGCGGTTCCTTGCCATGGACCTGACAGATTTTTTCATGGTATTCTTACTAAGATCAAGTCACTTGCTGGCATGTCCACTGCCAAGAATTCTGACACCTAACAACAGTGAAAACCTGACAGGTGTCAGCCAAAAAACCGACCACAGGTGTTTGGAGAGTCGATGGCTCAGCAGGCAATGGGGACGCGGACGGGTTCAATGTCTCATTGCTGGGCTTGAGGGGCACTGAAACTGTACCATGAAAACTGCAAACATTAAACAGATGTCAGGCAAGTGCCACACGGTGAAGACATGCTTGGTGATATCAAGCAGTGTGTCCACAGCTTCCACGGAGAAATGTCCTGTTGCAGGTGGCAGGGAGGAAAAAATATCTGTCTGGACAGTATCCTCTCTAAGCCAGTTTCACCTGTCTGGCCGCTCTCCGACAGATTCCCTCAACAGCTGTTTTATAACCCATAACAATACTTGGAACTTACATGGGGCTTTTCTTCGGAGGAACTCAAAATGCTTTGCAGGCATTATCCTCAAAGCTTACACGGTCGGCGAAACAGAAAGCAAGTCTGATAAACTTTGTTTTGCCTATAGCCTACATAGCTCGTGACAGAACTGCCTTGAATACTTGAACATAATAGCAGAGCCTCAGACAGGCTTATTAAACCCAGAATCTTCAGCTCTCTAGGCGAGGCCTGTTTTATTTGTTGCAAACATTTCTGCCTAAGGTCACCAAAACCAAGAGTTTGAATTTTGTTCAGGATCAGAACCGTGGGTTAACTCCCAACAAAATCAAAATAGGACGGACGGGAGAAAATTTACCCCATGGTCGTGGCCTAAGTCACCTGACTCTGCTATAAAGTCCAATTGCCATCAATTTAACAAGCAGCTCCCACCCAAGGTCCTCAGTTTCTCTCATTCCATTTTTATCACAGTTTAGACATTTTTAGATTTCCAGAAGCCAGAGATGTAGCCAGCACTCCCGGAGTATTACTAATGAGGGGAAGCTTGGTTGAGAATACATTGTCCCAAAAGTGGAGGTAGGAAGAATTCCAATGGTAATACTCGTACCCAACATAACCTGTCTCTCTTTGTTGTTGTTTTTTAAGATCTTCTTTATCTGACAGAGAGAGAGAACAGCAGAGGGAAAGGGAGAAGCAGACTCCCCGCTGAGCAGGGAGCCCGATGCGGGGCTCGATCCCAGGACCCCGGGACCACGACCTGAGCCAAAGGCAGACGCTTCACCAACTGAGCCACCCAAGCGCCCCAGCAACCTCTCTTTGATTTACAGGAAGAAGAGGATCTCACCTGCACGTTCTGTCTCTTTGGAAGAGCAACCATCAATCTGAATCATCATCTTTTAAGTGTCAAACTTCTCTTTTTAGTGGCCCTTTTCTTTCCTTTATGAAGTTTAAAATTAAATCTAAGGTGAACAAATTAGGGCACATGAAAAAGAGAAAGAATACCATAAAGAAAAAAACAGGGTGGCTTGCCTGGGCAGATGCTGAGTACGTATTAGTCTTTCTCCCACTTCCCCCTTAAATGGAGTAGCTCAGACACATCCCAGTGGCAGATTTCTAAAAGAAACATTTCGGGGTGACTGGATGGCTCAGTCAGTGGGGTGTCAGACTCCTGGTTCCGACTCAGGTGGTGATCTTCCAGTTGTGGAATGGAGCCCCACAATGGGCTCTGTGCTCAGCGGGGAGTCTGTTTCAGATTCTCTTTCCTTCTCTCTCTGCCCCTCGCCCTCCCCCCACCACTGGCACTCTCTCAAATAAATAAATAAAATCTTTAAAAAGATAAAAAATAAATAAAATCAAGAGGAAACATTCATTGGCAAGTGTTTTCCTGCCAATCTCTATACAAATATAAACAAAAGCCACGGTAGCCAAATGATTTCCACACTTAAAGAGGGACTGAAGCACTGGGGATGGCGCTGCTTTTATTTTCCAGACTTTTTTTTAACTTGGGCATCCAACTGGGTACAAAACTGGAAAGCCAGAAAAGAAAAATATTTAAACTTGTTTTGAGGATATGAAACAATTCTCCAGCAGATGGCTCTCTGGTATCATAAGGGGTTGAGGCACCCCAGAAGCTTCTGAAATAATGTCCACCAAATTCAGCAGCTCACAATGTTAAGCTGACTCAAAATTTATAGAATTCTCTTATATTTCTAAAATCTTAACTCTTCCTGCCAACCAAATGCTTTCACATTTTATCATGTAATACTGGATATATACAATAGAATATACATGTAATGAACTGAATTCCAGAGAATTTAAGAACTGGAATATTCCAGCTCTGGCTTCCCAAAATGGATGTAAAGAATCACTTCAGTTTATTGAGCTCCCTGTTACCTGCAGATGTTGGTATGCATTCCAATGAAAGGAATGAAATAATGTTCAACCCCACAATGGGATGCAAGAAATCTAGGCAAACTCCCACTGAGTTGCTAGCAGAATGGCAACCACTTCTTCGTTCACATAAAAAGTGTTTAACTTCAGGTCCAACATAAGCACTGGATTTCAAGTGATAACAACAAGCAGGACAAGTCAAGCAGGAAGCACATCAATTAAAGAAGGTAATGGTCCTAAAACCATACACTCCATCATTCATCACTTACCCAATGCTTGGTAACCACAGACCACAACCACTGTCTGGATACAAGACAGAAAGATCTGACTCTGCCCACCTGCCCTTCAGGAGGTCTGGAGAACTCATTTAAGAGCACAAACTGATGATCTATTGCTGGGAAGATAAACTCTTTTTGGGAGTACATACTAATAAAAATGAAATGGGATAGGTAAACTTGTGGATTGAGTGCCAACACTTAAAATATCCGAGTGCTCCACATAAAAATCAAAATTTTCAGCTTATCCTGAAACAATTCCAAGATCTGGCATCACTGAGCTCACATACTCCTCCTGGCAACGAGGAGCTTCTGGCTGCTCAGCTCTTACCTTGTTTCCTATACACAGTGTAACTTCTTCTTTTGTCTTCCTCATCCCTGCCCCCACAGGAATATGAACGAGCTCTGTCTGGATCAGAGGGGGTATGTGCTCCCTCCTGCGTCACACTCACCACTCCCTACCGTCTTAGGCACCTTCCTCTTTGCTCACTTACGTTGTCCACCTGGCCCCTGACCCATGGTTGCACGGAGAAGATGTGACTATTTCGTTATAACAATTCATACACAGTAGTAAATGATAAATGAGACCTAATTTTAATTGATAAATGATGTAAAATGTTCATATTTACTTTGCATTTACTCCAGGCCATGCAATCATTCACTACATGAAAGATCTCATTTTATTCTTACAAGAAGAGATAGGAACATCCGTGGCCCTGCTTGACACAGAGAAAAAACTGAAGTCTAAAGAAATTAAACAATTTAGTCAAGATCACAGTGCTGGTTCATGACGGGGCTAAGACTTAAACAGAGATATGTCCATGTAAGCCCAGAACCAGAGCTATTTTTGCTGAGTCTATACAGCTCCTCATTGTGGGCTGGGTGGTCTGAGAGGCTTCATAAAGGAGGATGAGTCTGAGCTGAACTGTTTATATGTCCCCTTCCTGTCCTCTTTCAACTTTATAGCCTTCTGTTTATAGAGTAGCACAGCACTAATTATTATTAATTACACAATGCGATAGTGAGCCTGTTAGGATACAGGTACATTTCTTGGGTAGCGAGAAGTGTTATACTGCCTAGACGTGAATCATGCTGTGCTTTTAACCGAGATGGGATTTTCTCTTAAGGGTGGGATGGTGTCACTCATGATGTTTGACTGGCTGTCAGCTGCCTAGGGATTAAAGGTGTGTCCTTGAACGTGCAAAGCAGGGCCAATAATATGTGGGATTGGGGATTCCCTGCTTGATGGTGGGCCCTAGAGTAAATTTATGTCTTGGTCTTGGCTCTTCCGTGTGGGGGCAGAGATGAGGAAGACAAAAAAAGAAGTTACATTATGTATAGGAAACAAGGCAAGAGCTGAGCAGCCAGAAAACCTAGCAAGGTGCTTGAAAACTGTTCTAATGCTTTGGCATAGAATATAAAAAATCTTCTCAGTGGAAGGGGTCAGGGTCTGGAAGCTCTGAGAGCTTATTAGCTAAGGTAAGATCAGAGAAACCTGTATGTCGTGAGCCTAATTCACTTTGTGTTTCTTTTATTTTCTTGGTTTATTTGCTGGGTGTTCCCTTAGGTTTGAGCCAAGTATGTTTTTGAATTTCTACTAATTTCACCTGGAACAAGAGAGAGGGTTTTTGCTTATGCTCTAGCTAGAGTTTCAATAGGATATAGGACGCTATATCCACGTGAAGCAGAAACCCTGAGAAAATTGAGGGAGCAGTGTCGGGCCCTCTGCCCACCTGCAGAATTTCTTTCTCATAATAAAACACTGGAAATTCTTGACACGTTTTTAATAGAAGAAATTTCCACAGAATATTTTGTTTGCAGAACAATGCAGAAGGAGGCAGAATGGCTGAAGAAGAAAAGGCACCGGTAAATTTAGACAGATTCAATGCAAAGCTTTCACGACAAATGCCATGTTTCCAAGTGTGAACATTCTTAAAATCTTGTAAGGCCGGGGCGCCTGGGTGGCTCAGTCGTTAAGCCTCTGCCTTCGGCTCGTGATCCTGGAGTCCTGGGATCGAGCCCCACATCAGGCTCCTCTGCTGGGAGCCTGCTTCTTCCTTTCCCACTCCCCCTGCCTATGTTCCCTCTCTCACTGGCTGTCTCTCTCTGTCAAATAAATAAATAAAATCTTTAAAAAAAAAAAAATCTTGTAAGGCCATTCAAATTATGTTTTTATTCTAGTCTTTCCCTTTGGGGTTATGTATGCATTTAACTTCATGGTTATGAATATAGCCAGAAAAATTGCAATTGATAATATACTTATGTTATTTTATACAATGTTAAGGTTTGTGATTGTCTGTATTCCAATGCAATAAAATTATCAAGTTTATACCACTAAAGGATAGTTATGTCTAGCTTCACACTGAAAAAGCATGCCTTTTTAAAATGCCTTCATTTTCTGCAAATACCTAAAACACCCTTGAAATCACAGCCTATTATGTGGTTATAAGCTACGTGTTTGCTTCCACAACTGCACAAAACCACCACACACGGAAAGCCCCATGTGGACCAGTCCTCACAAGGATTCTCAACACTGGAGCACGGGCCCAGATGAATCACTCAGAACCAAGCCTTTTGCCTGGGTTCTGAACATCCTTGAGAGAGAGACATGCTGCAGTTCCCTATAAATCAAGTATTTGGTAGCCTGAGACTGAGCCCCTGGCTGCCTCCTCTACATTGAAAGGCAGTTGCTTCTGTTTATGAAAAACTATTCTTGGGGCGCCTGAGTGGCTCAGTCGGTTAAGCATTGGACTCTTGATTTTGACTCGGCATCATCTCAGGGTTGTCGGGCTCAGCAGGGACTCTGCTTCTCTCCCTCTCCAGCTGCCCCTCCCCCTGCTTGTGTGCTCTCTCTCTCTAAAATAAATAAATGAATCTTTTTAAAAAATTATAAAAAACCCTATTCTTAAGAAACAATTCATCTAGGGGCGCCTGGGTGGCACAGCGGTTAAGCGTCTGCCTTCGGCTCAGGGCGTGATCCTGGCATTATGGGATCGAGTCCCACATCAGGCTCCTTCGCTAGGAGCCTGCTTCTTCCTCTCCCAGTCCCCTGCTTGTGTTCCCTCTCTCACTGGCTGTCTCTATCTCTGTCAAATAAATAAATAAATTCTTAAAAAAAAAAAGAAATAATTCATCTAACCAATAAGCTAAATTAGAAAAATATACTTGATTACATGTCTGTAAGCTGATGGCTAATGTGGTGCATATGGTATCTATTCACCATCCCTTAGAATGTTTTCCACATTTTTGGATTTGTCATCACTTATTTTTTTAATAAATATCAATAGAACAATGAGTAAATATATGTACACAAATCTATACACCTGCACGCACACCCCCCCCCCAAGAAACTCACAAGCATAAATATCATTTCCTTATTTCTACAAACTGGGGCTAAGCTCTCGTTCCTAATTCTCAGAGTCCTTTTTTTCTGTAATTAGTTGTGTGATACTTTCCCACCTTCTACCCTTGTATTTCTGTTATTTATGTATCTATTTTAATTATTCTACTAACATTTATGCAAGATCCACTCCCGTTTATTCTTTTTTATTATCTGAATCACCACTTGCTGAATGTGCACCGAAATGAATGAACAAAACCTGTGCATATACAGAAGCCTAAATCCTTTTATCATCCTGAGCCATTATGTAAAATTTCATGTGTGTCTAAGGGTGAGCCTTACTAAGCAGTACTAAATTTCTACTTCCTAGTGCTGGGCAGCAAACACTCCAAAAAAAAGGAAAAAGTCAGCTCTAGAATAATTTTTGCTTAGTTGTGATTATGCCAATAAATGAATCTTATGATAAGCATACTAGAAAACTTAAGAGTGAATGTCAGTTCTTTCTTCAACAGCAGAATTTGTAAGCAAAGCTTTAGGATAATACATCATAATATTGATTTTAAATATTTCTGAAATACGACTGGCAATGTGAGCATTAGTAGCAAACATGGGATGACCATTCTGAGTGCTAAGTAATTTACTGTACTAACATGCTGGTACTTAAGAACAAAGATCTATCATAAATGCCAGAGGAAGTATGATGATTTCAGGACAAGACAACAAAATGACTTACTATCAGAGGCAATCGATAACTGAAATCACCAGCAATTCTGTGTCATGTAATATATGTGAAGATGATACAAAGAGAGAAAAAAAAATCCTTCCCTAATGTACTTGGCAATGGTATTAGATGTTTCCTGTGCTCATGTTAATAGTTATAAAATTATTAATTTTTATTAAATTCCCATTGCTTTTGCCAGAACAAGCATGGAGGGGAGAATTCAGCATTTAATTCAGGAAATCAATTCATCTCTAACAGTCAAACAAAGGGCATATTCCATCAAATACTCTTTTCCTTATCTTCCCCATTTGTATATTAGTTAAGTGGCTCTGGTACTGAGGCAAAATGAAATCCGAAGCATTTCCAAGAACTAAGGCCAAAACTTGTACCCCTTCTTAACACAGAGTGAACACCCTTAACCTCATACCGCAGTATTAAAAGTAACAGTGGGCGACAGTTCGAATTTACTCCTTGCTTGATCTTTCCTATTATATCCACTGAGCAGGACCCAAAGGTAAATCACATAAACTGGGGTTCATAAATACGGCCTCAAGATGAGATTTTGAATACTCTGTCTCATTCATCCATCCTAGCTGCCTTCTGAGTTGAAAAGTTACATGAGAATTGAGAAAATAATAAGAAAATACTCTCTGAAAAGGAGTGCAACCTGAGAAGACCAAAAACATCGATTTTGTGAATAAAGTGCAAGTAAAGAGCGAACACTTCTCTCATAGACACTGCACATATTTTTAAGTATCCTCAGTGGAGCTATTAAAGGAACCATCTCTGACTCAGACTTTTCCACGACGCCACCTAGAGAACGCATTTCCCAATCCATTTCGGATTGACCAATACAAAGATGAACCAAATAAATATGAAGTCAAAACCTTGACTTCAGTAGCGATGATGAGGCCGCCACACGATGGAAGTCTCACTCAGTCATCCGAATGAAGGCACACTTTTCCAACATGGCTTTCTTCTGAAATTCCTGTTATCAGAAGAGAGAACTAGGACAGATAGAACTGAGAATTCCAAATAAGAAAGGAGAGAGAACACTATTGCTTCAGCAGAAGAAAGGAAAAGGTGCTGTGAATACATCATGGAAATGCTCTCAGAGGACAGTAGAAAATATCCATGAAATTAAAGACACACACACACACACACACACACACACACACACACAGAGACACGCTCACAAAGGCAGGAAAATGGATGTCACCAGAAAAGATAAAACAACAGATAACACAACAATGACAGCTTTCTGCCCCATGTGTTCTGCCTGGCTGGGAAAAGATGTCAAAAATGCAATTTTTGAAAACCTAAATATTAAGGACAACCAAAATGGTCTTCAAAAAACAAGGGGAAAAAAACCATCGGGAAAGAAAAAACTACAGTTAAATGATATATTTGGTCTTATTTTTTAAAAACCAGGATGTTAAAGAAAGGTTTAACATGACTTTCCTGTTGGATACTAAGAATTAAAAAATCTCTTTATGTGTTAAAAAAAGGTAACCTGTTATATGTCTACATATAATGTACATCATAAGTTTAAAAAAAAAAAAAAAAAAGGTAATTCTCCAGCATGTCAATTAGTGTGAGTTTGTTCGATAAAGCCCATAATAAATGGGCCTTTGGAAACACGAGGAAACGGGAACTGTCTGGGATAACATCACTGGATTAGACAGCCCCAACACTCAGCCTATTATGCCTACAGAAAGACATTAAATGGGATCAGTCAGATCAAGAATTCACCTTCTCCAGCCCAGGGACACTGGTATTTCTTCTTCTCTTACAGAAGAGCAATAAGCTAACCCCCAGAGCAATCTTGAGAGAATCCAAGCCAATTCACCATGTTCCCAAGTCTGCCTGGTCAGCACCAAGAAGAGCACCAAGTGGTTTCCCCTTTCCCACTAGCTAGAAGGCCCAGACATTGCCTTCTAAACGTTAAGGGAGGAAGTCTGGGGGTGTGAGAAAGGATTACCAAAATCTAATCACAAGAAATCTTTTGTTTTTGTACTCTTACCTCTCACATGTACTGAGAAGCCTAGTACTTGGTACAAATAAATCCACAATCGATTTTTTTCTGAATATCGAATTGTTAAAGCAATAACCTTCCACCCTACAGAATTATTGTTACAATTTTACAGCACAGATAAATTTCCACCCTCTGTAGGAATACAGGAAAGGCTAAAATAAGTTTGATTTTTTAGAGTAAGTGGATATTCTCAGTTGGATTTCTAAAATACAGAAAGCAGAGGGACGCCTGGGTGGCTCAGTCCGTTGAGCAACTGACTCTTGGTTTCGGCTCAGGTCATCTCATGGGTCGTGAGATGGAACCTCCCAGGAGCTCCACACTCAGCAGGGAGTCTGCTTAAAGATTCTCACCCTCTGCCCCTCCCCTGACCTGTGCACGCACACACGCACACGCTCTCTCAAATAAATGGATCTTCAAATTAAAAAAAAAAAAAGAAAAGAAAGAAAGCAGAACTTCTTTAAGTAAGAAATATTGAAAGACCTAGTCCATTTGCTATTAGGGTTAAAATATTCTAAAGAACATTAACCCAGATTTAAAAAAAAAAAAAATCCAAGCAAATTTTCGTAAGTAATCAGAAATTGTTAAGTTCCCATTACGGAACAGAGAAAGACATTAATATTCACCAAAAAAAGGATATCAACCCATGGAGATCATGTCCAAAAATTCATTTATAAAGTTATATACATGCAACTAACTTGCCATTCTCCTATTTTGAATAAAAAATTAGAACACTTTTCTCATGTTTATATTTCAAAGATGATGAATGCAGACCTAGTGGAGTTATGCCTAAGTATAATGCATTTTTTATCACCCTGAAAACATTTATTTCCAAAAAAAAAAAAAAAAAAAAGGAGAGAGAAGTAAAGTGTATCAGGCAAGGTGACAGAGAAACCGTTATCCCTTCAAAAATCACACCGTATTTTTGCTGACAAGGTAAAAGACCTACTGAAATAGGCACAAGGCCCTGCTCACTTATCGGGGCAGGCTGTCTTCAGTAGTGGAGAAATGTAAAGCACACTGAAACTTCCCCTGCACTACCAACGCACATCTCTCAAGAGCATGTTGCGGAACCAGAGCCCATCTGCCTTCAGAGACCACTGACACACTTCTCAGAAGCAGACCCTTGTTAAGCGCTGAATTGCATCCCCACAAAAAAATATATAACCTGCCGCACTTGTGAATGTGACCTCCTTCGAAAATAGGGTATTGGCGGATATAACCAAGTGGTGATGAACTTACTGGGGTGAGTCCTAATCCAGTGGCTGGTGTTCTTGTAAGACCAGGGAAATCTGGGCAGAGAGACATACTCAGGGACCACAGCCATGTGAACATGGAGGCAGGGGTTGCAATTAAGTTGCCGCAAACGAAGAAACTCATGAGGCCACCGGAAGCTGGAAGAAACGAGGGATGATCCCCCCCTCTCGAGGCAGGGGACGGAGCATGGCCCTGCCTACACCTTGATTTCAGACTTCCAGGCTCCAAAACTACAAGAGAATAAATTTCTGTTGTTTTAATCCATCGGTTTGTGGTATTTTGTTACAGTAGCCCTAGAAAACTAAGACACTCAGTCTCTTATGTTGTAGAGACATGAAGAAGGAGACAAAGACCACAGGGTGCCAATTAGATACAAATTTGAGTTTCATTCGAGCCATTAATTATCCCTTAAAGGATAAACATTCAGAAATTTCTACCAAGGTTCTTGCTTCTGGGTTGTCTGCTGTCTAGTAAGGGCAGGTCTTGCCCATCTACCATTGGGAAAAATATTCCATTCTCTGGAGAAGTGCTTCTGTCCCCTAGTGGGAAAGAAGATACTAAAATAACATCTAAGGAGTTTAATAATATTAAATAAACACATATCTTAAGTCGGAGAACTGTATGTCATTTGTCAACCCGTCACAGAGATTAAAACTTGAAAGGTAGGTAACTTGACATAGCACGACCTACTGTTCTGGGTAAGAATAAATGATCTGCCTCTGGGTATATATAATCCTACAATAAAATTAAAGTCCTTCCCCCAAAGCTCTCAAGGTATGCTTACATTCCTGGGCAAGGTGGAAACCCGCACTGGGGAGGCCCCCAACACATTCAGGAGTCTAGCAGCCTTCTCTGTCTAAATAAGTGTAGCCCAGAGGAGTAGAGGCATCAGCATAAAATTCGTTGTGACATTATTAACGTACACTGATTAAATAGAAATGGCACTTCCCGGGATCTAGGAGAAAAGGCGTGCTCATTCAAAATCTGATCTTCAGCCCAACAGTGTAGCAGAAAGAACATTTTTAAACCAAAAACGTCTTTCATAAGCCTTGATGAGGATCGTGATTTCGATCAAAAACTGACAAAATGTATTGTCAAAAAGAAGCCAGAATTGAACTGTGTAGAAGAAAAGCACTAAAACTCCAGGACATCTTAGGCAAGTCAAGAAAATTCTCACATATTTCAATGCAACTGCCATCATCTACTAAATTTAGAAAATTATTGCAGTTTCGCAAGTATGGATTACTCACAAATATATTTTTTTTCCTCTGATTTAATGAGCCCTGCCGGGTAAAGCTGTCATCTCTAACTCAGGTTAATTTGGGGGAACCTGCTTTTTCCAGATGGCGTCAAGGAGAGCAGACAGCTAATATGAGATTAATCTCAAAGTCACACGTTTTTTATCTCGATGTGGAGTGCAAGAGCTGTTAGCCTCAGAGCTTGCTTTGATCCATCTCTTAAACCAGCATCCTACTATGGATTCTCCAGAATATTCCCAAAATGTCATGTTTCTCTGCCAGAAAACTGCCATTGTTACCCTGAGAGTGTGATAGACTCTGCAGCAAACCTGGCTGAACCACCCTCCCTGCTCTACAGGAGATGAAATATCAAATAACAGCACGTCCTATGTCTTTACGGCATCAAGCCCATGGCTAATTTAGTGCCCCAAAGCTTACCTGTCCCCTAGATTAGTTCTAGAAACTCAGCATTACAAATCTCTGGACCTCCGGCCAGAAGCCGTTCACCTGCCAAAATGCTGATGAATTAAATGACCTTTCATCGTATTTCCAGTCTTCTTGTTTGTGGTTGTGAGGCTGGGCTCCAGGCATCTTTTTCATGCTCACAGCCAATGTCTTGGAAAGTATAATTTGGCATGCATTTCTCAGTCTTCACAGGTGAAGAGACTGCCCCCCGCCAAACAGTACAACATCCTAACCCGGAGATGTTCATAAAGAAAAAAAAAAAGAAAGAAGGAAAGAAAAACCCCAGCACTAACAACGAGAGCAGTGCTGTGAAAACACAATCCACTATAAAATGTCCATCTAAGAAAATCTGGTGGGGAGGGGCGCCTGGGTGGCACAGCGGTTAAGCGTCTGCCTTCGGCTCAGGGCGTGATCCCGGCGTTGTGGGATCGAGCCCCACATCAGGCTCCTCTGCTGTGAGCCTGCTTCTTCCTCTCCCACTCCCCCTGCTTGTATTCCCTCTCTCGCTGGCTGTCTCTATCTCTGTCACATAAATAAATAAAATCTTTAAAAAAAGAAAATCTGGTGGGGAAACTCGAATTTTCCATTTAAACCAGCATCCTCAATGAAGCCTGCAGATCTAAATCATCTAAAGCACTCTTTAAAAATGTGGACGCCAGATCACACCCTACACCAACTGAATCAGAATCCCTGGGAGGGATCAGGCGGTTGGATTTTTTTAAAGCTCCACTGATTTGTGTACGTGACCCTAATGTTCACCTGGAGTTAAGAACTACTGACCTAGACCAGAGGCCGGCAAGCTTTTTCAGTAAAGGGCCGTACCGTAAATGATCGAGGCTTTGTGCGCAGTCTCTGTCACGACTCGACTCTGATCATCTGGCGCTAAAGTAGCCACAGAGAAGATGGAAATGAGCAAGTGCAGCTGGGTCCCAATCCAGCTTTATTGAGGAACACTGAAATTTGAATTTTATTTAACTTTACATGTCACAAAATAGTGTGCTGCTTCTAATTTTTTTTCAATCATTTGAAAATGTAAAGATCATTCTTAACTTGCAGGTCATACGAAAATAGATGGCAGGCCAGATTTGGCCAGAGCACAGTTTATTGACCCCTGATCTACACAGCAGATGGAATACATACCTCTCAATCTTTTCACAAAAACATCATTTGCAGGGCGCCTGGGTGGCTCAGTGGGTTACGCGTCTGCCTTTGGCTCAGGTCATGATCCCAGGGTCCTGGGATCGAGCCCCACACTGGGCTCCCTGCTCAGCAGGAAGCCTGCTTCTCCCTCTCCCACTCACCCTGCTTGTGTTCCCTCTCTCTCTCTCTCTCTGTCAAATAAGTAAATAAAATAAAATAAAATAAAATAAAAAAAACCAACAACAACAACATTTGCTCAGTGACTCTGTCAGTCAGTCCTAGAAAAGATCCCCTTCAAAGCATGGGTACCTTCAGATTCAAGTTGGTCCAGGCCATATGAGGCAGCCGTATTAACATGGCTAATGGATGGGACAACGGTTCTTCTCTCCAAGGAGGCCTCAGCATCAGGAAGCACTGGGAAAAGGCTGGGGGCTTCCTCCATTATTCCAGGGGGAGTCACTGGAGAGCCCCACACTGGTGTGAACAATTCCTCGTTTGGCCCCGTGAGAGTGTCCATTAGGTCTGTCAAACACAAGAGATAGCCCTTGACCCAAAGATGATCATCAGGGGAAATATATACACGTCTTTCTGCTTTTTAAGCAAGAAATGATCAATGAAACCAGTATCTTATATGCAGCAAGTCTGGCACTTAGACCAGCTCCCCCTTCCCACAGTGCATCAATCCAGCTATGCAAGGCACTTTATCATCTGGGAAAATGTACTGTCTCAAATCAGAAGTTAATTTTTAAAATTTTGATTTCCCATTTATTCTACTGACAATTTTAGGGATTTCACACAATTTTATACGATTTACTGCCAAAGATAGGAAATTTAACAAAAAAGTATTAAAACAGATGTCAAAGACTACTTTTAAAAGTCAAGTCAAAGGGTAAGGGTATCTGTGTCTAGAATATGCTCAATTTCAACGCAGTCAAATTTAGCCCCAGGTTTTCCCAAATATAAAAAACTCTAGAATAGTAGTATTTTGCACGTCTGGTAGATCATCAGAATCTCTGAGGTAATTTTTTAGAAGTCTATTTCCATGCTTTCCAGATATCCCAACTTACTAAATCAGAATCTCCTTTGCGATGAAGCCAGAAAAACTACTTTTTAAAGCTCCTAGGATCTGGATGCATAGACTCTTATATACATCGCTGTTAGGAATATACATTGGTGCAACCACTCTGGAAAACAGTGCGGCATTGCCCCCTAGAGTCAAACATTCATAGCTAGAGCCCAGCTCTAGGTATACAACCAAGAGAAACTCCTGCACTTCTCCAGGGGAGGATATGTAGGAGAGTACGCATGGCAGCAAGCAATGTTCCCAACAGCCAAACCTGGAAATGACCCAAATGCAAATTGCCAGAAGAGACTGGATGAAGATGAGATGAATAAACTGTGATCTATTTTCACAGTGGAATATTATAAACAGTCAAAACAAAACATTCACAGTTAGTAAATCTTACCCATAGACTATTGAGTAAAACAAGCAAGTCCCAAAAAGGCTATCTGCAGCACAATACTGTTTCTATAAAGTTAAAAACTACTAAAATATTTAAATGCATGATTTTAGGCATAAATACAGACACTATAAAACTAAGATAAAAGGATACCGAGGAAATGAGGAACAGAAGACTCAGGATGACAGTTAACATCAGAGGAGGAAGAGGGTGGAATGGACAGGGTGATGGGGTTACATGTAGGTTACTAACCAGGCCATAGAGGTTTTTTGGAGGCTTAGGATTAGGAGATATTTATTACTTTGTTAAAAACAACTCAGTTAATAAATAAAAGTAGGCTTTACTTAGACCAATAATGAGACAGAGACATGAGGTCCAAAAACAATAATTAAATAGTAATAATTTTTGTAATTTCCAGGTGATTCTGATATCACCAAGATTTACAAACTTTGCTGTCCTTAAGATATCAGAGCATTTGACAGCCTCCTATACAGAAAGCACTTTGTAGCCATTACTTCAAATCCTTAAAATAACCTGTAAGATAGGTAGGCATTATTTAGAGATGCACAAACCAAACTTGGAGACATGAGGAGACTTGCTTGAGACCACAATACTAGGGAGGGCCAAAGCTGGGATTTGAACCGAGGTCCTCACTGTTTTCACTTCACCCCCTGGCTCCTAGCAGCCGGAGCTGTCAAATAGGGAAAGAGTTCTCAGGAGGCCTGGCCTTCACAGGCCCCAATGACGAGCCACCAGATTTTACTTGGGAACTAACCCCTCATCCTGGTAGGCTTTGCCACGTCTCTCCAAACAACAGAGAGTTCACCCGCCTTTCCGGTACATTCTCCAGGTGAGATGTGTGTGTACACCCTGGGGACAGAGCCAGGTTGCCACACTTATTCTATTCCTTATAACTTAGAAAAGACACACCCCCACAATTCTAAGTCCAAGTCCCCCCCCCCTTACAAACCTTCCAGAGCAGAAGTAACTTCGAAAGACAGAGGCACAGCTGTAGCTGAAACCGTAGTGGGCCGGGGCTCCCATCTCCTCGACAGCTGAGTAACAGCAGGATCTGCAGATGTGGCAGAGGGAGACCCTCTTCCTTCCTCGGTCTTACCATTTTCTCCAGTAACCTCGAGGGTAGAAACCTCCTGCTCTTGCATCTCCAATGATAAAGTGGCTTCTGCTTCTTCAACAGCTGTTGTCATCTCTTGAGTGATGATGTCTTAAAGGGGGGATACAACAATTTAAAATAGACAAATTCCCTATACCTTAAAATGTCACTCTGTAATTAATAAATTGGAAAAAAAGAAGATAGCTATTTCAGGGTATGGGAAGGCAAACGGATCACTCAGACACAAAATGCCAGCAAAGACATGTTTTCAGTGTTGCTGCTTTCAGGAGCGATGAGTCATTCTAAGACCGAGATAAAGAAGTTAAAATGTAAAACATAAAATACAAAACAAAATAGATCAACAGTCGAGCTCCCTTTTATGAATATCAACATAACCAGTTTGTTAAGAAACTTATCAACTGTAGGCCTGTTGGTAATGTAAAAAAATAAAAATAAATAAAAAATAAAAAAAGAAACAAATTATACAGTTTAAGTGACATTCAAAAATTCTCATCATTTATATATATTAACTTTCACATTTGCATTTCTAAAGGGGAAAGGAAAGTCAGCATTTTGAATAAAGAAGTAATTATTACAGTAACTAATGTTTACTGGGTTTCTATTACATGCTATATACACACACTGCTAAGTGTATGGTGGGCATTACCTTGTTTTATCTTCCAATGTGCACTAAGGGGAGGTAGGTACTATTATCATTCCATGGAAGCCATTTATCATAGCAGTCAAGAATGCAGGCTTTAGGGGCACCTGGGTGATTCAGTCGGTTAAGCATCAGACCCTTGGTTTCAGCTCACGTCATGATCTCGGGGTCGTGAGATAGAGCCGCTCCCCACTCCCCAGGCTCTGGGATCAGCAATCAACGAGGAGCCTGCCTGAGATTCTCTTCCTCTCCCTCTGCCCCTCCACCCCAGCTCGAGCTCTCACATGTGCTCTCTCTCAAGTGTGCTCTCAAATAAATAAATAAATAAATAAATAAATAAATAAATAAAATAGATAATGCATGTAAAACACTTAGCACACACCCCGGTACTTATATAAGTACTCAACAAATATCAACTTTGAAAAAAAAAGTAAGAACTAGAAACAGTGATGGAAATTTTGAAAATACCATTCAAAATTTCTGCACATCTCGTATTCTCCCTACTTCCTATAGAGAAAAAAATAATAATATGATAATTGTTCTAGATTACTTTTAAAGCCTGATCTTCAACCAAACCCACAGAGGAATAAGATGAATCGGGAAACCGATGACCATCTCAGGTTACTCCTCTGTTCATAATAACCAAAAACATGAAGAAGTCATCGCATATCCTGAAGAACAAAACGTCCTAAGTAGTCCCTGGGCCCTGAAATGATTGGCATTTGACTTGTTCACTTCTGAAAAACACTTAATCACCAGAAAACAGGTAGAAAGCTTTTTGACTATTCTCTACTGTTGTCAGTAATCTCAGTTTTTCATATTCTTTTTGGCTTGAACAACAGCAAAAAAATTTAAGTGAAAGGAATTATTTAACTGTTTCTCTCTACAAAGAACATTGAGAAACTTTTTGATTAATATGAACAATGCAGGCAGTCAAATTGGATAATTTCAGTCTGAATGGTTCTCTATCTTCATTTACTCATCCCCTGATTTGGTATTTATGGAGCACCTAATATGTGCCAGATACGTGCTATGTACTGGGAATAAAAGTAAGTCACCTATTAAGAGACTGCAGTTGAGGAGCACTGGCTGGCTCAGTCGGAGGAGCACGTGACTCTTGATCTTAGGGTTCGTCAGTTCAAGCCCCACATTGGGTGTAAAAATTACTTAAAAAAATAAATAAACTTAAAAAGATAGAATATAGTTGAGTGAGGCAATTATAAGTAAGGAGTATATTCAATAATCAAAATAATAATCAGACAATCACCAAATTCATTTTACTTTTTAGACTGTATTATACAAGCTAATGCAATTCTAATACATAAGAATCATAGATTCAAGTATGTGATAAATAATCTGGAGCTATATGACTTAATGCTCCAGGAATATCTTAAAATGTTATGGAAAATCAAAGTAAACTTCTTGTTCAGTCATATCCAATAACTTCATGGTCATGGAGACCCAACTCTCCTAATAGAATTTTAAAAACCAACGTACAAAACAATTTCTTGAAGCTTCTTTTTTTTTTTTTTTTTAAGATTTTATTTATTTCTTTGTCAGAGAGAGAGCACAAGCAGGAGGAGTGGCAGGCAGAAGAAGAAGCAGGCTCCCCACTGAGCAGGGAACCCGATGCAGGACTCAATCCCAGACCCGAGCTGAAGGCAGACGCTGAATCGACTGAGACCCCCAGTTTCTCGAAGCGTCTATGAAAATTTATAGTATACTAAGTCTTTCAGTCTTTAAAAAATGAATAGGACATGTAAAATTCAGTCTTATCATTTTAATTCAATCTCAACACTTTATAAAACACATTACTAATTTGATATTTCCACTAATTAGGCTACTTAGCTGAAGTAACAAGACGTACGCATTCCAAAACAATTTGGAGTGAGCATATGCACATTACACTGAGTCTATCCTTCCCTCATGCTATTATCTGACAAACTACATACACCAAAAACATTATCCATCAGCAACAAATGTAAGGCTCGTCAGCTCATAATACAGATACAAAGGTCAAGAGGAAGTAGTGCTGAATCAAGCCAGCAGAGAGGATTTATCAGTTTCGGGGCTTTTTCTTATTTCTAGATGAATTTCTTTTTGGGAAAACAAAGTATCCTACACTGTAAATAAGTATCCTACATTGTTTATTATACCATAAGTATCCTGTGTAAATAAGTCTCCTATACTGTTTATTATACCATTTAAATATATAGCTAATTCTTTAACATTTTCCTGAATAGTTATATATTTTCATAATAACATGCTTGAAAACTATCAGTCTATATCAGGGTTCCTCAGCACTGCTGACATTTTGGCTCAGAAAAATCTTTGTGGATGGGGATTTTAGGATGTTTAGCAACCTCTTTGGCCCCTACCCTCTAGATGCCAGGGGCACCCCTCTGTTATGACAACCAAAAATGTCTCCAAAAGTGCCAAATGATAGGGGTGGGAACAAACTGTTCCCAGTTGAATACCATGGCCTGTACACAGAGATTATATTTGGGTGTAATTTTTATATAAAACATATTTTTATTTGTCTACTTTTGCTTTTCATTAAAACTTAGATAACTTTACTCCTAAATTATCACTTTAAAAAAACATAAAACAAGACCTAAAACTAATACAATGTTATATGTCAATTACATCTCAATTTAAAAAAAAATAATCAGATTGAAACATTCCAAATTAAACAAAACTTGTTTTTTTCTTTCTTTCTTTTACCTTTCAATGGATTTCCCAACGGTTGATGTGCCTCAGCTTCATATTCTGAGATGGAAACAGTGGTCTCTAGGAAAACCATTGCATCATCTTCCCTAGTAGACTCCATGAAGTCTGCAGTATCTTGGAAGAGGCTGACAACAGAGACCTTCTTATCTTCCACAGGACTTGTGGGAGTAAAGGAACTTTGATCGGTGAAGGCAGATAATGGCACCTCCCCCTGTGCCATCAGCAGGGCTGTCCCCATGGGTGCTTCCCCTTCCAGCAGCCCCAGAGCCACATCTGAAGCCTCGGTCACAGATTTGCCCTCTTCCATACCTTCCACAGGGTCATTATCGGTTTCTTGGGCTATCTGAGACGTTTCCGTTCCCACCTGAGTCTCTATATTGTCTCCAAGCTTTGGGGTCTTTATCTGGCTTACATGCTCTAATTTGGTGTCATCCCACTCATCACTCAAGACAGGGGCAGCTGGAACAGCTGTGCTGACACTCACTGGGACCCCTGGGGCTCCCAGCAGCCTGTCAGTTTCTGGCTCAACACTCAGGGTGTACTCAGAAGTTGTGAGCCAGTGCTTGGTGGCAGTAGTCTGGGTATGATCAGCTGTCATCTGCGAAGGCTTCTCCCTCTCAGGCATGGGGCTTCCAGGCTCCGTGCCCGCTATGGGCTCAGCTCTGGGAAAAAAAGCTGCCCTGTGTTCTGTGTCTGCTTCAGATTTCTCAGTCCTGGGATTGGCAGTTAGCATTTCTTTAGTATTCACATCGGATGAAGGTAAATGTCCCAGACTAACTCCTTCCTGACTTTCACTTGCAAACAACTGATCATCCGCATACTTCAGAAAACCCTGTGTGGCTTCTGTGGTCCCTTCTACAAGGGGCTGAATGATGGTACTACCGAAGTGTTCCTCCTTCTTGTCGATATTCAGAGGAGCAGTTGCAGGGATAGGATTGGTTAGCATGGCCTCGGAAAGTCGGCTTTCAGGAGACACCGTCTCTGGCTGGCTGGAAACAAACACCTCCTCCTTGGCAGGGACCACTGTCTCAGTAGCAGTGTAAATGTCAGGGCTGTTAGGCTGCATGAGCCCAGCTCCTACTGGATGGGCTTCTTTGTTAGTAGGAAATACTTTATTCAATGACGTTGCTGATGGTCCTGCTAACACCATCACTGGATCTTCAGAGACCACCAACTGGGGAGTGCACCTTGAAGTCACCGAGTCATTTTCTAGGTCATCTGTGTTCATTCTCTCAGGCCGCCTTGTTTCTGCATGAATGTGTGCTATCTCCCTCCTTTCCATTTTGGGGAAGGCCACACATTGTGTGGCAAAGTGGAGAAGTACAAGGCTACAGAATGCCAGACAAATGTGCAATACAATTGGTCTGCTCATAGTGGAAGAGAAATGTGCACATAAATCAGCAGAGTTGACAATTCCAGTAATTGAGTCCTGCAGAAAAATAAAGCAGATCAAGCTGTCACATAAACGTATTTTGTAAATAAGCCCCTTTAATTTAAACCATAAGTAAAATAATCTTGACTTCGTGCTCAGAGATGGTATGGAAGAGATGGTTGTTCTATTTCTTTGGTACCTTTGAGACACGGATAACCCAGTTCATTTTTCCCTGCTGAATTTTGCAGCTGATTTAACTGGAAGCTCTCTAGAAAAGGTACGCATAGTTCGAGGACTAAGTTCATTGTTTCTTAAATATCTATTTGAAAAAAATTACCCTTGAAGTCACATTTGCAATATTCTGAGACAGCTGAAGAGAAAAAGAAGGCTGAGTTTCTCTACACAAGGAAAGAGGAATCCCCTGGATTCAGAGCTGAGGCCTCCTGCCAAACTATCAGAACCACATGAATGAGTCATCTTGGAAGGCATCCTCTGGCCCCAGTCAAACCTTCAGATGACTGTAGCTGCAGCTGACATCATGACTGCAACTTCTTGAGAGACCTTGAAGCAGAACCACCTAGTAAGGTGGTTACTCCCAAATTCCTAATGCACAGAAATGGGATGAAATAATAAACATTTATTGCCACTGAGTTAGGGATAATTTGTTACACAGAAATCTTGAATCCACGGTACTTTGGGAGAAGATAGGAATAAGATGATGTGCAGAAAAGGAACAGCACACATCAGGGACCATAAATTTAGCAGCAGAGGAAAACTGAAGCCAGAGGTGACTAGAAGAAAGCCACCACACTCCCGCAAGGATCCTCAGAGATAGTGAGAGGGATGGCAAGTTTCCCCACATGTGGGAGGAGAGTCTGTAGCAATTTTATTTAAATATTAAATTACATACTGGCAGCTAGCATTGTTTAAAAAGGAGAGAATATGGGAAAGATACTTGGAAAAGAGGGAATAGCATGTGTCAAGGCATGTCAACATTCTGAACATTAGTTATCACCATACTTTAAATGATCCATAAACAATCCCACTTCATAGCCAGGTAACAGGTTTAGTAAGAGTATTTGGCTTGCTTGCCTCTAATTGCTCTCCTCAAAACAAAAACATAGAAGGGCTGTAAATGTTCACAGCTGATGAAACTATATCTTCGTATGGACATGCTGAACTATGAAAGTGGATATAGTCAAACATGTGGAAAAGCTCTAGAACCCTCCGATCTATTCTTTCCTGAACAAATATTTTTCCCATTCAGTGAAATCTTATTAAACATCCCAGACAATGTAGTGTGTGGCCTAAAACCTTGGTCTACAGGATCCCATGCTTCTGGATAAAAACCTGAAAAAAACAGGCCATTGTGAATAACAATAGAATTTAGAGGGTCATGGACTGGAATCAGAAAAGCAATTCCTGAATGCTAGCTTTATTGTGGTTAAAACTTGCTATGGGATACTGTGCAAATGGCCTCAGTCTTTCCGTTGCCAAAATGAGGAGTTAAGCAAAAGTACTGTAAATCTTTTCTACCTCTATGATTCCATTTTCATATTTTATCTACAGGTCATAAAATTAAAATACAAATGTTTTCACATTCCAACAATCATGCCATCAAGTAGGCAAGGCACTCAAATGACTGAATGGATGTTTCACATCTTATTTATATGTTCTGGAGTCACGTGGACTGAGCAGAGAATCCTATAAACAAATCAGAGTAGGGGGAGGTAAACCATAAAGATTTAATATCACCTCAACTGCCTTTCCCAAACAGAATTTTCCTTCAAGATTTTATTTTCAGCTAGATCTTGAGCTTTAGAATTTTTGTGTGAAGGCAATTCTGCCATTGCTCTAGAAGACCTTCCTTCTGTAATTAAGTGTCAGCCACCTGCTTTCTAAATCCAACTACAGAGAAAATGGGGGTGAACTGCAAGCCTATTCTATGTCTGTGTACTGCGGCCATATGTTCCTTCTCCCCACTATTCAAAGCAATGCCTGAACTTTAAAAGAGGCAGAAAAGACAGCCTATAAGAATGACAGCAGGGAGCGTGTCTGCAACTCAGATAAATTGGCAAATGACCTTCAAGTTCTAGGTCTTTCTCCATCTTTCAAAGCACAGTACAAGTTCACACAGCCACTCCCAAGAGTTTGGTGTCCCCCAGAGAGAGCTACATGACATTAGAGAATAAATAAGAAAAGGCTGACCATTGTCAATTCAACGGCCATATGTCTAAAACTAAAGAATCATCTGCAAGCAATTTTAAAGGCTATATGCCTTTTCTTTTTTTTCCCCTCAACATTGTATCCCTTCCCTGGCAAAGAGCCTGGCACAGAGGAAATGCTCAGTAAATATTGGCTGAACAAACAGAGGAATGTCTATAGCCTGCTTTGTAGGGGAAGGGGAGGGTGGGGAAATTTCATTGCTAATTAGTACTGTGTCTTAATTATCTTAAATTAACTCAGTCATAAGAATATTGAACAAACAAAAGAATATTTCTCTAACTTTTCTTTCACACCATGGCAGTGCTACTTTCTTTCCACTATAATTCATCAGTGCAAATTAATTCAGGTAAATAAACTCTAACCAAATTGCTGACTGATAGTGGGTATTGGCTTCTAATAGCTTAAAAAGCATCCCTTTCGGACCAAGTCAGTAGCACTTTGTCTATCACTTGCTATCAAGGTATCCTAATGGCTCCTCGGTCCTCTGAACAACGTGCTGCATTTCTCCCACCAGTGGGCAGATAAGCTGTTCTGTCACCCATTATCTTTGACAATCTTAAATAGATACAGTCCAGAATCTGTTTCCTTGTCAAGTGGAGGCATACTCAAGTTACAAAGACAAATGAAAGACAACATAAAAAATACAGACTTAGTCATCTTGTTAGATTTAATAATCAATGGTTTTTTTAAAACACTTGGTCAACATTTTTTCCAACTAAAATGTATACTATTGCTCAGTGTGTTACCAAAATGTAGACACTAGGGGAACCAACATGTGAAAACATTCTCATCCGTGACAAAGCTATTTTTTTTCAAAGGAAATTGAATTCCATCTATGATATAGAAGGAACATGAGCATTGCCCTAAGAGTACTCAAGACACAGGAGGCCTATAGAGTATGCCAAAACACTGGTGACAAACTGCCTGGTATTTTCCTCTTCTTGGGATAAACACAAATACCATAAATAGCAGGCACAGGGTTTTGGGAGGAAAGGTGCCTAATCTTAGATTTTCACTGTCTCCTGGAAGATACTTGGATGCCACCTCAGACACACCATCTTCTTCCCCTAAACTTTGGTATCACCCTGAACTCTTCTCTACATTCTAGATTCACAACCTCTGTGGATCCCTCCCTCATAATATCTCCTGATATTCGTCACCTCACCAGTGGTTATTACTTTAATGGCCTCTCGACTGATGATCCTGTTCAGACTCTCTACTCTACAGTCCATTTTATATAATCCAGACGGTTTATTCTTAAGAATAAAAATGACAATAACCAGTCAAAGATGGCCACCATTTGGAGGATGCTATGTGCCAGGTGTTGAGTGCTGTATGTAAACTACCTTATTTATTCTTTTTTTTTTAAGATTTTATTTATTTATTTGACAGAGAGAGAGACAGAGAGAGAGGGAACACAAGCAGGCTTCCTGCTGAGCAGGGAGCCTGATGCGGGGCTCGATCCCAGGACCCTGGGATCAGGGCCTGAGCCAAAGGCAGACGCTTAACGACTGAGCCACCCAGGCGCCCCTACCTTATTTATTCTTAACAACCACCTAATGAGATAGGCACTACCATAATCTCCATTTTTTTTTAGAGAAAGCTACAAGCTTATAGAGAACAACTAACTTGCCTATGTGATCGTGTCTGTTTTTGAACTTGTGAATTCTGTCAGACTTCAAGTTCCCTCCCTTTGCCAAACACATCATTGAATGTCACCAAATTTCCAACTGCCGAGCTCCATATCTGTAATGCAACCCCATACCACTAGCCCCTGTACAAACCATCACAAGCTGAGTAGATCGCCCTTACGTGTGCCGTACTCATCTCAGGTTCCCAAGTTTCGCTCACAAGACTGCAGTAGCCAGAGCACTCCCTCCTTCCCTCCCCTGGGTATCCAGCCCTGGCCCCCCGGTCACGTCCTGTTTACTAACTGCTGTCACAAAAAAAGCCTGGCCCAATCTCTTCCCACCCTTCTCCCAACTTCTCCAGCACAAATCATCAGATCTGTAAGTCTTGCCACCTCAAACAAGAGTATGTCCTTTGCATGCAAACACTGGTGTTCTATCTTCCTTTGTTTGCCATATAATTACTAATAATGGTAGGCACATAGGGGAGGTGTTCAATACATATTTGCTGGAGTGAAGTGAATATAAATAACCATTTACAAATGTGAAAAAGGATGTTCAGATTCTCCACTTTCTGGAGATTTTCAATGACATGCCATGGTCCCTCCATCTCCATAACTATGTTATGTTTTGTTCATCACCTGGCCAATTTTGGCTACTCATTCAATGTATCGTTTTAATAACAGTAATAACTACCTGTATTCTCATTTCTGCTATATTTTAGGTTTTCAGAATTTATTTCCTTAAAAAAATAGATCAACAGTTACAAGTGACACATCTCAGAGCCTCAGGTCAACTTGCCTCCCAATGACCATTGCACCTCTTAAAAACCAATTAAGGATTCTATGCTTGATGAGGGGGAAAGGAAACTCTTTC
>NW_024425008.1:44746292-44749834 GCF_017311325.1 Ursus maritimus
CCTTCTTTGTTTATATCTTAATAATCTTTCCATTTAGTACTTTTCCTGATCCTCAACAGTCATTGTCTTACCTTTCCTTTTTTTTTAATCCTAACAGTTGTCTTGCTAATGCTATTTCATTTGTCTAAAGCTGAGTTTATCAAGACTCTGACCCTATCAACCCAACTGTGGCACACAGCATTGCGGTACCCCATTTCGGATTCACTGCACTACTGACAACGGTCATTGGCCGAATATATTGGCTCTAAGATCGTCTGGCCCCCGTCATTCTTCACTATAAATTAAGTAGCTGGAATGACAGATGATCCTTTCAGGAGCATGTCTGGCCACAGTGGAAGGGGGGAGAACGGAGTAACCACAAAGAAAAGCACAGTTCCCCAGGAGGAAAGCAGCATCAGTGCTGACAGAGAAGAGGGTAAGTGGGCTGGGGTCAAGAAGGTTACACCGGCAACTACCAGCAAAGTGCTCTACCATCCCTGCAGACCACAACAAAGCTCGACAGGCTCTGAGCCCAAGAGCTTTGTTCGCCACAATTTAGCGATGTAGACAAATGAAGATGTCTGCACTTATAGCCCCTAGTGCATCAGCCTATCCCTGGGAAAAGAAAATGAACGGAAGTTTCTTTTTTTTTTTTTTTTTAAGATTTTATTTATTTGAGAAAGAGAGAGAGAGAGCTTGAGCAGGGAGAGGGGCAAAGGGAGAGAGAGAAGCAGATTCCCCGCTGAGCAGCGAACCCAATGCAGGGCTCCATCCCAGGACCCCAGGATCATGACCTGAGCCCAAGGCAGACACTTAACTGACTGACCCACCCAGGTGCCCCTGAACTGAAGATTTAAATATTGACTTCAGGTTCCAGCTCTACCCAGGGCAAATCACTGAAACTCAGGTGCCTTGTTGTAAAGTGGAGGTGACAATGCTCATTCTGTTTTCTTCAAAGGGTGGAAAACAGACAATACGTGATAACAGACATGAAAACAGTCTGATGAAAAAGTTTTAGGTATCATTCGATTTAAGACATATTAGTGTGATACTAACATACATTGCCCTCCAACTACAGAAATGTGAGCAATTCTAATCATCCGTAACATCCTTTTCCCCCTAGATATTACCACGGAGCTTCCTCTTTCAGCTCCTCCTGTGGACAAAATGACCTGCTGTTTGCAGAATCCCGTCCTAATCCATCTTGGTCAACAAGCTCTTCTCCATCCATCATACAGTTATTTTCAATGACCCAATTTGACACTGCATTTCTGTTCTTTGTGGTTCACAAACCTCATTTGCTTGACAAGATCTCTAAGTACTAGCTTGCATTTAAAGAGAAAGTAATCGCCAGGTAGACATTTCAAGGAATAAACACAATATCTAACATTTCAAGCTGAAACTTGATTCAGATACTTTTCTTATAATCACCCAGTAAACACAATATGGAAAAGCAGAATTGACCACACATCTTAATTAGGGAATGAGTTTTCATTCTACAGAAATTAAACCCAGCTTCCCTATGTGAAAAAAAAAAAAAATTCAATGAACAAAAATGCAATTCCATGCACGACTTTTCAGGCAAACGTCTGCTAAATAGAAAGAGTGAAGTACACCTTTAGTTGAAAGAATGGAAATTTTCTACAGCAGGTAAGCCCCTCTTTCTCATTTTGATTCTATCCTTGCCTTAAACCATTTCTGTAATAACAAATTATGAAATTGAAAAGTCTAGCAAGAAACACCAGAATGTAATGGTAAGAAGCCTCCAGTGAAAACAAAGACAAATCCATGTCTCCCTAATTGGCTCTGTTGCTGTAGCTACCCTTAGACTTGGTGAGTCTTGGGAGTTTTGTGAATAAACACAATCAATATCAAGTCTGCTGCATAAGTGTCTGTCTCATTATTAAGACAAATATAATAGCTCTACCTTAGTCATAAGAGTAAATCAGACCACCCTTAAATCTCTACTGTGTGTAAAAGCAACGATGCTCTGAAACTGTGAAATCTCATCCCGGTTTTGAGTTTCAATAGATGCTACAGAGGGCTTCTGCCAGCAAGTGAAAAGAAATCAGTCAATGACTTTAAACACGGTTGGCTTCAACAATACTCCTTGGAGTCCAACGGTGTGATCAAGGAAATACACAAAAAGAAAGGGAGGCATGCAAATTTTGACCACACAGTTTGCTTCCTATAGAAGCCCTTCGGAGCTCTATGAATGGTTTTGTGAACCACTCCTGCTCCCCCTTAAGTTTCTAACTAAAACTTCCAAAGAAAGAATGCAGACACTTTAAAGCATCCTCTCTCCTCTCCTCCACATCAGCTCTGCACTGAAATTAGGTGCCAAGATCCTGGCAGATCCCTGAGCTCGGCTTGGGAAGGCAAAGATTTCTCATCTTTGAGAACTCCAAACTCTTGAGAGTCCTATATTTTGTTCACCCCGGCTACCTTCAGCCAGCTCACCAGCCAGGGCTTCCATGTTTGTTACCTCAAAGGTCAGGTTCTGTCAGTGACCAGGACGCACGTGCGGTATCTGGGCATCTCCGGGCAACATCTACCAACCATTCTGCAGTCTCAGGCAGAGCCTGACCTCCTCCGTGTCTAGCCCACAGGCCCTCTTTCCAATTAAGAGACCTTTCCAAGCAGCATCCTCCTGCCGTGTCCTGGGGGACCGGTCAGGGTCTGAGCAAGGAGGTTCCGTGACATCTCTGCGCTAAACACTCAACTGTTGGTTTTCTGCAAAGTAGCAGAACACATTTCGGTGGCCACCGCAGCCCCCATTTGCTCCTCGGCTGCCGGACACTGATTGGTATCGGGGACATCACGATGGATGCTGTGAAAGGAGCAAATCGGAGTCTTCAGGAACTTCTCTACCACAGCAGTGCGAGACAGGGAGGGGAGGGAGAGAAGAAAGAAAAGCCCACACAAAAGCAGCCAGCCCTGCAAGCCCCGCCAACACAAAGGCCCGCGCGCTGGTGCGGAGCCGGGAGGCTGGGCTGGAGCGAGGAGTGCGGCGGGTCCTTCAAGGCCTGCGCGCCGCGCCCAGCGCGCCCCGAGCTGCCCTCGCGCACCCCGCGCCGGGGCACAGCGTTCCGGTGGGGGCTCGGGACGCACGCCCGACGCGCTCCGGGCCGCCGCGCTCCCCGGACCGCGGCGCTCCCGGGGCGACCCCGCGCCGCCCGGGACTCCGGCACCGTCTCTGCCCCGAGCCCCGTCTGCAGGCGCGGCCGCCCGAGTGGCAGCAGCCGGGCCCGTGCTCACCTGTGCGCCTTCAGCCGAACAGCGCGCGGAGGAGAGCGGCGGCGCCCGCGCTGGGCATCCCCGGCGCGGCCCCTGCGGCGGCGGCGGCTCCCTCAGCCGTCTGGGACGCCAGGAGGAGGACGCTTCGCTTTGTTGCTTATTCATGAGGCCACGACGAGAGCTGGGGATTGGGCGGCGGGAAGATGTGCCCGCCCCGCCTCCGCTGGCACTGACACCCGATGCCGTCGCCTCACGCCCCTCGGCGCCCACTTCCCCGCCTCCGCTCCGGAGCCGGGGGCGAGTCGGGGTAGGGCGGGGGGGGGGGG
>NW_024425008.1:44749844-45028047 GCF_017311325.1 Ursus maritimus
GGGGGGGGGGGGGTCGTCCCGCTCCGATCCCGGCTCCTGGAACCTCGCCGGAGACCCCCTGCCCAGCTGTCCTTCTTCGAAGCCTGGGCTTCTGCGGCAGCACTCCCTCGGTGCCTACGGCCGGGGCACTGTTTTCGCTGGAAGAGCCCGAATTTCTCTGGTCTTTGATTAAGGCAAAGGACGCACGTCGGAAGCTGCAGGAGATTCCTTGTGGAAACGGTTCGGTTTAGGCGTGCCCCTAAGTAGGATGGTGTAAAGTAGCCCTAAACAAAGTATTCCCTTTTCAGAGAAGTTAAAAATAAGTGCTAACTACTAAGTATGGTTTATTGAGCCCTTACTCCTTCCAGGAGCAATGCTACGTGCTTTATTCAGTGCCGGCTCAATCTACTCGATAACCCTGAAAGAAATCATGGTAATCCCCATTTAACAGGGAACGAAGTTGAGGCTGAAGGCTGTGTAAGTTGCCCGAGATCTTACAACTAGGTGGTCACCAGGAATTCATGACCTCCATCCTTGAGTTTGTCAATGATTCAGTTTACTTTTTCTATTAACTCTCATTGTAGGTAAAAAGAGATGTCAGGAATCCAAAGGCCCTTTCTAGAACAACCCCCACAGAACCAGACATTTGCAAAGTACTTTTCACATACGTTATCTCTTGTACTTACTCATTCCCTTCTTTATAATAGCTGTCTTACTCCCATTTCATAATAATTTGTAAACATCTTCAAGACAGAGCAAGGTCTTGTTTACCTTTGACCCCACACACTTAACACAATCTCAATACCCACTGTTATCTTACCCATTCCACCTCTCTTTAGAAGAGATTATCTTTGTATTTCCAGAAAGGTTGTCAACAAATAGTTGTTGAATGGAATGTGATTGAATTGATTTGAATACATAAGATCTGTTTTTTTATGTATATTCAATGTAATACAATATAATACATCATACTGTGACCAGGCCTTCTACCCAAATTCAATACCCACCAGGTGGATAAGCCATACTCAACCTGACCAAGCTGTGTTTCAACATTTTATTTTTACGTCAGGTGTTTGAAATTTACACCACATCTCATAAAAACAATGTTATGTAGTATGGTAAGATTCCCAGCTAGACCACAAAATTGGGTCTACTTCACCCAAATGCATGTAAATAATAGTACTAATAAATAACAACCTGACCAATCGGGTTGAACCAGAGGACCAAACAGAATAGAAGACAACGGGAGAAAGGGACTCCAGCTCCCGAGGCATCTAAGGCCAGTCTTATATACATATTTGAGATATCCAAAGTTTCTCTGGAATCTACCTGCCTCCCACTCTGCATCCCTAGTTTTGTCCTTTGAAACCCACAATACTCGAAGTCCCAATGACAAAGCTCCACTCCCTAGATCTGCCTTACACTCAAAGTTTTCCATTCTCAAAAGTTACCCTTCTCCCATAGTAGAATTCTTATTTTCCTTTTCCTCAATACAGTCATTCAGCTACACAGTAAAAATGATCTTATTGGAACTCATTTATACTAATCCTTTATCCTTTCCCAAATGGTTTGTATTGCTTTAAACAACTCTGATTCGTGCAATTTATCTCAACAGCTGCTATTGGTACGTGGCAGTGATAATAAGACCCACTCTTCCACCCCAGCACACACACAAATTGTAAATCAGAGACAGTTGTATCTAAAAGTCAAATCAATAAATCCAGGAATGAAGTTTGGGGTTCCCAGATTTAGTAACTAAAAATGGAGAATGTCCACGCAGTATTTGGGACATATTTATGCTAAAAATATTATTTATCTGAAATTCAGGTTTCACGGACCATCCTGTATTTACCTGATAAACTTTGCAGTATTCGATAATTACTTCATCCTGGTTGGTAAAAGCCTTCGTGTCAGAGAGAAATTGGTCACATGTAACAAACAACTGGATAACCAACCCCAAGAGCCAGGAGTGGACAATGTCCATTCAAATACCATCCAGAAAGGAGGGTCTTGGCAATGCAGACTTGAGCATTATGGTGTCCTTGGTAAGACTATCAGTAAATTGGGTAGAAATGCTTCACAATATACCAACTAATTCTCTTTACCCTGATTCCCATGTACCAAGTAACTATCTGACAGCTTGATTTCCCATGGATAACGCCCTTAAGACACTGCTGAAATAAATATATGTGAGCTGGATAATGTGTGTCTGTTTATAACAAATCTACTTTCCATGCGCACAAAAATTGGGTTTTTGGTCTTGCAAAAGCCAGGAGACCCCGAGTAGGGCTGACGTCACCAAGATAAGTACCACTTAAAGGCTCACATAAGGGCCCTTGAAAACCAGCTGGCAGGACTTCCCAGACTGCACTACTGTTTCCTGAGGATGTTTTTAGTTTTATTTGCTTTGTTTTATTTTCATTTGAAATTACACCAGCAACAAGCACTTGAGGCAATAGAACAAAATGAAATGAAAGTAGCATCTGAGGAAAAATTTTCCTAGAAGGCTGAGTTTACCTGGAAATCTCTTCACAACTGTTGCTGTCTTTCCCTGTGGTTTTCCCTCCCTTTATTTCTGAACTCTCTAAAACTCCTTTCTTGGATGTGTTGTCCTTATAGATTCCCAGGGCACCCAGCAAAGAGGTCTGGCCATGGAAGGAGGACAGGAGCTGCTAGATAGAGTAGGAGTCATTTGCCAATTGCATATTTAAGTCTTCACCACAAAAGACAGTCTTTCCTTTCTGACCTTCCTAAAAGTTTATGAGCACAAGCTTGTCAGCATTTCCCAATGTTCTCTGCCCAGTTACTCTCTAACCCTAATTGTGTTGGAGACTTCCCAGTCGCTTTTAATTTTTTAAGTTGAAATTCCCAGGAGTAGACTTCGGTGTGAAATAGTCTTGCTAAGAATACTCCGCTCACTCTGGGTATTCAATAAATATTTGATGGTTATGGTGATGATGAGGTAAATAATGGTGATGATGGTAGGATCTGCTTTATTCGTTCTGATAGAGCTTTTCAGAATATTCAACATGACCTACTTCGGTGTTAATGAGCTTAGATTTTTACTTCTTGCTAAATTATGTCTTTAGTATGCCCTTTATTGGAAAGATGGGTAAGTAGAATAAATCCGGTAAGAAAATGGTTTTCCTTAAAGAAAGCTTTGGAACAGCAAGTTTATAGACACTGTAGTTGCTTTTAACTGTTAACAGCCCACTATATTTATCTATCTTTAACTCTTATTATGCAAAACACCCAAATGAATCCTCTTGTTTCTCTATTCTCCCCAAGAAGCCTTGTCATTATAGAAGCAGAATTTTATATGCTTTACATTCCCTTCTTTTTAAAATCTGTTATTTTCCAAAATAATGATAAATAAAATAAAATCCGATATTTTCTATATTCTCTTATTAAGTGTTAGATTTCTTCAGGCCCTGAACTTTCTGATTCAATTCTAACAAATGGAATTTTGTCTGTTGCCTTGAAAAAGCACAATAAGAGAGGAAAGGACTACTAATGTGGGTAAAAAAACAAAATTTCTAACAGTACAGGCCATTGAAACAGAAACTTTTTAGATAAAGTCAAGGATGAAAACATCTACAAGAAAGAAATCTCATCCCATTTTTTTCCAGCCATAAATAATGTCCTTGTAAGACTGTAAAAATTCTTTTAAAAAAAACAATTTTATTTATTATTTCACAGAGAGATAGCATAAGCAGGGGGAGCAGCAGGCAGAGGGAGAGAGAGAAGCAGGCTCCCCCACTGACCAAGGACCCCGATGTGGGCCTGGATCCCAGAACCCTGGGATCATGACCTGAGCTGAAGGCAGATGCTTAACCAACTGACCCACCCAAGTGCCCTGTAAAAATTCTTTTTAAGATATTCAAACATCAAAGGTCTAATATACCCTTTAATCCTAAATGAATCAGTCATTGTGAATAACTGCATTCAAAATGACATTTATAACTCTAGAAAAGCTATGAATTGCCTTTCACTCTGTCAGACAAAAGAGTCATCTCCATCCTTGTCTCTTTTTTCATATGCCTAATGGTAAATAAACCGATGATTTTAATAGATTCCTTATCTTAAATAATGGGCATGAGATATTTATTACTGACTTAATGGTATACATTACCTACAGCCTGTGATGCAAAGAAAGATTGTTTACTCTTCTCCGCCTCTACTAAGGACAGAATTAAAGAGAAGGGCTTTACCAGGCAGGACAAAGCTCCGGCTCAAGAAAGACTCCTGGGGACGCCTGGGTGGCTCAGTTGTTAAGCGTTAAGCGTCTGCCTTCAGCTGGGGTCATGATCCCAGGGTCCTGGGAAGGAGCCCCGCACCGAGCCTTGCATCGGGCTCCCTGCTAGGCAGGAAGCCTGCTTCTCCCTCTCCCACTCCCCCTGCTTGTGTTCCCTCTCTCGCTGTGTCTCTGTCAAATAAATAAAATCTTTAAAAAAAAAAAAAAGCCCTCTTAATCAGAGAAAGTTCTTAAAGACTGGAATAGATTAGTGAAAGAGGTTATATATTCTCTTCAGTTCTAGGTTTCTAAAAAGGATTCATTTCATTCTGGCTGGGGTTCCTGATGAAACACCGTTAGCTCACTCAACAAGGAAATTATGGAAATAGCTGTAAATGTGGGGAAACTACCAAATATATTTACTGCAGCTAACTGCGTTATTGTTAATTATCTGCCTTCCAATGCATGTTGCTTATTTTACTTCCTAAAAATACGATGCAGGTATTAACATCATACTCAGAATACACGAGAGTATATTCAATCTACAGCACCTGGGAGCAAAAGCAGAGAACAGGATAATGTCAACAGAATGTCAACGCCATTCCGATGAAGATGTCCTGGAAGCTCATAACCAGACTAATACCGACTATCCGAACAACGGTTTAATAAAGTTTAAATGTGGCCTGGACATCATTGCCCAAAAAATAAAAAAAGACTTTCCTTCCTGTAGTACTCAACCCCCTGCTAAATTCCCTGTCTCGGTACATTTTCGCTGATTCTTCTGGCCAACTGTCTTAGAGGACAGCAGAATTAGTGGGTGTTTCATAGTCATGAAGCAATGAGCAGTGAATCATTTAATATGAGCTATGCATTTATTGGGGTATTGGCTTTATCTCCATGGCTAATCAATCACAAGTGTTTTTGTTTTGTGCATAGTATGTGGTATATGTGGAGATATGCAGTTGAACTCAATTCTCTTCACACACCTTGAATTTAGTTGAGAGGCAAAGGTGATACACACAGAAATATTACTAACAATACATAATATACAATTTTCTCATCTTCAATGGTCTAAACGTAGTACCCATTTTTTATCATCTTTTTTCATTATACTACTACAGAGAGGAACTATCTGATAAAGCGTATGTGGAAAGTCTGCATCTTAATATAGTTAGTACACGTGTTATGTAACCATCTTCCTCTCCCCCAAAACTATAAGCTCTCTGAATTCAGACAGTGTGTTTAATATAGTCTCACATCTCCCACAATGACTACGGCAGTGCCTTGACATAACAGCTGTTCAAGAAAGTATCTGTTGACTATTTAATTATGGCCATAAGCTTATTACCAAAATAAACACAGTAATGTTCACCATTTCACAACTAGGAGGCACAAACTGAATACTACTAACATAAAAAGGAAGTTTGATGAGCTTCAGAATTTGTATATTAATCTCATACAAGTTGGGAAGATACAGTCCAATGTGAATGGCTTTGAGACTCAGGATTTCATTATTTTTTAATCCTATGAGAAGGGGTTAACCTATGTATGCAAATGTCCTGTCTGAAGCCAGAGAACTGAGCCAACTGATATTTCAAGTCCCCTTCTAACCACAAGTCTGCAATCTTTGTAATTGGTAAAGTTCACATTTATTTAAGAAGGAGTTGCTCGTGAGCAAGAAATACCCTGCGTGTGAGATTTTTAAAAAGAAAAAACTGCTTCAAGCTGAATCCAGTACTCCTATTCCATCTGGGCTCAGATCTCTGAAATAGCGCGAGCAATGTGTTTTGTTTTATTTATTCTTTGTCAAGACCTACAATATAAAGTAGACGTAAAAGATGCATTTTGCAGAATCAGTTCAAAGCAATTCCTCCGTAACTTGTTTACAGAAATCGCCAAAGGCGAAAAAACTTCCTTCAGAATCAGAATGATTGAAAATATGTCTCATACGGAGAAAATGATTTAGTTTTGGACTGGTCCAAAGTGTGAGGCATTGCCACAAAAGAAGAAATGACTTTGTCTCCAAAAAGTTCCCAGTAAAGATAAATGGGATGATCACGTAATGTTCTTTCTATTCTCTTTTTTGCTCTGAGGAGCTTTCTATAAGTGGCTTTCAGGCACAGTGGCATGTTTTGTTTTCTTTCCATCTCTCTCTTTGTAAAAGCCATTTTAAGGCACTTACCATGGCCAGCTGATGTTCATTTTGTGACATTGTTCTCAACAGTCCTCTTACGTCGATGAGCACTTTTCACTCAGATCAGATTCTGCTGGGTTCATCAAAAACACAAAACTTTTTTTCCCCTGTCAGACTCCAATTCTCCTGTAAATTCTATTTCTCTGGCTTTCTTTCCTCATACTTCTTGCTTCCCAGATTCTATACTGCCGCTTTTGAAATTTAATGTCTTCTCCATCGTGTACATTGTTCCCTGTGTCAAAGATGCAAGCCTGAACATTTTGGCCCAATCCTTTCTGATTTCAGAGTCTTGAATTCCAGCGTGTTGCTGTGTTTGAGGCAGCCTTGAGGACTATAACCCAGTCCCACGTGGTGCAATGCATTATTATTCATGAGCACTTTTATAGGCCCATTCTTTTGCCCAAGGCACAAATATAAGCAATAAGCTTCACCTCTTCTCCCTCTCCCCCTGGAGAGGGATTTCACGGGAAATGTGGCAGACATGAAGGGCGTCGTAAGCAGATGATAAAGATATGGAAGACATAAAGATATTAGAGGCTAGAAACATTTTTGCTATCACAGGGAAAGAACCAGAGACAAATATGGTTACCTCCGCCCTCTTCCTCTTTCTCCACTTCGGCCTCCAGGCCCAGAGGTGGACTTTTGACTGGAGAAATGAGGGACAAAGCACTTGCGTTAAGGGATGGAGAGGAGACTCAAATTCCTTCTTTCCCTCTTCTAGCCTTCTTCAGGAACGGCCTTGAAGGTAGAAACTTTGAGAACTGGGGATGATACGTCTGAGAAGAGCCCTTCCTTCTGGAAAACTCAGTGGGGTTGGGCCAGGGTGGAGCTTTACTTCATACACACTGGTTGTTAAAATAAGGAGGCATTTCCATATCCGTTGGTGTAAATCCATTACCTCGCGCTCTTGCTCCAAGTCCTCCCAATCCCCTCTTCTTCTTCCCAGCCTCAATTCCCTCACCAGCTCCCCATCATCCCAAGGAAAGGGGGGCCCGCTAATGTCTGGCACAGTCGGAGGACTCTTGCGATTAGCCAGTGTCGTGCTCACACCATTCTAAGTATGATTTTTTAAGATTTTATTTTTCAGTAATCTCTACACCCAATGTGGGGCTCCAACGCACAACCCCGAGACCCAGAGTCACATGCCCTACCGACCGAGCAGCCAGGCGCCCCCATTCTAAGTATTTTTAATAGCATCCCTTGTTGAAGGAGAACAGTGACATATTTAGGGAGGGAATATGAGATAGACCTTCTCCCCAAAAAAGCCCATTTCAGGCCAAAGAGTCACAGGTGGTACTCTTTCACAAAGTGGCTCTCCCTAATAGTAGACTTTGTCCCTCCGAGCCTGTGCCTTGCAGAAGGGAAGAGAACTTACTGCATAGGTGGCCTAAAGATTCTTCACCCTTCTAGGATAAGAGAGCAAACAAGTGTTTAGAATCTAAGCGCTTAGGAGTGTGCTTCAGCTTCACGAGACAGTGATAGTTTTGATATCATAGGCTGGTTGGGAGGATTAAATGAGATAATACGGAAAATACTTAGCACAGCGTCCTTAACAGCCATCACACGGTCAATAAATACTATTCTATGAAACACAGTGCAGACTCCGTTGATGAGGTATTGATTTTCAGGTATAAAAGCAGGTATTTCCTGAGTTGCTGGCTAATGGATTTTTCCCTCCTTGAGGAACTTTCTGAGAGCAGAAGCAAACCTATTGATATCCCCCTATTTAAATTTCAAGTTTATGATGGAAAGAATAATTTTCTGGGGCTAGATTCTAGAGTGGTAGTTTTGGCATCATTCTGTAGAATTTTCTTAGAATCTCACCAAAGAAATTTAATCAAGAAGGCTCTCAAGTTTAACTAAGTAATTTGGATAATGTTCACCAGGGGCTTCCCATTAACACCAATTTTTTTCCCGCAAACAGAAACGTTCTTAAGTAGGCAGAAAACATTTTTTAATTTGCTGACATTATGCTATTATTTCACTGATTTAGCATTTTATGAAAACTCACTTACCTAGAACCAATGACATCGCTTACATAGCTGAAAGTAGGTTCAAACTGTAATAGTGTCTGGCCTATTACAGACACTGAATATATTTATCTTATTTAGGCATCTTGAAACACTTTATAGCTATGGAGGTGTATCTCTGCCCCAATTTCCTTATTCATCAAATGAGACACTGAAACTGCAAGAGATTGAAAAGCCCACGCGGGAACCCACACCTCTGAATTTGTAGTCCAGGGCTCTCCCCCTTCTGCACAGGGCTGTCCTCAGTGACATTATCCGATTTCAAGGGATATTTAATGGCTTCATCAAAGAAGAACATATTTAATGACTCCATCAAAGATTTGGCTTTACAGCTAAGCATCATAAGCTACATTGAAGCCTCTGTGCCTGGGCTCATGTTCTTCTATCTGACTCGAACACTTGTCTCACCTTTCTCCGGCTGGCTAAGGATGCTTACTCATCTTCAGGACTCACCTTGAGCATCACCTCAAGGAAACTTTCCTGATGGCCTAGGCTAGGCCGAGTGCCCTTTTTCAGGCCCCCGTGACACCTGGGCACACCCATGTCGTAGCATTCACATTCAGAATAGCCATGTCTCAGGTGCCCAGTCCCTGCACTGGTGCCCAGCCTGCCTCCTGCATCCCATTCTGCCTCGGTCACTTTCCAGGCTGTATCCTCCCCAACCTACATACCCCCGACATATTCCCCCCACCTACCCATATCGCTCCCCAGCTGTCGTCACCCCAGCCTGAATCCCTCTCTGCCTGAAGGCACCCTCGCTTGCACCTCTCCCCACCAGGCTCTATCTTCCTGCATACATCCCTCCAGCCTACATCCCTCTGTGAAAGGAAGAATTCTAAGACAGCCTCAAAGATTCTTGGCCCCTGAGAGGCACATACCTTCTCCCAGCTACTCAATCAAACTCTAACCTGGGTGCTCCTATAAAGTGATTTTGCAAATGTAATTAAGACCCCAAATCAGTTGATGTTAAAATTGGGTGGGCCCGATCTAATCACATGAGCCCTTTAAATCTGGGTCAAGAACTTAAGACAGGGAAGTCAGCAATGTGAAGCGTGACAGGACAGATGGAGGGGGCACGTGGCAAGGGACTAGGGTGCCCTCTCGTTGCTGAGAGTGGCCCCTGTCAACAGCCAGCAAGAAAACGGGGATCCCCACGTTGGGCTCCCTGCTTGGTGGGGAGCTTGCTTCCCCCTCCCTCTGCCTGCTGCTCCCCCTGCTCGTGCTCTCTCTGACAAATAAATAAAAATCTTAAAAAAAAAAAAACAAGAAAGAAAATGGGGGTCCCAGTTCTACAAACAAAAGGAACTGAATTCTCCCAACAATTATGGGAGCTTGAAAGAGAATATGAGCTCCAAAATGGAACACGGCCCAGCTGACATCTTGATTTTAGCTTTCTGAGAGCCTGCGTGGAGAACTCAGCCACCCTGAGCCTGGACTTCTGACCTACAGAACTGAGAATAATGAACGAGTGTTGTTTTAAGCCACTAAATTTGTGATAATTTGTTACACAGCACTAGAAAACTGACACAACCTCACCCAGCCTGTACCTTCCCAGGTCGTATCCCTCAGTCTTATCTCCCTCCGACTGAATCCCCCCAGGACGCACCTTCCCAGCTGGAGCTATTCTGTAGCCTAAGCCATTCGCCTACCCCAGTATGGACCCCCAGCCTGCATTCCGCCCCGCTTGTACCATTCCCCAGCCTGAATGCCTTCCACAAACACACAGCTTGTCACAAATAACCCCGCATCAATCCAATCACACACACACACACACACACACACACACCACTAACACCATCACTATGCTGCACGGTACAGCAGCCTAAGTGATTCAGCCCAAGGAACACACCAGTCAAATGCACAGTGTGCATTACCAGATGGAAATTTTGTCTCCTTTCCAAGACAGGTGAGCAGGACTGGGCATACCAAAAGGAAAATGGTAGTCTCCTCTCCTTTGCTCCCTTGAGCCTCAAGCCAACTGGGCGCAGAGCAGCCGGTCAGCCCTACTTCCTAGACTGAGTGCTGCACTAGCTTCTCCAGCACTCTAGAATCAGAGGGCTCCTCCAGGTGGCCGAAGGCACTTCTTTTCCAAAGGAAATGAACTGAGCCTCCAATCCACTGGCCAAAATCCTCTCGTCTCCCCTCCCTAAGGATCCAAAAATTTCTTTCCTCCAGAAGTAATGCCGACACTCCCCCCCCCCGGCCCCCATTTCCCACCTTTATTCCAGAGCCAAGCGTTGTTTTCTCTCCTTCTAGGCTTTTTTCCACCTGCGCTATCCTACAACTTACATTTGCAAGATGGTGCTTTCCTCACTCAGGTATTCCTCCATAGTGTATCTTTGTACCTGAATCAGAACACTCTGAGGCAGCTGGGATGAACGGCGTAGGTAGCCAATACTTACCTTCGAAAAGCAAACATTAGGTAAAAAAGATAGAATATCTTCATTAAAGGATAAATAACTTTATATATAGCAATCCTATGAGGTAAAGTTATTGCCCTTATTTCACAGATGAGGAAATTGAAGTTCAGAGAGGTTAAGTAAGTTATCAAAGTGCACACAGCAAGCAAGCAGCAGGGCTGGGATACCAGCTCAGCCGGTCTGGTTCCAGAGCCCATCCTCTTGTCCACTCCACTGAACACTTACTAGGTTTCAGGATCACTGTGCTAAGTAGAGTATTATGTGATTTATGTGACGAAAGAGAAAGAGAGAAAGCAGAAAGAACTGTGTGCTAACATGATGGGGAAATTTTCCACAAAGTGAGACTTCAGCTAGCACTACAGGACACTTAGGACTCAGAGCTACAGGGGTGGGGCATTCAGGTTGGGGGAATGGAACAAACTAGGCATAAGAGCGAGAACATGAATGTTCTGACACCGTAATTTGTAGAGGAGAGTCATGGGAAATAAGGCTAGAGAAGTGAGTGGAGACCAGACTGTAGCTGCTGTGAATGCCACGCCAGGGGAGTTAGCCTTGCTTACCAGGCAAGAGGGAAGGATTCTGAGCAAGTGGTTGGAGAAAGGGAAGGGGCAGCTGAATATGGTAACTGCCTGGACTTGGGAGATCAAAGGAAGCATTAAAAAATTATTCCCAGGTCTAGTGCTTAGGTATCTAGAATGATTTGAGTTTTAATAATAGAAATTGACTAAATTACATTTGGAACTGAAATCTGCCTCCTTAAATAGTCACATATAAGTCTTTAAATTCTGCTGGAATGGAAATTACATTTGCCCTTTCCATAAAGCAATCCAGGAAAAACTTGTATAGTTAAAAGGATCATCAGAATTCTAGAGAGGCTCCTTTCCCTACAGAAAATTTCCAAAAGGTCAGCTATGCTTTGGGCATTTTGACAATGAGCTAGTTACCTTCGGGGTACACCCCCAAGGTGTACCCCCTTAATAAGACAACTGAGGAATTCAATTTTGGGGTTACTTTCTTGCTCTATACATATATCGAGCAGGTGAGAAGTGGGTTTCTGTTGACAATGAGATCAAAACAGGTGTGATTTGCTGAAGATATTTTAAAAAAATGTGCTGGTCAATAGTTATAGATTGTAGGTTATCACTGTATACTCCCCAGCATTTTTTAGGTGCTTCAGTGTTTTTAGGAGTTTAGTTACTATGAATACGCCACCTAAAAGGCATATTCTTATTTTTTTTCATCCGCAGAGGGAATTAGTAATAAACAAGACCATAAAGAGCATAGGAAAAATCCTTCATGCCTGCACTGGAACACACTGCAAATATTCAACAAACCAGGAGAGGTGGCTGGTGCCCTCCAACACTGCCTGGCATGGAAGGGTGAGCTGAGAAAGGGAGCAGTGGAGACCTGAAACCTGCCGCATCTACTCCCACCTGTACCCCAGCCCCACCCACGGAGGTCCAGACCGGCATGATAAAGCCAGTGAGATTCACTTCCTAGGCTTGCCATCTGCCAGCTGCATTCACCTTGGGCAAGTTACCTTACCTCTCGGTGCCATATATACTCTAATCCCCGCCCCCAAAGAAGTTTAAATGATCTATTGCATTAAATGCCATCTACCAAGTTGCTAGGGCAGCACCCAAAACATTGAAGAGGCCCATAACTGTTCCCTTTCCCTTCTCCCCAGTGGGCAGCAGGAAGCAGTGGAGGGAATGAGGTATTCCAACAGGCATCTGGGAAGGGCCCAGGACCAGGGACTCGTGAGAAGTCAAGACCTGGAGAAGAAGGGGGGGGGGGGGGGGGGGAGTGCATTTGCAGACATGCCTCCGCAGTGGTACTGCAGCTTGCTGGGATAGACCTGCAGGATGGAATATTCATGGAAAGATAAATGGAGTCAGAAGTGGGGACCTTAAAGATGGCACCAAAACCCTGGAGATCAAGTGGAGAAGAAAGGGAATTTAAATGGGAAGCATGGGGGCGCCTGGGTGGCACAGCAGTTAAGCGTCTGCCTTCGGCTCAGGGCGTGATCCCAGCGTTATGGGATCCGGCCCCACATCAGGCTCCTCCGCTATGAGCCTGCTTCTTCCTCTCCCACTCCCCCTGCTTGTGTTCCCTCTCTCGCTGGCTGTCTCTATCTCTGTCACATAAACAAATAAAATCTTTTAAAAAAAAATGGGAAGCATGCAGGTTGGAAGGTTTGGGAACAGGGAGGGGTTGGAGAATGGACTGGGGCTCACAAAGAGCTGAAAGTGAGAGCTTTCAATAATTTAAAAAACAAAACAAAACAAAACTGAGCCAAGACAGGAAAACCTTTACCGTAAGACCAAGATTCAGGGACAGTCTCCCCTGACAAAACTAGTGAGAAAAGGACAGGGGTTTGGTGACAAAACAAAGACCCAATTATCAAAACTGGGATAGAAAATGGGAGCAAGGTTGGAGCTGGGTGACAAGATCAGATCCGGAGGAATGGCTGAGACCTGGTGCTGAGTCACTGTGACCTGGTGCTGAGTCAGTAGAACACTGACCCTCTGATTGGTCCCAGAAGTCCAGAGCCCTCACTGTGAGCCGGGAGAGACTGAGAGCAGAAACCTAACGTGTTGGCATTTAAAAGGGCAAAGATCTGATGGAATCTTGCAGTCAGGGCCTCTCCAGGCAGTAGCAGGAGCCAAATTCTTTGCAGTTTTTGCCTCATACTCGTCTCGTGGGAGCTTATTAATAATATCAGTGTTCCAGCCCACCTCACACTTAAGGAATGAGACTCTCTATGGGTAAGAACAAAGCATCGAGTTCTGGTAAATCCGGTGCAAACTAAAATTGAAAACCCAGAGGTTTAGATTCCAAACTTTATAAAGACATTCTTCCTCATCTTGGTTCTGAATTTATGTATTTATGTCTCTCCCCCTCACTCTCTCTAGAAAGTTACTAGCCTCTAATAACCATATGGGGCTCAGACCGAGGTGGGTTCAAATAGTTTCTTTCTTGCTGTGATAAAATATATATAACATAAACTATGCCATTTTAACCATTTTAAGTATAAAAATCATTGGTGTTAACATATAAATGTTAATATAGTTAACATTTTAACTATAAAAATCAAAGTTGTGCGACCACCAGCACCACTGTTTTTTTTCTTTTTTATCACTCCTAACAGAGACTCTATAACCATTATAAGCAGCAACTCTTCATTCTCCCCTCCCCCCTGTCCCAGGAACCTCCAAGGTACTTTCTACCTATTCTAGATATTTCATGTAAGTGGAATCATACAGTGTTTGTCCTTTTGTGACTGGTTTCCTTCACTGAGCATGTTTTCAAGCTTCATCCATGTTGCAGCATGTATCAGAACTTAATATCTTTTTATGGCTGAATAAATTTCCATTGTATGTATATATCACATTTTGTTTACCCATTCATCTCTTGATAGACACATGGGTAATTTCCACCTTTGGGCTATACTGAATAATGCTGCAATAAACATTGGCATTTAAGTATTTGTCTGAGTCACACTTTTCAATTCTTTTGAGTACATACCTAAGAGTGGAATTTCTGGGTCATATGATAATTCTGTGTTTAACTTTTCAAGGAACTCCCAAACTGTTTTTCACAGAGGCTGCAACATTTTATATTCCCACTAGCAATGCATGATTGTTCCAATTTTCCCAAATCCTCAATAATACTTTTTATTTTCCAGTTTTTAAAATGATAACCACTGTAGTTGGTATGGAGTGGCATGTCATTGTAGGTTTGATTTGCATTTCCTTAATGACCGATGCTGTTGACAACTTTGCACGTGCTCACCGGCCATTTGTAAACCTTCTTTGGAGAAAAGTCTATTCAATTCCTTTGCCCAATTTTATTTATTTTTTCAAGATTTTTTATTTTTTAAAGAAATCTCTACACCCAACATGGGGCTTGAACTCACAACCCTGAGATCAAGAGTCGCACGCTCCACTGACTGAGCCAGCCAAGGGCCCCCTTTGTCCAATTTTAACTTAGGTTGTTCACCATTTTGTTCAGTTTTAGGAGTTCTGTATATCTTCTGGATATTAAACTGTCATGAGATAGGTGATTTGCAAATATTTTCTCACATTCTGTAGGTTGTCTTTTCTTTTTCTTGATAATGTCTTTTGATGCATGGAAGTTTTTAATTTTGATGAAGTCCAATTTATCTGATTTTTTTGTTGTTGCTTGTGCTTTTGGTGTCATATTACGAATCTATTGCCAAATCTAAGGTTATGAAGATTTACCTCAATGTAGTCTTCTAACAGTTTTTTGGGTTTTACCTTTATATTTATATTTAGGTTTTATGATCCATGTTGAGTTAATTTTTTTATATGGTGTGAGGTAGGATAGCCTAACCTCATTCTTTCCTATGTAGAAATCCACTTGTCCCAGAACCATTTGTTCAAGAGTCTATTCTTTTCCCATTGAACAGACGTGGCACCTTTGTCAAAAATCAATTGGCATATTACTGTTTAATGGGTACAGAGTTTCAAATTTGCAAGACAAAAAGAGTTCTGAAGATGGGTGGTGATGGTTGCACAATGTGGATGACTTAATGTTACTGAACTGTACACTTAAAAATGGCTAACATGATACATTTTATGTGTATTTTACTACAATTAAAAAAAATAATTGGCCATACATGAATGGTTTTTTTTTTTTTTTTAAGATTTTTATTTATTTGAGAGAGAGCAAAAGCGAGACAGAATACAGAGGGAGAAGAAGAAGGAGACTCGCTGCTGAGAGGAGAGTGGGATGAGATCCCAGGACCCGGAGATCATGACCTGAGCTGAAGGCAGATGTTTAACTGAGACACCCAGGCGCCCCCCATGAATGGGTTTATTTCCAACCAATCATTTCTATCGCATTGGTCTATATGTCTATCCTTATGCCAATATAACTGTTTTGATTATTGTAACTTTGTAATAAGTTTTGAAATCAGGAATACTCCAACTTTGTTCTTTTTCAGAATTGTTTTGGCTAGTCAGGGCCCCTTGCAATTCTATAGGGATTTGAGGACTATCTTTTCCATTTCTGCAAAAAACCAAAACAAAATAAAACAAAGAAAAACAAAAAACAAAACAAAACAAAACAGCACTGCTTAAGCTCTGTGCCACCCAGGGGCCCCCTAAAACAGCACTGCTGAACTGTGGGTTAGATTGGGTTGAGTCTGCAGTTAGCTTTGGGTAGCATTGCCATCTTAACTCTTTCATGACATGAATACAGAATGTCTTTGCATTTATCCAGGTGCTCTTTCTGTCAGCAATGTTTTGCAGGTTTCAGTTTAGGTAGGTGCTTATGTTATAACATTTTTTTCCCTTTCTTCAATATGACACATTTTAGATCAAATAAAAAGGAGTGCAACTTACAAGAAGGCAATTAGTATTCCATTCATTTTGTTGGCACCCACCCAGGAGAAGAAAAGACTTATAGATGACATAGAATTAAACCAGCATTCGTTGAAAATGCTTTCTGTTCTGAGTTCTAGACCAGGTGCTGGATGGGCCCCTGATTTCCATGAGCTTAAAACAGTTAACTACCAGGTAGAAATTTGAACAGTGATGGTATAATGGGAAATGCTACAAAGCAGCCTTGTGCAGAAAGGCTAAGGGTGCACAAATGAAGCAAAACTAAGGGCACAAAATGGTGGTTGGGTTTGTAAAAATGTCAAATAGGGGGCTTTGACGATATGACGATAGAATGGGATTTCTCCAGTCAGAAAGGGGAAGAAGGAGAAGGGCATGTGTGTGCTTGTGGTGGGGGGAAGTGTAGAGATAAGGTAGAAGTGCCTTAATCATCTCTAGTCAGTCAACCAGTTCATTCATTTGAACAATTATAGAAAAATTTTAAGGCGCATATCTGTTGATATATTCCTTTTGAAAAATATGATGCATTTAAAAAGTAATACTCGTAGGACAATGGGTGAAATAGAATAAAGGCCATGGAGTGGGGGCGCCTGGGTGGCTCAGTCGGTTGAGTGTCTGCCTTCGGCTCAGGTCATGATCTCCAGGTCCTGGATTCGAGTCCCACATCTGGCTCCCTGCTGGGGGGGAGGGGTCTGCTTCTCTCTCTCTCTCTCAAATAAATAAATAAAATCTTTTTTAGGGGCGCCTGGGTGGCACAGCGGTTAAGTGTCTGCCTTCGGCTCAGGGCTTGATCCCAGCGTTATGGGATCGGGCCCCACATCAGGCTCCTCCGCTATGAGCCTGCTTCTTCCTCTCCCACTCCCCCTGCTTGTGTTCCCTCTCTCGCTGGCTGTCTCTATCTCTGTCACATAAACAAATAAAATCTTTAAAAAAAAAAATCTTTTTTAAAAAAAGGCTCTGGAGTGGATAATAGTATATTTTATCAATGTTAATTTCCTGATTTTGATACTTGCACTATGGTTGTGAAAGAGTATGTCCTTAGAAAATACACATTGAAGTATTTAGGGGACAGGGAGCATGAGTGCAACTTCCAAATGGCTCAGAAAAAATAATAAGTATGTATACACACAGATAGAAAATCATAAAGAAAATAATAAAAGTGGTAAAAGGCTAATAATTGGAGAATTTGAGTGAAGAAAAGTTTTTGTACTATTTTTGCAACTTTCTTACAAATTTGGAATTCAAAATAAAAACTATCCCCCAGAAAGTAATGTTGTTGCTTCTCTACAATACAAACTGGGTCCTGAAAAAAATTTTTTACACACAGAAAAATATCTGAAAGGACACCCCACTACTTATCAGTGACTACTTCTAAAGAATAAACTAGGTGGAGAAAAGAAGGATTTAAAATTTTGCTTTGTGCATTTCTGTATTGTTTGAATATTTTATTGAAAGCATGTATTGGCACGCTGGGTGGCTCAGTTGGTTAAGCATCTGCCTTTGCTCAGGTCATAATCTCAGGGTCCTGGGTTTGAGCCCCACATTGGGCTCCCTGCTCAGTGGGAAGTCTGCTTCTCCCTCTCCCTCTGCCCCAATCCCCTCACTAATGTGTGCTCTCTCTCTCTCTCTCTCAAACAAATAAATAAAACCTTAAAAAAAAAAGAAAAGAAAAGCAAGCATGTATTAATTTTGTAATTAAAAATAAAAACACAAAATACATTAAAAAGAAAAAACCTGGAGAGGTGATAATTACCAACAGAAGAACAAATTTTTATTGTATGATAATAGGGAGTGGTAAGAAAAGACATTTTTTAAATTAAGAAAAATACATATTTTACATATGTACATAACAATCAACAAATACATGTCAATATATAAATAATTTTTGGCACTAAACGAGAATGATTTCTTTTTTATGTCCTTGAGAAACTTTTTTTTTTCTTTCCAGGAACTGAGAGCTTGAAAATCTCACATTGTTCTCCAGTCCAGTGCTGCAATGGTAAGAAAAATCCCAGAAACTCTCTTGATCATTTAAGAAAAAATCTCCCATCTTCACCTTACTTACTGCCTACATTTTGCTGAAACTAAGGTTGTTTTTGTTCAGAATGACTTCTGTAGGCCGACATACCAAAAAATTACAGCCTGTTGTAGTTTCCCAAGCCTGCCAGCATGATCAAACTAAATTAACCACTTATTGAATTCATGCACTTAAAAAAAGAGAAAAAAGGAGTTCCATTTATCGTCTTGGGGATGAAAAAGGAAATATAAAAATGACATTCTTCAACCAATTTCTTGCCCCAAGTCCCAGAATAGAAGATCACCAGGTCATGCTTTCCCCAGGGTTGGATGTGACTTAAAATGCAAGTGGTGTGAATAAAGCATCCTAAACCAAGTCATGGATTTGCCCCCTCTTTCCAGTTTGGGAGGGGCCAGAGGAGTTGGGTAAAACTGTAGGACCTCGTTCTGTGAGGGACTATCTAATGCCACACTCAGAAGCTTCAGGTGATCGGGGCTCAGACCTTTTATACTGTTTTATACTGTTGTCTTCCAACTCATTCCTCCTACTCTAACACACCTCGTCACAGTCTCTCTCCCTGGAGGACAGAGCTACAGAAGCAGGGCCTTATCTGTTAATGTCCTGGGTGGTTAACTCCCAAGATTTAGCAGAGGAGGGGTTGGCTTGGCTAATCTATTTTACTTGTGATCCTTTTAATAAATGAGAATATTCTTCCAGTTGAGTTCTTTTGTAACCAAATACAATATTATCTTTTGACTCCTGTTATATTTGGAATTAAAATATGCTCAGTATATAAACTCTGGACAAGAATATGACTTAGGTTTCTTTTTCTTCCTTAATATAAGAAGGAAAAAGCCTATAGAAGAAAATCCCCAGTCACAGGATGAAATCTACTTCCCTTTTTAAAAAGTCTTAATCTCAAATTTTAATGATCATCAGTATACCTTTTATTACTTGCACCTATTTATTAAAAAATTACTTATTCTCTATCAGTGTGATGTTGAATAAAACATATTCTCCGCCTTTAGGAACAGTATGCTTTAATAAACACTCTTTTAAATTTTTAAACAGAGAGCAATAAGAAATCACCTGAATATAGGATATTACCTTAACAGTTAGATAATATATTCTCTGGGACAAGTTTGCTGAGTGGCACACAAAAAATAGTAGAAATTACTCTCAAAGAATTGTCTTGTATTGATGACAATAAAGTCAACTTTATGTCGAATTAATTGTATGTATTTATCTAGCCATTTATATTTTGTTCTCTCCTGAGATCACTTTACTCTAACAGCATTTAATTTACATTAAGATGTATTTTGAACCAGAATAAACACTGGGAAAAGAGTGTCTTCACTGAAATATTGCAAAGCAATAGGAACGAATTCTGAGAAGTGACAACAAAAGGAAGCCCGTGTGTTTCTTTTCCTCTAGTTACATCTGGACTGAGTTTTAGAAGTAACATTTTTAAAAATCATAACTATATGAGACAAACAGCTAATTACTTTTTTTTTTAAAGATTTTTATTTATTCAACAGAGATAGAGACAGCCAGCGAGAGAGGGAACACAAGCAGGGGGAGTGCGAGAGGAAGAAGCAGGCTCCTAGCGGAGGAGCCTGATGTGGGGCTCGATCCCATAACGCTGGGATCACGCCCTGAGCCGAAGGCAGACGCTTAAGGGCTGTGCCACCCAGGCGCCCCAGCTAATTACTTTTTTAAAGCTGGATCTCTGTATTCTTTCTTGCCAAAAATATATCCCAGGTAGATCAGAAATTTAAACATAAATATATGACACCATATATGTACCAGAAAAAAATGGGTAAACTTTTTTATAGTCTTGCATCTTGGAAGTATTTTCTAAATATGACAGTTATTTCAGATGCCATAAATAAATGATAAAATACTTCTTATAAAAAATTTAAATTCTAAAGGATAAACATTACTCTAAATAGAGTTGAAAGAAGAACCAGGAAAAATATTCCCAACAAACATAACATAAAAGACTTATTTATTTAATAAATAAAGAGCTCTTATAAAAATAAAAGCAGTGATGAAATCAAGCAGGGACAGGGAGATGGGGAGGCACTTTCCATTACTTGCCCTCCATTCTTTGATAAGGACAATTGACTTGTCACAACCTTAGGTGAAGTACTGTGCAATCACAATTTCTAGGCAAGGTCCTTAGCTTTAACCTTTCCAACAAAGTTGCTTATCTTAAGCTTTTCCCTATACAGGAATTCTGGTGTTGCCACTAATGAGAAGGCAATCAAGTCTATGGAATAATGGATAAAGAACATAAGTAGGCAATCTAAAATAACCACATGAAAAGGTACTTAACCCCACTTATAGTTACAGAAAGTTACATTAAAATAATAATGCAATACCTTTTCCATCTATCAAATGAGCAAAGAATAGAAAGATAGATGATATACCCTGTGCTTGAGGAAGTGAAGAAATGGGTATTCGCATTTACTATTGGTGGGAATGTAAATCAGTACAAATTTGGGAGCTGCATTAAAAATATATAAAGGATATATGCATATATTTATATTCTTTGACCTAGCAATTCCACTTCTAAGAATTGATTTTATAGGTACACTTGCCCAAGTACCCAAGATTGTATATATTTTTTCAAGGATGTTCACCGTAGCTTTGGATAATAGTGGAAAACTAAAAATAACCTAAAGGTCACCAAAAGACTCTTCCAAAAAAAAAAAAATACATCCATGGAAAACTGTTAAAACTGTAGCTAGTAAAGCGAGGTGAGAGTATATATACAGGCCTACTTAGACATCAAGAGTATATTAAGTGAAAAAAAACTTTTAGGGCCAATGATCACATTTGTGTAAAATAATGTGTGTGTGTGTGTGTGTGTGTGTGGGAAGAGGGCACATTTTAAATGATATACTTCTATACAATATGAATATTTCACCAAGAAAAAAAACTTGATAAGAAGTGTTTTTATCCTATGTACTTAAAATGCTTGAATATTGTTTAAAACTACAAAACATGTTGGAAGTTTTCCAGAAAAATTAAATTATACTTGGGGGGGATTGTTTTTTATGTCAAAAGCAAAACATCAGCCAACTTCAGTTTCACATTTTTTCATGTCCTGTTTATCAAACTAGAAACAAACACTGAATCATAATTAACTGATATAATTGGAAAGAAGTGCCACCCCAGGATGATATGCTTAATGATATATTTGCACAGTGGTGTACATTGATGGGTAAATGCAAAAGACTGCAGCCAGGAAGAAGCGGGTAGCATTTAGAAAGAAAGAAAGAAAGAAAGAAAGAAAGAAAGAAAGAAAGAAAGAAAGAAAGAAAGAAAGAAAGAAAGAGAGAGAGAGAGAGAGAGAGAGAGAGAAAGAAAGAAAGAAGGAAGGAAGGAAGGAAGGAAGGAAGGAAGGAAAGAAAGAAAGAAAGAAAGAAAGAAAGAAAGAAAGAAAGAAAGAAAGATAGAAGTGAATTCATCAACATGATACCCATTGAAATAATCCACTTCTTTTTTTAAATTAATTGATTAATTTATCTTTAAATAATCTCTATGTCCAACATGGGGCTCAAACTTATGACCCTGGAGATCAAGAGTTATATGCTCCACCAACTAAGCCAGTCAAGCATCCCTGAAATGACCCACTTCTTGTTTGTTTTCTTACTGATTTCCTTTTCTCATATGCAAGAGGAAGTAATAATCCCCAAATCAAAGTATTTATGTCTGGGAAGTCTGATACTAGATGCTAATTGCTTTTAGAAACAATAAAGTCACATTAAAGGTCAGAACAAATAAAGGATCAAGGGAATTTGCTCTCTTTGAGTTTACTAGGTTAGCCCTTCACGTAATTTCCTTCTGTGCAGACATTTCATGTACTACGCAGTAGTCATTTAGAGCAACACGTCTGGACCTCTCCTCTGAAAGTAAGTTGGCTTGCCTTCCTGATCTGTTCAAAATCAAGGGAAAAAATTACAGGCTCTATTTTATTCCTGCATTATATCCTTCCTTCATTATTCTATGCATCATTGATTCATTTTTTAAAAATCATTTAGTGAATACTTTGTATGTTCGGCTCTGGGAATACAAAGTTAAAACACCATCCTCAGAACCAAAGATTTTGCAATCCAAAGGCAGATAAACAAGAAAAAGGGAAAATTACAAGACAGTGTAATAAAAGGTTAGTACTGAAGACTAAAGAAACCCAGAGAAGGGGTACCAGTATAACCTGAAAGGCCAGGGAAGACTTCTGGCAAAGGGAATGTCTGAACTGAATCCTGAAGGATGAAGGCAGTCCAGATAGGGAGAGGGAGCAGTGTACAAAGTCATAGCAGCGAACTGAAAACACACAGCACATTTAGGGAACTACTCATAGTTCAGCATGGTTGGCATAGTTCTAAGACAGAAATGGTGGGAAGACAAAGCCAAGGAGATATGAGCAGGGATCAGGTCCTGAGGGATTTTGTCTGCCATACTAATCTGGAATTCATCCTAATGGTTATGGGTTTTAAGCAGGAAGAAGATATGATTAGGGTTGGGGTTTAGAAAGATCTCTTGGGCAGCAGTGTGAAGGAATAAAACTAAGTGAGAAACAAGAAGGACGATATTTAAGACAGGAAAATTAGGGAAGAAGGAGTTCCAATAACATAGGAAAGAAATGATGAGTGATTTGGATTTTTAGAGAACACACCAAATGGCAGATGAGGACACTGGGCCTTTGGTTGGGCCCTGAGGTTCTGGAAAGGACTCTGGGGGCTGGAGCAATTTACTTTGGCAGTGATAACCAGGCCTCTGGATGCCTAAGACAGGAGTAGTACTGGTATTCGAGCTGCTCAAGACATGGACGTTACTTCCCTGGAGATCTCTTTTCCCTGTCCACCAAGGAGTCTGAGAGTTTTTTACTCTTTCTAGGGCAATCCCTCTAGGCCCCGAAGATCTTGTCCATTCTGAAAGAGACCCAGGGCAGTCAAAGACCCAGGCTGAAGTTGTTTGTGGCCACTGGGTTGATGTGGTAGTCCAAATACCCCAAGAAATTCAAACTGCCCTTCATGGTGCTATCATTCTGACCAAACTACCTCAATTTTTGTGAGATGAGGCTACTATCAGAAGAACAAGATCAATAATAAGCACTTCATTCTTGCCAGGTGATACTCTCTTTGCAAGGTGATAGGGTGCTGGGTCTCATTAGGGTGCATCTTCCTCTTGTCCTTAAATGAACTGACATTCTCTCTCTGTTCTTAGGCCTAAGACACTGCTGCTGATGACTGATGTGGATACCTGCTATACTTCTGCTACGAGCTGCACTGACACTGGGGCAACTTAGCTAAAGCCATCTTTGATGCTGTCTCCAAGTCCTGCATCTGTCTGAGCCCTGAACTCTGGGAAGATAGAATTCACTAAATTCTGGGGCACCCAGGTGGCTCTGTCAGTTAAGTGTCTGCCTTCAGCTCAGATCATGATCCCAGGGTCCTAGGACTGAGCCCCAAATTGGGCTCCCTGCTCACTGCTTCTCTCCCTTCCTCTCCCTCTACCCCTTTTCCCCCACTCTCCCTCTCTCTCTGTCTCAAATAAATAAAATAAAATATTTTTAAAAAAAATTCAACCAAAAAAAAAAAAAAAAAAGAATTCACTAAATTTCCCTCTCAGGGATTTACTGATCATGAAGTCCCGAGTGAAAGGGCACCGAACCCACAGAATCCTTCTGTGGCTACCATGCTGTGTTATAGTACAAGCAAAATTATACAGTAAAAGAGGAAGATGAAGGGCTGACCAAATATAGTAGCAAGGATGGAGAGGAGGTAACAGACCTGAGATATACAAGAAAAGAAATCACAGAACCTCATGACTGGTTCAATATGGGAAGTAAAAGGGAGGGAGGAGTTGAGAATGACCATTTACGTTTCTGGTTTGGGCTCCCGGAGGGAGGTCTTTCAGAATGATAAGAAATGTAGGCCATAGGGCCACTTTTCAATGGATTGTAAGTAGCTAAGATTTGGACATGTTGAATTTAAAACAGTTTTGAGACCGCTACAAAGAATTGATCAGCAGGTGGTTGGATAATGGAGGTTTTAAACTCAGGGAATAGATCTGAGCTGGAGGTACAGATTGTTAGAGAGTGGGTGGGTGGGTGTTAGAGAGTGGGTGGGATGGTAAACGAAGCCACAGAAGAGAATGAGATAACTCTAGGAGATGAGAAGTGGGAAGAGAAGTGAGCCAAGGAGAAAATGATGGATAATATATATTAAGGGACAGATAGAATAGTAGAATACTCCAGAGACATATTCATAAACTACTATAAACTAAAACAGGGTATTATTGTAGAAGCTAAGGGAAAATAAAGTTTCAAGGTGAGAGGAATCAAACAGTTTGAAAATGTACAGAGAGGTCCAAAACCGAGATTAGGTTAAAACTGAGATGTATCCAATGGATTTAGCAACCAAAGAAATTACTGATATGTCAGGCAAGAGCGATTTTGGTCAAGCAGCAAAATCTAGACTATAATGGGTTAAGGAATGACGGAAAGTAGGGAAGATGAAACAAAAATAGACAAGTCTTTTCAATAAGGTTGTTTGAGAAGGAAAGGAAAGGAAAGAGATAGGGTAATTGCTAGAGGAAAAGATAGGTTGAGGGAAGATTTACCTTTCTGGAAAGATGCTGATGGCAAAGAAAAGGAGGCAGGTAATTGAGAAAACAAGACCCCCTGAGGAGGAGCAGGGAATGAGGTCCAGAGTCTAACAGGAGGGGTTAGCTTGGCATAAAAAAAGGGAAGCCTTTCCCCCTGTGATAAGAAGAAAACCATGCAGATGTATTTTTTTCTTTTTTTTTAAGACTTTATTTATTTGAGAGAAGAGAGAGAGTGAACAAGTGGGATAGTGGGGGTGGAGAGGGAGAAGGAGAAGCAGATTCCCCACTGAGCAGGGAGCCCTAAGCGGAGCTCCATCCCAGGACCCTCGGATCATGACCTAAGCAGAAGGCAGACGCTTAACCGACTGAGCCACCCAGGCACAGATGTTACTCCTAAGAGACACTGACCACCCACCCACAATCTCTGGTACAAAACTTCTTGGTGCTGGAGTTCCAAATCAGATGGAGAATAGGCATTTGTAACGTTGTAAGATGTGGCAAGCAAGCCTTCTCTAGAGGCCATCCCACTCAACAGCTTTGATAACTACCACATCTCACAGGTTCAGCATGTCAAATCCACAGTGAAAACCAAGTCCTCAGTACTGCTTTGTAGAGGTATAATTTACATACCCTAAAATTCCCCAGTTCTAAGTATACATTTACATGATTTTTAGTAAATTTATTAAGTTTATCAATTGTGCAATCATCACCATAGTCCAGTTTTAGAATACCTTCATCACACCAATAAAACCCCTAATGCCCATTTATAATTAATTCCTGGTTCCACACTAGCCCTAGGAAATAAATAATCAATTTTACTTATATAGATTCGTCTTTTCTGGACATTTTATATAAAATAAATCATACAATATATGGGGGTTTTGGGATGGCTTCTTTCACTCAGCATAATGACTCTTGGGTTCATCCATGTTGTAGCATGTTTATTCCTTTTTATTGCTGAATATACTCCACTGTATCACTATACCACACTTTGTTTATCTACTCACCGGTTGATGGATATATGTCACTTTGCCTTTGTTTGGTTTGGTTTTACTTTTTTTTTTTTAATTTAAGGATAGTTGACAGGCCACTTTGCTTTTGCTTCCCTCTCTGCCCCTGAATGACAGAGCACAGCCTGACAATTTTCTCTCTGTGCCATCAATATGCCTACTGACAACTTGAGACAGTTTGACATATCGTTTTCCCTAGGGGTGTGAAGCTAGGTTTTACCAATTTTTTTGGTGAAGTATAAAGTGATTTCTTGGTGATTAGTGAGGACAAAGGCATTATAATTAGACCCAATCCCTAGACCAGTGCATCATAAATATTTCCAAACCATTGACAACTTTGACAGGACACATGCCTGCCACATGCCACAAAGAATGTACTCACATACTTCCAAATTTTTGCCACGACAAAACCACAGTACCACAAAATAATGGCAATGACAAGGATGACCACTACAACAAACCTCCCGAGAAATTATGAGAAGAATGATGCTATTTTGGGGGACACCCAATGAGAAAAATTACATCAAAGTATCAAACGCCAAAATGAGAATACAAATGAGATCCTGATGTAAATATTGTCCATTGGCACTGATGCCTATGGACAATCAGCAACCGTCTCAGAACATACTCGGAGAACTGTATGTACAGCCTAAATGGTGTACCTGAAGGTAAGAACTATCATCAAATGAATATATGTCCCAAGAGATGATTTAATCTTGTACTGTTTAGGTTTTTAAAAAAAACTTTGATGTTTTAATATGCAAAAGTAGACAAGGCAGTGTTAAAAAGAAACCCAAATAGGGGCGCCTGGGTGGCACAGCGGTTAAGCGTCTGCCTTCGGCTCAGGGCGTGATCCTGGCGTTATGGGATCGAGCCTCACATCAGGCTCTTCTGCTAGGAGCCTGCTTCTTCCTCTCCCACTCCCCCTGCTTGTGTTCCCTCTCTCGCTGGCTGTCTCTATCTCTGTCGAATAAATAAATAAAATCTTTAAAAAAAAAAAAGAAACCCAAATAGCCATTACACAGGCCTCAAAACCATCAACCCATGGCCTCTCTGCCCCATCCATAAATTAACTCTGCCCCTCCTCATATTATTTTGTAGGAAACTTCAGGCATCATATAATTTTATCTGTAAATATTTCATCACGCGACGCTACAAGAGAATTCTTTTGTTAACATAACCACCATAGCACGATCGCATCTCGAATATTTTAACAATACTTGCTTCACATAAAATTTCCAGTCATGGCTCCTGTTATTTGAATTTATAACTTCAAGCAATAAGCCCAGATGGCAAAACAAGTTCTGTCAGATAAGGACCTGGAGAAGAGGGGCTCAGCGCGTGTCCTCATGCAACACACATGGTAGGGTTTCTTCTCATTGCCAAGTGATCCTGTCGGGCTGGGGCTTCAGAAACTGAAGGGAATGCAAAAATAAGCTCACAAAACGTATGCCATATGGACGTTAAAGGATTACTCTCCTCCTTGGGTTATGAAATGACTAACTATTTTCAGCTAAAATGTGTGGGCTCTTTTTCAAAAAATGGAATATCTTTCGCTCACCGAGCATATTGGATAGAGACATCATCTAGACTGTCTGAGAATAGTTTCTCTGTAGCTGAACAAATCACACCCTTCAATGCACTGTTTAATTTTAGAGGCATCTTGTCACATTTATTTAAATGTTTTGGCTCTGGATTTTTTTCCCTTTGGCGTGCCTGATGTCCACATTTATAATTTAGCTGTCATCTTTCTCAAATGCAGTGGGGGGTGGGGGGCAATAGAAAAAGCAATTCCAGGTTTTGTCACATACAAGTGGTATGAACGTATACAAGTTACTTAACCTCTCTGAGCAAGAATTATTTTTCATTTGTTGACTAATGAGGATTTGTGAGGATCAAATGAGATAATGGATTTAGCACTGTGCCTGCCTGTAGCAGATAATCAAAAAATCATAGCTATTGTTAATAAAAGAGGAATTTTCTATAATAAAAATGTATAATTTATCAACAGTTCCTCCCCACAAATAGCTTTTTTCATCAGCATTATTATTTCTTTCTGATGCCTCAACAAAACCATAATACTATTGTCCATGGATCAGTTACCTAAGGAATAATGTTCCTTCTGTCCTGCCTTGAATATAAACAAGTACTTGGAGTAACATAACTGTTACAGATAGACACTCTTAAGTCATTCTATTGTAAACCTATTTTTTAAAAATCAGGTCTTGGGGCGCCTGGGTGGCACAACGGTTGGGCGTCTGCCTTTGGCTCGGGGCGTGATCCTGGCGTTATGGGATCGAGCCCCACATCAGGCTCCTCCGCTATGAGCCTGCTTCTTCCTCTCCCACTCCCCCTGCTTGTGTTCCCTCTCTCGCTGGCTGTCTCTATCTCTGTCGAATAAATAAATAAAATCTTTAAAAAAATAAAAATAAAATAAAATAAAATAAAATAAAATAAAATAAAATAAAAATCAGGTCTATATCCAACCATTTCTATGTATTCTATCTTCTCAGAATAAAATATCAAACTTTTCTGTTTGAAACGAACAGAAAAAAATACTGAAAAAACAAAAAAGCTTCATTCTCTCATTTTAACAACAGTACAAAAAACTCCAAGCCATTAGGCTCTATTCCAACCCTGACCTTGGCTTGAGGTAAGAATATAAGGAAACTAGAAAACTTCCATTTTTGTTCTACCATGTATAGGCTCAGCATGAAATAATTGAAATAATGTTGTAGAAACATATTAATGAAATAGGATGCTAGTTCAAACAAATATATTTATGCTCAATGTATGGTTTATTAAAATCTTTATGAAATATTTTAGTCCATTTTCTCTGCCTTTACAAGTTTAAATATTCTGTGAGTAATGGATTCTGTGATTGATAGTTCAAGATCTTGCCATACCTTATAGTTAGCAATAAATTTTCATTATGTAGCTCTATAAAAATGAAGAGTGTGATGAATCAGCCCAAATATGTCCTGACCTTAATACAGTTCCTGATACTCTTCTCTAGTGAATTACTTGTCTTTCCCCAAAGGGGACACACCACCATAATTCCAGCTCATTGTGAGCTCTGGTTCATTTTTTGAATGAGCATTCATGAAACATGGCATGAAATATTCGTTGAGAGGTTAGCTTCAAAAGCACTATTGTGGCCAATCACACAGAGGGAAAGCTACATACAAAGTCTAAAGCAATTTCATGTGTGCCTTGCCAACTGGCTACAAGGTGAGCTGGGAGCAGTTTGGCTGGCCATCTTTCCATACCATTGTCATCCATTAAAAAAACTACCAAAGTGGGGATGCCTGGGTGCCTCAGTCAGTTAAGTGTCCAACTCTTGATTTTGGCTCAGGTCATGATTTCAGGGTCCTGAAATCGAGCCCTTTGTCGGGCTCTGCACTCAGCATGGAGTCTGCTCCAGATTCTCTCTCTCCCTCTGCCCCTCCCCTACCCTCTCTTTCTCTCCCTCTCTAAAAAAACAAACAAACCAACCAACCCACCCAAACTACCAGAGCCTACTCCATACTCAGTTCTAACTAGGTGCTGGTCTACAAAATCCCTGCTCTCAGGGTGAAGGCACAGCAAATAAGAGATTACAGTAATAAGTGTTAGTTAATTATTATTTATCCAGAACTTACTGTACACCAGATGCTCTGTTAGGCACTAGGGATACAACAGTTTGATGGTAGACAGGATTTGTTGAGGATTACTAATGAAGTGAGAGAGAAAAAGAGGCATCAAGGATGATGCCATGGTTTATGCCTGGCAATTGGAAGTTTGGGGCCACCTTTTCCTAAAGTGGAGAAGACCAAAAGGGAGGGTCACTAGTTCAACTAAACAGACAAAAATATTTTCATGTGCTATAGTGTGCACAGAATGCCATGGAGGCCCAGATAAAGAAGATCTAAATAGACTGAGAGACCAGGGGTCAGGGAAGACTTTTCAGGGGAGGTGGTACTTGAGCAAAGTTTGGAAAGACGAAGAACAAAGAAGCTAGGTAAGGAAGGCATTCTAGGCACAATATGGTAAGTGTGAAGCAGCAGGATGTATTTGGGAACCTACTGGTAGGTTGACATAGCTACTGCTTTATCTGAAAACTGCAGAATGTCATTGAAAGATTTGAGGCAAAGAGTGTTATGATTGTATTAGCATTTTATTTTTTTTAAAGATTTTATTTATTTATTTGAGAGAGGGAGAGAAACCAAAGAGAGAGAGAGTGCATGCGGGCTTGAGTGCATGAGCATGGGGGAGGGGCAGAGGGAGAGGGAGAAGCAGACTCCCCGCTGAGCTCATTCCCAGGACCCTGGGATCAAGACCTGAGTTGAAGGCAGACGTTTCACGACTGAGCCATCCAGGTGCCCCCATGTATTTGCATTTTAGAGTGCTTACTCCAGCTGCGGTATAAACAACGGACTGTGGAGAGGACAGAGAGACCAATTAAGCAGGTATTGTTATAATCCTGATCACAAACTAGGAATGGAATAGATAAGGTTTATACTATACTATAGGACTTTGCAACTGATTAGGATAGGAAAAGACTGAATGAGAGGGTGCTAGGAGACTTCCAGATTTCTAGCTATAAAGGCAACTACTTGAGTATTTTTATTCTAATGAAAACTTCTTCATCAGCCAAAGAGCTAATGAAGAGCTTTTACGGTGCATTAAAAAACCTAAGATTAGGTCACCTTCCCGGCTACTCTGGACCCAACATTGGTCTTTGAGTTAAAGGAGGTGAGTTATTCCAGAAACTAAGTAATTGTTAGCTTTGAGGAGGACTCTGATGACTAAGAGTGAACAGTTTATCAATACGGGGCCAAGAGCTAGTTATTATCTTCATTTTGGTGACATAACCTGTGGAAGGAATTGAAAAATAAAGTTGCCTTGTGACAGCTGCAATTCTATTAAGTCTTGTAGATTAGAAAAAACTAATTTATTTAGAGGCACCAATATAATTGGAACTATAAAGCCCTTCTGACCATGTTTTTCAAACACGTTGTCTGAAAAAAAAAGCTCTAAATTCTGATCAATGCCTTATTGCAATTTTATTGTTGTTAAATACAAAATTTTGTCTTCTCCCATGTGGGGAACACTTTAAAGGTAATTTGTTGCATATATATTACTATTGGCTAATTAGTGGTCATCATTTCTCTCATGGACTCGCAATAGCTTGCAGATTGGTTTCTCACCACCGATTTCAATCCCCTCCATTTCACCCTTGTCTATCCCAGTTTAAAAGAAGTGAACACAGGGGCACCTGGGTGGCTCAGTTCATTGAGCGTCAGACTCATGATTTTGGCTCAGGTCATGATCTCAGGGTCCTGGGTTCCAGCCCCACATCATCAGACTCCCCATTCAGCAGGCAGTCTGCTTGAGGATTCTCCCTCTCCATCTGCCCCCACCTTGGGTGGGGGAGAAGTGAACACAAATTGATCAAAATGAACACAAATATATTGTCTTTCTCTTGCTTAGCATATTTTGAATGGTGACTAATAATTATAGCATAAGATCCAAACTCCCCAGCATATCAGTAAGAGGCTTAATGATTTGGACCCACCACTTCTTGCCAACTGACAGCTACCCCTCTAGCCTTACCAAATTTCTTATAAACTCTTGCCACATGCAGTTGTCTCAACCTGGAACACCCTTCTGTAGCTCAACTGGAAAACCGCCACTAGGCTTCTTGAGAGTTCATGTATTGTGACCGACCTTCCCTGGAAAAATTTCAAATTGTTCCTTGGTCTCTGCCTTTAAAGCACCATGTTCATCCAAGCATTAGCTTTTATCAATAGTTTTAAAAGTTTGTCTGTAAATGTGACTTTAAGTTCCTGAAGCTAGGAATTTTGTTTTATGTTTGTACTTCCAGTGCCTAACGGAGCATCAGCTTGAATTCAAGAATGGATGAATGCATACCTCCCTGAAGCTGTTCCAACCATCCCATAGGCAATTGATTGGTTCCCTTCCTCCGTTCTCCTTTAATACTTCCTATATATTTCCAGACTAGCGCTTATTACTTCCCAGTATGGTCTGTGAGTAGAGACCATTCTTTCCTATTCTTGTAGTTTCTGGATCTAGCATACAATATGCCCTCAAAAAATAAGGGAATGGAAAACTTCAAAGCATGCTTCTCAAACTTGGGGGTGACACTATATTTAATATGTCTAATGCCCGACTCTTGATTCAAAAAGACCTGGATTTTTGTTTTTTAATGATATGGAAAGACTGGAAAGATGGACCCAAACTAGCCAAATTAAATTTAACATAAAGAGGTATAAAGCTCCAAACTTCGGTACACATTAGGTTTTTGTTTCCAAGGTGAGAGAGAACTGAATCAATAGTACAATGTGACTGGAAATAAAACACAGAAACCCGGGGTGCCTGGGTGGCGCAGCAGTTAAGCGTCTGCCTTCGGCTCAGGGTGTGATCCCGGCGTTCTGGGATCGAGCCCCACATTGGGCTCCTCTGCTATGAGCCTGCTTCTTCCTCTCCCACTCCCCCTGCTTGTGCTCCCTCTCTCGCTGGCTGTCTCTATCTCTGTCGAATAAATAAATAAAATCTTAAAAAAAAAAACACAGAAACCCACTGTTACAAACTAATAAAGCACAGCAGCTGGAGCAAGAGAATTGAGCCCTGTCATACTATGAACTCTTCAGACATATCTTGGGTGTTGTAGAATTTATGGGGCACATTAACAAAATAGGAAAATTCCAAAGTGGGTAAATGGGCTCATAAGTGGCCTGAAAACTACAAAAATGAGGAACAGTCAGAAGAATAGGAATGCCTGCCTTGGGAAAAAGGAGCAGGGAGAGCAGGGGAGACTATGGAGTGTTAGCTCAAGGGATGCAGATCCCAGTTCAACCTAGCTTTGATTATTAGTGCTTGTACATCTTCCTCACTTTACAAATGAGGAAACTGAGGCCCAGAGGTTAATGGAGTTTCCTGAGGTCAGTCAGCTAACAGAACTAGGACTTGACTCTGGTCCATTATACCAAGCTGCTGGAAGAGTTCAGCTTCTTTCTTTCTTTCTTTTTAAAGACTTATTCATTTATTTTTATTTTAGAAGTGGGGCAGAGGGAGAGGGAGTCTTAAGCAGACTCCATGCTAAGCATGGACTCTAAGCAGGATCTCACAACCCTGAGATCAGGACCTGAGGTAAAGCCAAGAGTTGAATGCTTAACCGACTGCACCACACAGGCACCCCAAGTTGGGCTTCTTTAAAATGATTATCCTGCTAGCATGTTCCTCTTTTTTAAACCCCTAGTTGTATTACCAAATGCATTTTCAGTACCTTGTAGATCCCAGCAAGTCACGAGCCCTCTGCTCATCAATGGAAACATTTCGGGAGAAAACTCTCATCACAGATGGACAGGAAAGTCTTGTATTAATTAGGTTAGACTTTAGATTTGAAAACCTCTTAGGTTACTTCGTATACTAAGATTTCAAAATTCTATGATAAAATATAATTATTTGAATTAATGCATAACTACTTTGTAATTAGGCAGTGTAGTTTTGGCTCTGGAGTCAGACTGAGTTTGAATTCCTGCTCTGCCACTTGCCGGCTGAGAGCCCTTTGGCACATTATTTAACCTCTCTTGTCCTTGGTATCCTCATTTGTAAAATGAAGATAATAATACTTAACACATAAAGTTACTGTGAGGGCAAAGAGCTCGCAAATAGAACTCAACAAACATGAGTCTAACTGTATGTATGGGAGTGGAAGAGATTGTCAAAGGAAAGGGTATATGGTAAGAAGAGGTGTAAGGGCAGAACCACGGAGAACACCAACATTTAGCTGGTGTGCTGGGCTGAATAGTATCCCCCCAAAAATCTTGTCAACTGGAAACCTTATTTGGAATTCAGGTCTTTTCAGATATAACCAAATTAAATTGGGCTAGGGCTAAGGCTCTAATCCAATGACTGGTATTCCTATAAGAGGGAAATTTGGACACAGAGAAGGAAAATGATATGAAAACACAGGGAAGAGACCATTACATGAAGACACAGAAATGCAGGGAAGGAGGTCAGATGGCCACAAAGACGGAGATTGCGTGATATATCTATGAACCAAGAAACACCAAGGCTGTAAGCAACCACCAGAAGCTAATAAGAGGCAAGGAAGGATCCTCTCCAAGAGCTTTCAGAGAGAGCATGACCTGCCAACACCTTAATCCAGGACTTCCAGCTCTCAGAATTGTGAGAAAAAATGTCTCCTGTTTTAAGTCACCCAGTTTATAGTACTCTATTATGGCATCCCTAGGAAACTAAGACAGTGAGCAGTCATGGAAAACACAGGATGGGTGATAATGCTTCCTATTTCAAAATTGTTTCATAATCTCAACTGATCCTTACAAATACCTTGTGAAGTAGCAGTGACGTTTACGGAAAAGAAAATGGATAAGCAGAAGTATTAGAAACTTCACAGAAGGTGGCAGAAGAAACAGAATTGGAACTCGAGTGAAGGGTCCTATTCACTCTAACCCTGTTAAGCAAAAATGCTTCATCCTTTTCCACTCTTTTTGAAGCTTCATTCCTTATCACAATTCTAACTTCATCCTCTTCTGGCGATTTGCTTTCAGGAAGATCACTGATCAGTAAATTCTACAGTGAATTACATTGTCTAACCTCTTGCATTGTACAGCCTTAACTCTTATTGTGGAAAGACTTTATCCACGCAAGTAAGGAAGACATACTGGGGATAAACAGGTCATTCCTCTTCCTATAGTTTTAGAGACAAGGCAGCAACCTAGCCCATTAACTCCCGTTTCCATGGGCAACTTCAGCAGAAGAAAAGTAGAGCAGTGAAATAATAAACTTGTAAACAGTCCATGTTATATAATTCCCATTGTGTGCCCACACTGGCACAAAAAGATTTACTAACTTTTCTCGGATTACACAGGTCCTAAGTTTTACAGTAAACAGAAACCCCTAGTTCAATGTTCCTTCCTTAAAACACCCTGTCTGTTCCTCCATAGATAGAAAGATTCATAGATACCACTTTCACTGCTTTGTTTTGGATTAAAATTAAAATTTTCAGCGGAATGAAACAAAAAAAAAGTTACTTAAATTCTCCGAGATTCAGTTCGCACAGGTAAGAAAATAACACTTATTATCCGTATTTCCTGTGAAGCATTAACGACAAGCAAAACACCTGGCACAACAAATTTCGCCCCAAAACTACACATACCAGTTTTGAGGCTTTTTTCTGTGCTCACTGGCCTCCGCCTGAAGACCAGAGACTAATCAGTAGACGCGCAGTGAAAGTCTCCGCCCCCGGCGCTACATAAGGGCGTGGCCAGTGGGAAGGACCCGGTTGGCTCCGCCCCACTCGGGGCGCCCGGAGTGCCTGATCGCTTCTGCCCTTTATTCCCCGCACCCCGATCCGCGGCCGCCCGTGTCTCTTCTTCCTTCGTACTGGAGACTGGGACGCCTGCAAGGATTTGGATCCGACGTGGAGTGAGGCACAGCCAGGGACAGCCCGGGCCCGGCGCGCCGCAGCCACTCGAGGCCCCCGCCGTCGCCACGCCCGCGCGCCGTCGCCCCGGCCCCGCCCCTCCGAGAGCAGAAACTTGTGGGGCCTGCGTCCGAGGTCTCCTTACGGTGGTCTTTACTACCATGCCGCTGTATGAAGGCCTAGGGAGCGGCGGGGAGAAAACGGCAGTTGTGATAGACCTGGGAGAGGCTTTTACCAAGTGAGTGGCGACGGCGCTGAGTGCGGTCGTTTTGAGGGGAGGGCGGGTGGTCGAGGCCCGGCCGGGCTCCTCTTCCCAGGCTCGCGGGGCAGGTTGCCACATCTCCACTTTTTCCTCCAGCACCTCCGCAAATTATGGCCCTTGTTATTTCTTTTCAACGTGAGCGATACGAATCCCGAGGATCCGATTCTGACTCCTGGAGAGCCGCCGCCCCGGGTTGTCACCCCAGATCGAACGGACCTTTTGGTTTGATCCATGCAGGGGATGACAGCGGTGGCTTAGACCTTTATCCTGGATTTGTTTGTTTAGGAAGGTAGCAACCGAACTGTAACGTAAACATTTATTGAGTGGAGGTCTGTTGGTACTGGAAATTAAAATGTAAGACAGGGCTATTGCTCCCCAAGAGTAGGAAGCCCAATTAGACGGAACACATAAAACAAAGAGGTGAAGCCCTGTATGTAAGACTCGAGATCCTTTGTTGCCCCCGACCCCAAACTCTTAGCTTAGGAAATTTGACATGGTTTAAAAGGCAATTTGTAAACACCAGACTAGAGGTTTTCAATCTTTTGGATGGCATAGATCCCTCTGACGACCGGAAGAAAGCCGCAGATACACAAACCTTAAAATATTTGCACACGGTTTCAGAGGTTGGTGGACGATCACAGTGGTCCTTGGACGTAGGTCTTGCGAGCCCTTGTACTGGGCTCAAGAGGAAAGTAACAGCCAGAATTGCCTCTCATATAGATATTTGAAATAGAAACATCTGAAAATCTTTATATATCTGAACATTGCCTAGTAAATAGTAGGTATTTAATACTTATTTATTGAAAAAGTTGTGAAAACCGCCTATGTAAGTATTGGACCTCAGGTGCTCCAGAATTGGATTATATGTAGTTCTTGGTTCATGACATTCTCTTACTGTTTTATGCAAGATCCTCCTTTATTTATGTTTTCTTATTTTAATTGTTTATTTTATTATTTTTTTTAAAGATTTTATTTATTTATTTGACAGAGATAGAGACAGCCAGTGAGAGAGGGAACACAAGCAGGGGGAGTGGGAGAGGAAGAAGCAGGCTCATAGCGGAGGAGCCTGATGTGGGGCTTGATCCCAGAACGCCGGGACCACGCCCTGAGCCGAAGGCAGATGCTTAACCGCTGTGCCACCCAGGCGCCCCTAAATGTTTATTTTAATAGCATAATAAATACCTTGATGCTGACATCCAAGATAATTACTCTAGCTATGAGGAAATTAGAAGCAGAAAGTTACTATACAGGAAGATGATTATTGACAAATGAAGAAGAGGGTGATAAGATGAATTTATGAAGTAAAAGAAAGGAATTGAAGTCAACCAGTGGGTTGCATCCTGGGGAATCTGAGGAGCATTGGTGCAGGTAAACATGGAGATGTGACTAGTAGAAGATGGAAAGCTATTTGGGAAAAGGAGAGCAGTACTGGAAACTAAGCAGGACAAGAAGAGATCATGTTAAGGCTAAACTTAACATGGTGATCATTTTTAGCAGCATTTTTAGAAAAGTTTTGTTTTACTAACATGAAACATACATGCAAATACCTAAATACTCAGGAGAATCATTTTTTTAAAGGATGAAATATTATGTAGTTTTTAAAATAACTATGAAGACTGTAATAATATGGACAGAAGCTTATTGTATGAAGTTCATGACATATGAACGGTGTGATTACGTCAGATATGCGTAGTGTAAAAAAAAACAGACCGAAAGGAAGCACATAAATACGGAAATTGATATTTCATGGAATTATGAGTAACTCATGAATTACATATATGAAGTCGTATAACGTAGTCAGATAATCCAGGGTTATAGAGATGTGTTGCTTAAAATTCAGGTATAATTTAAAACTGAGGAATGCCTGGGTGGCTCAGTCAGGTAAGCGTCTGCCTCCGATTCAGGTGCTGATTCCATGGTGTTGGGATCGAGTCCCACATTGGGCTCCTTGCTCAACAGGGAGCCTGCTTCTCCCTCTGCCTGCCACTCCTCTTGTGCGCACTCTGTTTCTCTCTCTGATGACTAAATAAATAAAATCTTTTTTAAAAAACTGAAAAAAGTACATGCTGAGCTGAAATAATATACTGGTTTATTTTGATATCACTGATTGAAACAATTTTTTTGCCTGTAATACACAATTATGAATATAAATGGCATTAATTTTTTCTTAGTTTCTTTGTCCCTTTGAATACATCAGAGATGTTTCCATGTGTTTTTGTGACCACTACTTTGAAACAAATGCAGAAAAACTTGTTTCTGTGACAAATAAATAGAAAGAATGTTATAATAAGTTGAATGTTTCAATTTTCTATTTATTTGCAGGTGTGGATTTGCTGGAGAAACTGGTCCAAGATGCATAATTCCTAGTGTGATTAAAAAAGCTGGTCTGCCTAAGGTATTTACTTTTTTAACAATTTAGCACTAGTGCTGTACTATAAAATATTTTTTAATGTGACTTCAAGTAAGATTGATTAGAACAGTGCTAAATATGTAACTTATGACTGTATACCAAGAGAAATTTTTAAATCTTTATTTCATTTTAAGTTTCCTGCCAAAGCTAATGTGACAGATCGGGAATTATAGAACAATAGGAAGAATAATTTTGCATTCCATAGAATTCACATGTTAAAATCAAATACAGATGCTTCTGTAGTGTTTGCATATACTGTTTAGTGCTGATTTTTACCACACGTTTATGAGCATGTGCTTTGTGCCTGGTACTGTGTCAGTTGAAGGTGGATATGTCATAAGCAAACTGGAAACAGTTCTTGCACCTTAGAGTATGTAGTCTAATGGGAAGGTAGACATTTTACAGGTAATTAAGTGGAGCGATCTTATAAAAGGGAAGTGTCATTGCTTTGGGAGTGACTTATGGGGACAGGACCCAGTCTGAAGGGTTTGAGGAAGGATTTAATACTTTTTAATCAGTGATTTTGATCAGTCCTGCCAAAATGGTAAGTCCAGATGGAAGAAAAATGCAAATGAGCATAGCTCTCTACTGGTGGACACATACTTTTATCCCCACAAACCAAAAGGTTCTGTCATCTTAGGCCAGTTCTTAAAGATTCCTAATTGAAGTGATTAATTTATATTTAATGTTTGCATTTATTCTCAATAAAAATTACTTTTGGTTTATTACCAGAAAATGCATTAGTACAGTAAATAAGCATATTTTAATTTGAGATTATTTCGTTATATATTAATAAATAATTTTAATTTTTTATAGCCTATCAAAGTTGTTCAATATAATATCAATACAGAGGAATTGTATTCCTACCTAAAGGAATTCATCCACATACTGTATTTCAGGTAAGATGCAGTTGTGTTTGTTCTTTTCCCCCAGCTTTTGTAATTAGATTTTCCTAATGCCAGTCATAGTAATGTTTGGTTGTGTTACATCTGATGCAAAAAAAGTTGCCTTCCACTGCATTTTCACTTGCTTATTTTCAGCCTTTTCCAAAATGTATTTGAAGACTAAATAACTGGCAAGCATAAGGAAGTGCTGAACAAATTAAATGTTCATTAATAAAGGGTGTTGGGTAATTAAATTATTATATATCCATATAGTAGAACACTTTACGGCCATTAAAAAAGCGTTCTGTATCATGTAGTAATACAAAAGGTGTCTTAGATATATTGATAATTGAAAAAAGCAAGTTGCAGAGCATCAAATACTTCTGTTAAAATACATTCATACACACGGACAATAATGACAATATACAAACTGCTATAAGTGGTAGTTTCTGGGTAGTAGAAGTGCAAGGTGTTTTTGTGCTTTCCAAGTTATACACTTCTGTTATATTTGGAGTTTAATGAGCATATATTACTTTTATAACTTAAAGAAAAACTCTTTTTAATGGCTCGAGTGTGTATGCATACTAGGGTGTAGCTTTTGCTTCTTGAGGTAAATGAATTAATAGATATAAAGATCCTGACACAGTAAATGGCACATAATAGGAGTTCAGGAATGGTACTTTTCCTGGGTAATAAAATGAAAATGTCTTTTTGTCATAAAACATCTTGAGCTAATGTAGTATAATTTCTCTCTTCTTAACAAAATTGTATTATGTGCCAAAATAAATACCAACTTTTATTTACTTTCATAAATAAAAACTATTACTTTCCAGGCATCTGTTGGTGAATCCTAGAGACCGCCGAGTTGTGGTTATCGAGTCGGTGCTATGTCCTTCCCACTTCAGAGAGACACTCACTCGGGTTCTTTTCAAATATTTTGAGGTACCTGTTTTTTATGTTGTTGTTTTTTATAGGTACTGAAACTTAAACTAGAAAGTCCTCATTTGGGCGCCTGGGTGGCTCAGTTGGTTAAGTGTCTGCCTTCGGCTCAGGTCATGATCCCCAGGGTCCTGGGATCGAGTCCTGAGTCGGACTCCCCGCTCAGTGGAGGGTCTGCTTCTCCCTCTGCCTCTGCCCCTCTCCCCTGCTTGTTCTCTTTTGCTCTCGCTCTCCATCTGTCAACTAAATAAATAAAATATTTTTTAAAAATAAAAGGTCCTCATTTAATTTCCTTCATTATGTATATTACACAGTGCATTTGAGAAACCAGATGAGAGTAAACTCAAGACATTTTAAATTAACCATTCATTTTCTTTTTTTTGTCTGATTATTTCATGTATAATCAGCATTTCATCCAATACTTAGATAACTGGAGATTTCTTATTAATATTTCTGTTATTTATTTATTTTTAACATAGGTTTTTATGTTTGAGGACTTTTTTAGAATTACAATGTATATTCTTTGCTATGGAGTATGATGTGTTTTTTTCCCAGGTCTTTCTAGTTTCCATTGTTTAGTTATACTTACTGTTCTAAATTCTTTAGTTCCTTCATTTTAGGCTTTATTTTTTTTTATTTTCTTTTATTTTTTTTAAGATTTTATTTATTTATTTGAAAGAGAGAGTGTGAGCGAGCATGAGCAGGGGGAGGGGCAGAGGGACAAAGAGACTGCCCACAGAGCTGGGAGCCCAGTGCAGGGCTTGATCCCAGGACCCTGAGATCATAACCTGAGCCGAAGTCAGACATTTAACCGACTGAACCACCCAGGTGCCCCCTTCATGCCTTTTACAATGTCTTTACTTAGAACTATCCCCTTCCCTGCCCTCTGACACAACCTTTAGGTAAGGGAAATATGGCCATTATATTTTGGCATTTGATTATGAGGACTTTCATATTTTGATTGAATATTTATCTGATATTTGAGCTATCAACAGGTCTGGCAAATTCTTGCTAGAAAATGTCACACAGAGGTTAGGATTTTTATAGCTCTTCAATTTAATTTTAACTACATTATGTTTTAAAAATAGAGTTCATATTACAAACTTTGCAAATTAAGACAATTAAGAATCTCTTTCTTAATTTTCATTTTGATGGCAAAGACATCTCTTTATTTTTTTTTAATTTAGCATCTTCCTTTGAATTTATGTTTCTGTACCTCTTTTTTCATCCCTTTCATTTTTCCCTCCAAAAGAGAGAACAGGGGCGCCTGGGTGGCTCAGGTTAAAATATCTCCAGCTCAGGTCATGATCCTAGGGTCCTGGGATCGAGCCCAGCATCAGGCTCTCTGCTTGGCAAGGAGTCTGCTTCTCTGTCTCCCTCTGCCTGCCGCTCTGCCTGTTTGTGCATTCTCTCTCTCTCTCTCTCTCTCTTTCAAATAAATAAATAAAATATTTTTAAAAAAGAGAACAAAATTAATAAAAATGTTTCATAATTGTCGTTTTGGAATAAAACAACTTTGAGATTTTAAAGAGTGTTTTTATTTATTATGGTATATTTCCATGATAGTATAAATTCAGATAAATCAACAAACTAGTTCTTAGCACCATAAAATGGTTGAAAAGATATCATAAATGTTACTGTGAATTTTTTCGAGTATATTTGAAATATAAGGGAAACACCTTCAACTACTAATACTCCTGGTTTTGTTGTTGTTATTGTTATTTTGGCTTTGTTGTTTTCTAGGTTCCATCTGTCCTGCTTGCTCCAAGTCATTTAATGGCTCTTCTGACGCTTGGGATAAACTCTGCCATGGTCCTGGATTGCGGATATAGGGAGAGCCTGGCGTTACCTGTATCTTTTTTTTGTCAAGCAGCTAATTTTTCAGTTTTTACTCTACTTTAACATAATTAAGCTTATTATAAGTGGTTTTCATGGAATGAAACTATTTGTATAGATAGTTATAGTGTATAAATATGAATACCCATGTGGAAAAAATTCACAGAATTATGAGACTTAAATTTTGTAGAATTACCATTATGACTTGATCCCAGTACATACTCCAGGGGTCAGACCTCATGAATATTATGTCCAGCTTTTAAGAGGAACATTAGCTAATTAGGATCTGTCATAGTAGTTGACTAGTCAAGTTCTAAGAAAAGATCATACAAAGAGTAATTGGCGAAACTGAAATGAGAAAGTTAAATCAAGAAAAATTAAAACATGAAATCTGCCTTCAAATAGCTGAAGGGCTTCCTGTGGAAAAGTGAGTATATTTTTTTCTTTTTGTCTCTTTTCCAGAGGCTGTCGTGGAGGCAGTAAGGCATAGGGTTTATGATTTTTTTTTGGAATCAAATACACACCTAAGTGGTAAATCTTGGCTATGCTTCTTACTAGTTGTGTGATGTTAGTCAAGTACTCTTTTGGGCCTCAGTTCTCTCATCTGTGAAATGGGAATTGCAGTAATTCCACCTCATGGAGGGGGTATTGTGTGACTTGAGTGAGACAATGTATGTAGAGTATTTGGCATATGACCTGGCATGTAATAACTTCCTCAACAGTGCTCTAGTTTTTGTTTTTTTTTTAAAGATTTTATTTATTTATTTGACAGAGATAGAGACAGCCAGCGAGAGAGGGAACACAAGCAGGGGGAGTGGGAGAGGAAGAAGCAGGCTCATAGCGGAGGAGCCTGATGTGGGGCTCGATCCCAGAACGCCGGGATCACACCCTGAGCCGAAGGCAGGTGCTTAACCGCTGTGCCACCCAGGCGCCCCAAGTGCTCTAGTTTTTGTATCATTCACCACTGGGAAGAACTTCCTAGTAATTCAAGCTGTCCCAAAATGGAATTAGAGACTATACACTGGTGCGTTCCTTGTCATTAGAAGCATGTAAGAGTTTAGTTAAAGGCTCTTAGAAATGTTAACAGTGGACATTGCTCCATTGAAAAGGACATTGAAGTACATAAATGCATGACTCTTGGGCAGTTTTGAGATCTTCATATGTATTTATTAGAAGAAATACTTGGGGGAGTGAAGAATCGTTAGCTCCTAAAGAACTAAATTAGGTAATAGTTTTTTAAATATAAAGTATTTTGTGTTTAAATCTCCTAACAGCCAGGGCGCCTGGGTGGTGCAGTCAGCTGAGCATCCAGCTCTTGGTTTCAGCTCAGGTTGTGATCTCAGCGTTGTGAGATTGAGCCCCACCTTGAGCTCTCTGCTCAGAGTCCACTTAAGACTCTCTCTCCCTCTGCCCCTCCCCACTTCAAATAAATAAATAAATCTTAAAAAAACAAAAATCTCCTAACAATCCTGCAACATAAGTATTATTTTCCTTGTTATATAAATGAGAAGATTGAAAGTTGGGATAGATGGTGACCCAAGGTCACATAAGCATATAGCCAAGATGTATAACCCATGTTTATTTTCAAAGCCAATGTTCTTGCCAATATATTCTTTTCTTTTTTTATAAATTTTGTACTTACAGACATCAGCAAGAACAATATGGAAAGTAAGGTAGCAAATCCACAGTATAATATATATATATATATATATAATATATCTCACCTCTGTCTAATAGGAATACAACATGAGACATATATGTAATTTAAAATTTTTCTAAGAGCTACATTTTTAAAAGTGCAAGTGAAAGATGAAGTTACTATATTTTATTTAACCCAATATATCCAAAATATTTTTATCTCAACATAGAAATGCTATAAAAATTACAATAAGATATTTTATAGGGTTTTTTGTATGTGTGTATTAAGTCTTCTAAATTTGGTATCAAATTTGTTCTTATAGCACATCTCAAATTCAGACTGGCCACGTTTTAAGTGCTCAGTAGCCACATGTAGCCAGTAGCTACTTTATTAGACACCCTAGTTCTAACTAACGAATTCTGTGTGCGTTTGTTTGTGTGTGTTTAACCTTTTTCTTTAAAGAAGAATATGAAAAGAGACTCTGATTTTTCTGTAACTCTTTTAAAAATATGAAGAATTTGTTATCAAAGCTGACTTAATACTGCAGAAGGTGAGGAAAGTATGAAGGAAGCCACAGTTTATCTCCTAAAATAGTTACATCCTTGACTACCCTATAGATATATGAAGGAATCCCAGTACTAAACTGTTGGGGAGCACTCCCCCTAGGAGGAAAAGCTCTTCACAAGTAAGTGTCTTGGGATGTAGCACATTTACTCCACCTGTGCCATAAAACATGTTAATTTTTTGACAGCGATCAATAGAGGGTAATATGGACATTTAATGTATTCAGTCCATTCTCTATTAGCCTTGAATGTATTAGTCTTTTAAGGATAAAACCACTTTTGTTTAAAGCATTTTAACCTCTTATGTAGTAAAAGTATTAAATCAGTAAAGGATATCAAGTGCAATATTTTAACGCCAGTAACTTGTTTTTTTTCCTTTTTTTTTTTTTTTTTTTAATTTCAGGGAGTTGGAAACTCAACTACTAGAGCAATGTACTGTTGACACAGGTGCTGCTAAAGAACAGAGCCTTCCCTCTGTGATGGGTAAAACTATTTTATACTATTTAAGAGTGGTTTATATTCCCTTGTCATTCTTCAACGCATTTGTTTTTTACTCCATTGTATAGTTACTCTCTTTTCCCTCACATCACTGATGTCATTGCTCCAATTATAAGGTCATTATTGACCTCTTAACTACCAAATCCAGTAACTTAATTTTGGCCATCCTTTCTAGAACATTTGGCATTGCAGATTATCATATACTTTTGATATTATCTCTTCCCTTGGCTTTCAGGACTCTCTTCCTTTTATGATGTTCTATTATATGATGTTCCTTGGTTTCCTCTGCTCTTGTTTTTTCTACTGCATCTGTTTTTAATTTTTTCTTCCCACTGGCTTTTTAAAAGTGATCTCGTTTATTTTTATAACTTCAGCTACGTCAACATGCAGTTGATTCTCAAATGTATCATTGGGCCTGACCCTTCTAATCTTAGTATTCATATTTCCACCTGATTATTAAGTGTAAACTAGGCATGTTTAGGTACCTCACACTTAAGACCTTCAAAAAGTGAATACATAATCTCTTCCTCCAAATTCATTTCAACAAACCATTCTCAGATAACGATGATAACTTCCTTATCTCCCATTTTAGAAAACTGGAGTTAAAAATCCTTTCAGCTCTCCCCCAGAATTCCCTTTTAAATTTCATCTCTTTTTCTCTATCATCTATACTACTGAACATCTGAAAACAAAGACATTGTGAAGTAGACCTTCATTATTTCTTGCTTGGATTATTATAGGAGACTCTGGACCAATTCAGTCTATTTCATACTGTTGCCAGAAATAACTTAAACAATACAAGTCTGATTACACCACTATTTGGCTTAAGGAATTTTGCTGGCTCCACAGCTTAAAATCCAAATTATTTGTTTGATATACATGTTTCTTCCCAGTCTGACTTTTTTTCTCCCCTCTCTGTTAAGTCCTAGGGAGTATTTATTATAGCACATATGACACATCCTCATTTACCTGTTCACTCACCTGTTTCCCTTCCTAGACTTTTGAGGATCCCAGTCTTGATTTTCAGTCAGTAGCAATTGGTTTACTACCTGGGCACTGAATAAATGTTGGAAAGAGAAAGGCAGGTTTTTAGGACATTTAACCTTGTATATATTGTTTTCCTATTTTTCTTTTGGTAGTTAAGATAGTAGCATTCTCTAGTCTATAGATTAGATTATAATTTCTCTTTTCCAGATAAACTTTGTTACTCTTCTAGTATGTCATGAAGACAGTTAATTTATAGAAAGTATCCAATTAATGGGTTTGTATAGCATCCCAAGATATTTTTAATAAAGGTTTTCTTTAAAACTGATTATAACATTTCCTTAAAATTCTGAACTATACATTCTTGGACACCCTTTTTTCAGTCAACCAGCGTGGACTCTGATTGCATCTTTCCCTCACATAATCCCCCAAATCTGAGTCTGTGATAGCATCGTAGTCCTACTAATTAAGGAGTTAAGCCATATCATCGTTTGCTGAACGCCATGCTTAGGAGCATCAGAAATGCAAATACATTTAAAGTATCTCTTGTCAAGGTCTTTAGCAAGGATTACATGCATATTTTATGTCTACTTGGGAATCCTTAAATAAACTTTGAATTAACTTTTTTCATTTAGTATTTGGAACCTAGTTCAAAAAGAATAAATATACTAAAGTAACTTATAAAAGTTAACCTAAGTACATTGAATTGAAAAGTGTACAGTTTTAAAATAAATTATATATAAAAATATTATGCTCCTTATTCTCCTAAATTAACTGAAATTTAGATACGATTTTTCAGAGCCAGAGACTATCCTCATTTCTGTCCCTTATTTGAGAAGTTTAAATAGTTGTTATTATTCAGTAAGATTAAGGAACCACTTCCCCAAGCAGCATCTACCCCCAGCTAAAATAAACCCTTTATTTTCAAGCCTGCTTTACATGTTTCCTGAAGAAAACTGTTTTTCATATTACCAAATTTCTTTGTTACGTGTTGGAATTCGTCTGAATATTCCTAAAGAGTATATAGCAGTTGCAAAATGCTATAGTCTTTAGCCCTTATTCTTAAATTATAGGTTTCTGTAATCTAGTTACATTTCTCTCATCCCTTTATAGCCGAAATAAAAATTTTTTGGAAACCTCTATCCTTTTGTGAGGCGAATTTCAACACATAAGGATAGAAGTCTTCAAACTTTTTGATCGCACACTAGCCATATCAGTAAAAAACCTTGGAGCATATACCTTCAATACGTATGTATGTTTATTTATAAATTATATGTGTACTATTATTACTATATTTTGAAGCAGGAATTTGGAAAGGATGAGATGATAATGATAAAAAATAATTCTAAAGTTATACTTACAAATGCTGAAAGTTTTTTGCTCCTCAAAAAAGCGATGTGATTAAGTATTATTTATTATTTTTTTAAAGGTTATGGCTTAACATTTTGAAGGTGTGACTTTTAATTTATATTAGTGGCTGTCATAGCTTAAAGATACAGTTAACAAGATATGTAAGTTGAGATGGAAGAAGGACATGAGTACCCTTATGAAATCATGATTCCATTTTCAGCTATAAAGTTCTGTCTTCCTTGATGTAAATAACTTATGCTTATAAATCAGAATATTTTTATGTATTTAATAATGAGTTTAAAAGAGTTTAGAAGGTTTTAAAATTAGGTTAGAAAATGTTTCTTAGTCTGACTTGGATAAGTAGATTTTTAGCAACAGAATCACATAGAAATGGTAATATATCCAAATATCCACCTTCTAAAGGCTCCCTATATTGTATAGATTTCTTTGTTTTTTGTTTTTTGTTTTTTGTTTTTTTTTTAAAGATTTTATTTATTTATTTGACAGAGATAGAGACAGCCAGCGAGAGAGGGAACACAAGCAGGGGGAGTGGGAGAGGAAGAAGCAGGCTCATAGCAGAGGAGCCTGATGTGGGGCTCGATCCCGTAACGCCGGGATCACGCCCTGAGCCGAAGGCAGGCGCTTAACCGCTGTGCCACCCAGGCGCCCCTGTATAGATTTCTTTGAATAGATACATTCTCCTTTTTTTTTTCTCCAAATTTTTATTTAAATTCTAGTTAATTAACGTGTAGTATAATATTGGTTTCAGGAGTAGAATTTACTGATTCATCAGTAGGATTTAGTCATTCATCACTTATATACAACACCCAGGGCTCATCACAAGTGCCATTCTTAATACCCATCACCCATTTAACCCATCCCCCCTGCCCTGCTCCCCTCCATCAACCCTCAGTTGTTCTCTATCTTTAAGCATCTCTTATGGTTTGCTTCCTCTTTCTTTTTTTCTTTTTTTTTCCTTCCCATATGTTCATCTATTTTGTTTCCTTAACTTCACATATGAGTGAAATCATATGGTTTTTGTCTTTCTCTGACTTATTTCACTTCACAAAATAACACTCTAGCTCCATCCACATCATTGCAAATGGCAAGATTTCATTCGTTTTAATGGCTGAGTAAGATTCCACTGTGTGCGTATGTGTATGGACTGACTTTGATGAAGTTTCTTCCCTAGAAAGAAAGTTAATTTTTCTGTTTGGCTTTTAAAAAGTTATAGTACTTACATTTTTAAAAGTTTGCTGAAATGGAAAGTGGTAATGTGAGTGCAATTTAACAGCCTGTTTCTGCTTATTATTAAACTTCTGTAGTTCCAAATAAAATTTCTGTTTCAGGTTCAATTCCAGAAGGTGTCTTAGAGGACATTAAAGGTAAACTAAATTCCCTTTTTTGTCCCTTTTACTGTAACTATTAGTTTAGAGGGCATGTGTTTCTAAATGCTTACAGAGGTACAAAATTCGTTAAATACATAATATAATATCCTAAAAATATTTAATATACAGGATAGGCTGTGGAATAATGTAAATAAAATTTTGATTTTTCTCTAGATTTATGGAAGCTTTTGGCATTATTTATGATGTCTTACTGAAGAAGATTCTCAATTGTAGAGTATACAGGATTACTAGGGAATTAACAGTTTGCACAGTATGAATTAACAGATAAATTGCTTAAGAAAAACACTGGTTTTATGTTGTATAGAGGTTTGTTTGTTTTTTTACTCTAGTTTCTAAATACATACTTGTAAGGTCATTTTACTAACTTTGGAAGTTCTAATTTGGGGCCAAAGTATATTGGATTCACTTTAATAAAATACATTATCTCTTCTCTATTAGAGTGTATTTTTATGATAAGTTTTAAATTGAGTTTTCTGGGATTTTTTTGTTGTTAAGATTTATTTATTTATTTGAGAGAGAGCATGCATGAGCACAAGCAGGGGGAGGGGCAGAGGGAGAGGGAGAAGCAGACTCCCTGCTGACTAGGGAGCCTGAGGCAGGGCTCAATCCCAAGACCTGAGCTAAAGGCAGACACTTAACTGACTGAGCCACCCAGGCGCCCCAGTTTTCTGGCATTTTGATTCACTGAAAGGAAAAACCTTAAAATCTAATTTAATATTTTTCAGTACTGAGAATGTCGATGTAAAATTAATAAAAGACAATCAAATAATAATGGATTTTAGAATTAAATGAGACCTGGAGATAATCTGGTACAATTGGAGCCCTGAAATAGTGATTTGTTCCGAGTCTCACTTTAGGTAGGGTTGGAGCTAGGGCTGAAAAATGAATCTTGTTCTTCATTTTATTGTTTACTTATGTGGTATAATTACCTAAAATTTCTTCAGTTACTGTAAAACCTGAGTCATTTGTACATGCTTATTGCAGTAGCTTTTTCTGCCAAGTATATAAGATCTTAAGGGCTAGGTATTTGTCTTAAATAACAAAGATAGCTATGAGAACTTGAATAAAATAAAAAATATGTAAGTAGCTTGAGCACCTGGCTTACTATCTAGCATGTTAGCATATGGGAGATTTTTAATATATTTTGAATCAGTAAATGAGAAGAATTTTATATAAAATGTTAACTATCATGTTTTACAAGTAATTGAGTCATTAGATTTCTTGCATTCAACATCAGTTTTGTTTCTACTTAAAAATGTTTTATTCCTGGGATGCCTGGGTGGCTCAGTCGTTAAGCGTCTGCCTTTGGCTCAGGTCATGATCCCAGGGGATGGAGTCCCACATTGGGAGCCTGCTTCTCCTCCCCGCAGCTCATGCTCTCTCACGTGCTCTTTCTCTCTCTGTCAAATAAATAAAATCTTAAAAAAAAAAAAAGAAAAGAACCTTTGAAAGAATAAATGTTCGAAGTACAAAAAAAAAAACCCAAAAAAGGTGATCTAGTAGAAGGAAAATGGTAGTGTTTGGCTATGCCAAGAGGGAGAAAATAGTCATGTCGAAAAACACTAAACTAAGGAGTATTACTGCAGCTAAGAGCCAAATTGAGCTTTGTGTTCTGACCAAGATTTTTAAAAAGAATCAGATAGATACATAAGATTAGATACAAAGACAGAAATCAATCTGGTTCAAAGAATCATGCTACAATTTCATGATGCAAAAATTTACTTTTATTATGGTATTCTTTATACAGGGAATATAAAAAAATATAATCGTTTCCTCAAAGGTGTTTTTTTTATGTGATCTTGTGAAAGATGAACACCTAATATGTCTTATGATTCCTCAGTGAATGAAAAGGTTTTTTTATTTGTGAATAAATTGTCATAACCAAAGTAAAGGCAGGGATAGTTTATAAAATCCGAAAGAATGGATAACTAGCATGTACACTTGAATAGAATTGCTTTAACTGGACATAGATTGATTCAATCACAAACCATAACAAAGTCTCCTTTTCTTTTTCCTAAGTGCGCACTTGCTTTGTAAGTGATCTGAAACGTGGATTAAAAATCCAAGCAGCAAAATTTAATATTGATGGGAATACCGAGGTAGGTTAAAAATAAATATATATTCTTTTTCCAGAGGTTATAAGCTATATATTTATGCTTATGATATTTATATTTCAGCGTCCCTCACCACCCCCAAATGTTGACTACCCATTAGATGGAGAGAAGATTTTACATGTTCTTGGATCAATCAGGTAGACCTTAATTGTTATGAGCAAAATAGTGCACTAAAATGAATTTGTTGCCTTTAAAAATATATAAGCCTTTAACATTGCTATTTAACAATTACGTGTTTTTCAGTAGGCCTCCTCATTCGTGATTAATTATATTATTCAACTTTTTAATTTAAAAAAATTTAAGTAATTCAGAATTAAGTAGTAGAACCATGGGAGAGAATAAAATACAATGCTTTATTATTTATTTTTTTTAAGATTTTATTTATTTAGAGAGCGTACATGCATGTGCTGGGAGGAGGGAAGGAGGGAAAGAGAAAGAATCTCAGGCAGACTCCATGCTGAGTGCAGAGCCTGATGCAGGGCTGATCTCAGGAAAGTCATGACCTGAGCCAAAATCTAAGAGTTAGATGCTCAACTGACTGAGCCACCCAGGTGCCCCTAACTTTAAAACAGGGTTCAGCAAACCTTTTTTGTAAAGAGCCAAGTGGTAAATAGCTTAGGCTTTGTGAGCCATGTGATCTGTGTTTCAGCTACTTACCTCTACAGTTGGAGTGCAAAATCAGCCATAGACAGTATGTAAATGAATGAGCATGGCTATGTTCCAATAAAACTTTATTTACAAAAATAGATGGGTTGGATTTGGCTTGCAGGCCACAGTTTGCTGGCTCCTGCTTTAAAATGTTTTCATATTAGAAAGAATGCATTCTTCCAAATATGCTAAATCTTTTTTTTTTTTTAAGATTTTATTTATTTGAGAGAGAGAGTGAGCAAGAGAGACAGAAGGTGCAGGGGGAAGGGCAGAAGCAGACTCCCTGCTGAGCAGGGAGCCACAGTGGGTCTTGATCCCAGGACCCTGAGATCATAACCTGAGCCAAAGGCAGACACTTAACAGACTGAGCCACCCAAGTGCCCCCAATATGCTAAATCTTAAGGACCAGTTAGTAATTCACTTTTTCATTATTCATTATATTATTCTATCCAATGATGCAGTATAAGTTGTTAGGACTTACATAATTATATTGGTAACAATAGCATTTATGTTTACACAAGCTTTATAGTATTTGTATTTATGAAAGTTTCATTTGTAAAATGATCAGAAGATGCACAGAAAAGAGTATATAAACATTGAATAGCCTTTTGGACTCTGAGATTACAAACATAGGGATTGAGATATTAAAAGGATGAACATAAATACGCAGATGTTAAAGATGGTAGGGTAGGAGAACCAAAAAAAAGTGAGAATACTTTTTCACAGTAACTTTAATCATTTTACCTCTTTTTTAAGTTGTATTCATTAAATTACTATTTTAAATTTTCTCCACGTTGTTGAGTGGAGCCCAAAATAAGAGGAGAAAATAGATGTTGAAGGAAATTAGTATGGAGCCTTTTGGTTGCATGATAGTAGGAAAATAGATTGGGAATAAAAAAGACACCATGTCTCACATTTCAAACCCAATTAATTTATGATTGCTTGCTAACATGTTTTTCCTAGTGAAAATCTAGTTCCATTGAGACCTAATAGACATAGTTCAGACCAGTAGTTTGTTGGTAAATCAGAAGGGTCATTTAAAGTAAAAGATCATTTTAAAAAGCCATATACTAAACATTTCATATTAAAAGATATGAATATGTAGTTATTTGCCAAACTTTTTTCTAGGACCTTTTTTTTTTGAGGGTAAGTCTGCTTCTGGAGTTTGGAGTTAAGTGGAATTAAGTGTAAACTGGTAAATTCATGGTTTATTATTTCCAAGTGTGGCTTTTTTTTTTCCTAAGTGCAGTGAGAACGTAACTTATTTGTGAATCAGTCTTGACACAGAATTCTTATTGACACTCTCTTCTAGACTTTCACAGTTGTACGACCCATATTAGAAGGATTTTAGGGGCACTGGGTGGCTCAGTTGGTTGAGCATCTAACTCTTGATTTTGGCTCAGGTCATGATCTCGGGGTCCTGGGATCAAGCCCTCCATTGGGCTCCGTGCTCACTGTGGCATCTGCTTGAAATTCTGTCTCCCTGTCCCTCTACCCCTCCCTGCATGCTCTCTCTCTCTCTAATGAATAAATAAAATCCTTTAAAAAAAGATTTTAAAGATTACTGTCTTTTCAAAGCATTAAGCATAGTTCACATAGAAAAACAACTTATTTTCTACCCCAGTATCTTTTGGTTAGGTAATAATTGTAAAATTATGTAATTTCAATATCAAATCTATTGACAAAAGATTTGGAAAAAGAAAACTGATGCTCTGTAAGCATTCCTCTCAACTGGTAGAAGTGGAAGTATGCAGGCATAGCAGCAAGTGGCCGACTGAGTGTTGAGCATACTGCAGGCCTCAGTGTACTTTACTGATGAAATGGAGAGTTAGCAAGTAGGTTAAGTCTCATAAAGAGAATTGTATGTTTTGAAAAAGATTCAAGAAAGCTTCAAAATTCTATGTATAGTATGATCTAAATTTTATTTGTAAGAAATAGTGTTTATATATGCACATAGTTTTGTATTGCATCACTTAGGATTCAGTTTGGTCACCAGTTACACAAACCTGACAGTAGTGGCTTCACCAAGATAGAAGTTTGTCTCTCTTGGGGCATCTGGGTGGCTCAGTCAGTTTAGTATCTGCCTTCGGCTCAGGTCATGATCCCTCAGGTCAAGCCCCGCATCGGGCTCCCCACTCAGCAGGGTGTCCGCTTACCCCTCTCCCTCTTCCCCTCCCCCTGTTCGTGCTCTCTCTCTCTCAAATAAATTAATAAATAATCTTTAAACAAAGAAGTTTGTCTCTCATTTAAAAAAAAGTTCACAGGTAGATAGGGTTGGTATGACAACTCCCATTGGGATGTAAACATCCTTCCATCTCTCATCCTTTGGGGGGTAGCCCTGTCCTTAGGGACCAGGTGGTTGCTGGAGTTACAAGTACTATATCTGTGTTTAAGCGAGGAGCCCTAGGAAGGGAAAGAAAAAAGTGCTTCCTCTCCTTTTCTTAAAATTAATTAATTAATTTTGAGAGAGAGAGAGAGATTGAGTTCATGTAGTGGGGAGGGGCAGAAGGAGAGGGAGAGAGAGTCTCGAGCAGGCTCTGTGCTGAGTGCAGAGCCCCACTTGGCGCTTGATCCCAGGACCCTGAGGTCACAACCTGAGCTGAAACCAAGATTTGGCCACTTAACCAGCTGTGCTACCCAGGTGCCCCTGCCTCCTCTCCTTTTTAAGGAGACATTCTAGAGGTCCCACATACCACTTCTGCCTCCATCTCGTTGTCTCTTACTTAGCTACACATCTAGGTACAAGGGAGGCAGGTAAATACAGTGTTTCAACTGGGAAGGGGCATTGTATCCAGTTTAAAAATGGAGTTCTATCTTTTGGTTTTTTTCCGAATAATTACAGATTCACAGGAAATTGCAAACATAGGGAGGCTCCGTGTACTCTTCACCCAGTTTCTTCCAGTGGTTGCATCTTACTTAACTGTAGTACAATAGTAAAACCAGTAAATTGGCATCAGTGTAATGTGTATGTATAGTTCCGTGTAATTTTATCACACATAGATTTTTGTAATCACCACCACAATCAAGATATAGAACTATTCCATCACCACAAAGATCCTCCTGTGCTACCCCAAAATAGGGTTCTTTTAGTTTGAAAATGAACAGGAAAATGGAAAAGGGATATTTTATTAGGCAACTAACCATCTTTGCCATATGTTATTTTTAAAAACAAAGAAATGCTTTGGGAGAGGATTGTTTTTTAAATCTTTAGTATCACTATGGATCTGCTTCTTGAATCTTTTATAAAACTTCACTGCTTTTCTGTTATTAGGCTTAAGGAAGCATAACTGGACAAAATGTTAATCTACATAATAATAGTTGTAGCTGATACTTAGGGAGTGCCTCCTTTGTACCAGGCAGTGTTCTGTTGACTCATCGAATCCTCACCTTCAACACCTGTGAGGCAGGTGCTATTATTCTCCTCGTTCACAAATGCAGACACCTTGTGTTGTAATAATTATTCTGTGTTAACATAGTACTGTTACTTAAAAAAATAGAACTAATGGTGTATTTTGTATCATACTATATGATGCCAACAAAGCACTCTCTGTTTTTAATCTCATTAGAGATTCAGTTGTGGAGATTCTTTTTGAACAAGATAATGAAGAGAAATCAGTTGCCACTTTAATACTGGATTCCCTTATACAGGTATTTTGATTTCATAAAAAGTTTCAATTTATGACTACAGCCCTTTAGAGAAAAAAAAATCTTTAAGGATTTATTTATTTATTTAAGAGAGAGCGCGCGCGCGCATGGGGAAGGGCAGAAGGAAAGGGAGAGAGTCTTAAGCAGCCTCCACTCTGACTGGGGAGCCTGATGCCAGGCCCAGTCTCACAACTCTGATATCACAACCTGAGTTAAAACCAAGAGTTGGATGCTTAACTGATGTGCCATCTAGGTGCCCTGAGAAAAAAAATTTTTTCAGTAATTTCCACACCCTACGTGGGGCAAAGTCACAACCCCATAATCAAGAGTCGCATGCTCTACTGATTGAGCCAGTCAGGCAACCTGAGAAAATTTTTAAATGTTATTTTCTGTATTTATATTTTATTTTTTTAAAAGATTTTATTTATTTGGCACAGAGAGAAAGAGAGAGAGAGAAAGAAAGCGCAAGCACGGGGAGCGGCAGGCAGAGGGAGAGGGAGAAGCAGGCTCCCTGCTGAATAGGGAGCCCAATATGGGGCTCGAACCCAGGACCCTGGGGTCATGACTTGAGCCAAAGGCAGACACTTAACCAGCGGAGCCACCCAGGTGCCCCTGTATTTGTATTTTAGCCACTGGTCACAATTTTTAGCTTTTATGTTAATTTTACAATAATTGAGTTTTACTTTGGCACTGAGATAGGGTACCTACAACATTTTAGATTCAGGGATAATAAGTGCTATCATGTATTATTTCTGTAGCAACAATATCTGATTTTTATTTTGTACCTAGTACAGCTTGTAGTTTCTTTAAATGCAGGTTTGTGTAGTATTGAAAATTCCACAGGGTATATGATAGTATATCTCTTTTGTTTAATGACTGTGGAATCACAGAACTCCCTGTGAAATGCCATCGCTTTGGAAGATATTGTCTACCTCTGGCAGCTCTACTCAGACTTATATGAAAAACATAGCATCAATGAAAGACTTTAACATTCTAATGTTTAGAACTGATGTAGAAGCATAACTTTTCTAAGAATGTTACCTTCCCACTTGACAACCTGCTCTGGACATAATAATGTGAGGTTATCACCTTAGAGAAATTAAGTTGCTACATTCTTTCCTTACTAAAAAAGAAATAAAGTTATTTTATTTCTTCTCGGTTTCTTTGCTCAACTGAGTCATTCTACCCTGAAAATGAGAATACTCACATATAACTACCATACACCCTGTGGAATTTTGAATTCTATACTGTTAGATTTTAAAATCTTTAGAGTTCTATATGAAGTATATGGCAGTATTATCATGATTATATTTGCCACATGAAAAACTCCCTTGTTTAAAGAAACCTTGCTGTACCTTTTTTTTGTAATAGTAATGATCACCTATTTAATTTGTAATACATAATCTGTATATTTTCTTGAGTCCAATCAAGCGTTATTTATACAGTTAAGAATAAATTCTTTTTTTCTTTCTCTTGAATAACAGTGCCCAATAGACACCAGAAAGCAGCTAGCAGAGAATTTGGTAGTCATAGGTGGCACATCTATGTTGCCAGGATTTCCGCACAGACTGCTTGCAGAAATAAGGTGTTTGGTAGAAAGACCAAAATACAAAAAGACACTTGGCACCAAGACATTCCGAATTCATACTCCACCTGCAAAGGCTAATTGTGTGGCCTGGTTGGGAGGTAAGAATTTAGTTTTTAAAATATAATGATTATATAGTAATTAGTTCCTGAATGGTATTATTGGTGGATATATTAGAATAGATGATTCACAGTCTTAAAAATTGCTCATTTAACAAACTAATAGAACTATTAAATAATTTTCTTTGAACACTGACTTTTCCTTAAACTATTGTCAGAATTATGTCCCTATTTATCTTGGCATTTGCTCTTTAATTTTTTAAGTAAAATTCATCCAATTAAAGTCATTTCTCATAATAGTGATTGATAGCTGTGCATTTATTCCATTGATACTACCGTTGCTCATAACATTTGTTTTAATTCCTTCTAAAGCGAATTTGTGAGCCGTATGTGAGAATTGATCTCTTTATTTTATAATTATACTTTACTTTGTGACTGAGTTCATTGCATGATAGTTCATAGGAAATGATAGTTTCATTGAAATAAGGAAATAGCCTATATACATAAAGAGACTTACATATATAGAGAGAGACTATATATAGAGAGAGAGAGAGAAACTACTTTGAAGGGAAAAACAGTCATGGATGTGTATATTTATATATGTTCTGATACATGTTTTATAATGCATTTGCAGCTAATAGGTACTTTGATCATTAGAAAAAGTATTGAGATTTTAAGTGAATATTATATTTCTTGTAGAATTTGGTCAAAATGTAATTTTGATCTAGGACAAATGGATTTAGTTACCAAATTATTTTTTAAAGACTTGCCTTGTGAGTCTTTATAAAGTCTTCAGCATAGACTTGGGTGGCATTATAATGATGCTTATTGGGTTTTACAGTGCTGTTTTATTTATTGACATACAATCTTAGAGTTGTGGCAAAGAAAACTGAAGATACTATTTACTGTATTTACGCAGAATTGAAAATAGTTTCCACCCCTCTCTACCTCACCTGTTTTTAGACACAGTAATGCTTGTTAGCATTTTCACTATAATCTGCTATCGGCCATTTAAGTTACTTTCAACGTAGGAGTTGTGGTTTACCCTGTTATTCAAAATATAGGATATAAAAGAACTGCAGTTACTTTGAAGAATGTGAATATGCATTGCTGAATTTCATGTGTTCTCTTGTCATACAATGAAGTGGTTGCATATGTACAGAAAATTTTCTGGTAAAAGTTTTCATCTTAACTATAAAAATATTTTTTACCACACAGGAGCTATTTTTGGGGCACTGCAGGACATACTTGGGAGCCGTTCAGTCTCAAAGGAGTATTATAATCAGACTGGCCGTATACCCGATTGGTGTTCTCTTAATAACCCACCTTTGGAAATGATGTTTGATGTCGGCAAAGCTCAGCCACCGCTGATGAAGAGAGCATTTTCCACTGAGAAATAAAAATTTGATTGAAATTCAACTTTGCTTTGTATCAAGTATCTAGTCAATTACAAGCAAATTGTACAAAGTATATAGGATGCTCTTAGAGATGACTTTATGGAAGTGAAAGCATTTCTGTAGTTACTCTTTGCATTAATATTTAATTCTTTTGACTGTTGTTTCTCTTGTGTAATAGTAAAATAGTAGCTGATGCTTATGGAATTTGTTGTATTTATATCAATAAAATATAGTAAAGAAGTTTAATTTTGGAAGTTTGTTACATAGTTTAGTTTCCAAAAAGAATAATAACATTGTCCCTCCACGATTCACATAATCTGCCCTGAGCATTGGAAAATCCATCAGTTTCATTATTTTCAGCAGTTATTTCATTTAAAGAATAAATAATGTTACCATTAACCAGGTATTTCAAATATTAACATGGGTCTCTTTCTTCAAATCCTTTTGTTCTGCTATTTATGTGTCCATGTGAGAATGCTACTTTTCCGGGAATATATTTGACTCTTTGAATTGAGAATGTTTAGTAGCATAGTTAAACATCTGTTAAGCAAAGTATGGAAATGTTCACTTTTTAACTCTACAGTTTCTTTATGAACAATTCTACATTTCTAAGAAGAAATATTTCATTTTTATGTGAAGAAATTCCATTTTATGTATTTTTATGAAACTGCTTTATAAACATGTATTCATAATGTTTTTAATCTCTTTTGTGCTTTTTATCTTCTCAGGATAGGGGTTCTTGGAAATACGTATGCAGTCACTGTTTTATTTTTGTTTGTTCTTCATTTGTTTTTAACAAACTACCTCTTACTGAAATTTTGCTGGTTTTATTCTTTCCAGGTGCCTGTGAAAATATGTACACCTATTCCTGAAGAATGTACTCATACTCGTGAAGACAGAGCAGGAATTGATGCATTTTTTGGACTGTGTAATCCATGTCCATTCTTACTCATAGTTTAAGCATTTTGGTTGTCCTTTTCTGGGTCCTTCCTAGTTTTGCCATATACTTTATGTGTGAAGATACTAGCACCAATTAACACTTGAAAGACCTGGTTCCTGGCATTAAGAATAGGAAAGAATTTAAGAAAAAAAAAAAGGAAAGAGCTTCTGTGTGTGTGTGTGTGTGTAAAAATACTTCTAGCTGTACTTTGTCACCATGTACTACGACTTCATTAGCACAAGACTAAGATTCACTCAGTATTTACTGTCTGCTGTGTCTATAGTGTAGTTTCAGACACTGTAAATGCTACAACAGTTAAGACATGGACATTTACCCTTAGGAGGTTTTCGGATTAATAGAAGTGGCTAGTACACAGCTGATGATACAGACAGAATGTGGTAGCAGCCATAAGGATATCAATTGCTTGTTATTGATGTAGTTCTTTTTTTTTTTCATGTAAATAATGTTTTTTATTTAAATTCAATTAGCCAACATACAGTACCTCATTAGTTTCAGATGTAGAGTTCAGTAATTCAGGAGTTGTGTGTAACTCCTAGTGCCGAGCACATCACGTGCCTGCCTTAATGCCTATCACCCAGTTACCCCATCCCCCCACCTACCTCCTGATGTAGTTAATTCTGATTAGGGAGTTGCATAGAGTTGTATAGAGAAGGTTTTTACCCTTGTTCCTGAAAGGATGAGTAGAATTTTAGTAATTGGAGTTATTTCAGTCTATATGAACTGAATTCTCTATACAGAATCTTAAAACGTTTGGCATTGGGATGAAGCATTGCAAATTATAATTTAGGATTAGGTCACAAAGAACTTGAAAACTATATTAAAAGCAGTGAATAAAACTATGAAAGATCACTTTTGCCATCCAGTTTCCTAACATACTCATTGTGAAAAGTGAGGTTCTTTTATCCTTTGGACCTGCCACTCTTCCACAGCTCCCTTTCCCCCAAAGTAGTCATCTTTCCCATAAACACATATTTATAACTGATGCACTTAAACTTTCACCTTGGAATTGTTTCTATACAGGTTTTACCTTCTTTTCTGGAATATAAGCTCCATAAGAACAAAGCCCCTTTGTTTCTTCGAAAGCTCTCAGTGGGATTGCCAGGAGTAGGTGTACCATTAGCTGTCAATAGTATGGATTCACTAGTAGCGTTATCTTTTTGTAGTAAATGTGATTTTTAAAATTCTGTTGAATTATGAGGAGTTTTTCATCACTGAAAAATATGAAAGAGATCTCTGACTGAAATAGAGCTTCATAGGTAGGTAGCTATAAAGTGACAGATACCTGTTGGCTGAGGTTCAGGAATGGAGCTCTCTGTTAGGGGTGAATTGTGTACTGCAGAAAGATACGTTGAAGTCCTAACCTCCAGGACCTGTGAATATGGCCTTATCTGGAAATAGAGTCTTTGCAGATATAATCAAATTAAGATGAGGTCATTATGGTAGACCCTAACCCGATGTGACCAGTATCTTTATAAGGTGGGGGGAATGCCATGTGAGACAGGTACACAGGAAGAACACAGGTAATAACCAAGGCAGAAATGGGTGTTCAGGGAACACCAAGGATTGCTGGTGACTCCAGAAACAAGCATAAAACGTTCTGCAAGAGAGCCTTTGAGAGCATGACTGCGTACACCTTAATTTCAAGCTTCTAGCCTCCATAACTGTGAGACAATAAATTTGCATTGTTTTAAGTCACCCAGTTTGTGGTACTTTGTTAGAGAAGCCCGAGGGAACTAATACACCCTACTTAGTTCACCAGTTCAGCATATTTATCCATCTGCCAGATACTAACTTAGGTGCTTGAGATACATTAATGAGCAAAGAAAAATCTGCTATTCCAAGGGGTGGAGAAAGTGAAGAAACAGTAACATTAAGTTAGAAAATAACTTATGGGAAAAGCTGTAGGGTAGAGTAGGTGGTGGGGTAGTCTAATCAGATTGCTGATTACTATAGTGGTTAGGGTTGGACTCATTTATGACTTGAACAAAGAGAAGTTAAGCAATTGTGACTTACATACATATTTGGTCTCTGCCCCTAGTTCCTGACACAGAGCTTCTAAAACCCTTGTAATTTCCTGTGTGATGGGGGCGTTAAGAGCATCTTACATAGAAATCCTAAATCTCTTGGAATTTCTTGGGTAATAGGAGTGTTTTGTTTTGTTTTTTTTCAAAAGAGACAATTCTTGATGGGCTCCTGGATCACTTCACGATGAGGGCTGTTGACCAGAAAGACCCAAGCCACAGTTACAAGCTTAGAACTTTTGCACATGCACACACACCCTGTCTTCTAGGGAGAGGAGAGGGCCAGGAAACTGAGTTACTGATCATGTCTACCTGATGAAGCCTCCATTAAAAACCTCTAACCTGCAGGGTTCTGCGAGCTCCCAGGATGCTGAACACTTCCCAGGCACTGGGAGGATGATGTGCCAGAAGACGGCATGGAAGGTCTGTGCTTCCCCATACCTTGCCTTATGCACCTCTTCCATACGGCTGTTCTGAGTTCTATCCATAATAAACCAGGAATAAGTAAACTTTTTCTGAGTTCTGCGAGCCATTCTAGGAAATTATCAACCTGGAGGAGATGATTCTGGGAATCCCTGATTTATAGCCAATTGGTCAGAAGTGCAGGAGGCCTGGGACTGCGGTTGCAGACTCACAGAAAATCCACTTCAGACAAATTGGTCACTATCCAACTGGAAACAGCAAGCATCCTTCTCTTCCTAAATGAGTGACTTTATGAATCTCAGCTTTAACCCTCCTTCAGTCTACTCTCTTTATTAATAGGTTTTATTGAGATCGTAGGATTGCCCTTGCTTTTGAGACACCCAATCCAGAAGGGGCCCTCACTTTTTAGGGCTCCCCACCCCTGCAAAATTACCCAAGTAGAGCCCAGATCCTACAACAGGTTTTTTCTAACACCTTCTTAACAGACAGACACCCCACATCCCTCTATGCGATATGTAATAAACCAAACTGGTTCAACTACAGGTGTGGTTTTTTGGTCTTTTTTGAAGGCGATGGGAGACGAATGGTGAGCGTAGATGACTGCAGAGAAATAGAATGCTAACCGCCTGCGGGAAAATGAGGTCAAAGTTTGTGTTCTAAGATAAAGAAATAACAGCATGTTTGTTTGTTGGAGGAACGGAGAGGAAAAAACGGTCGTTTAGTAGCAGGAAAGCGGGTGGATAGCATGCGGAGGTACAGGTGCTGGTGCTTTGGGTGCGGTGGGCTTCGCTGAGGCGCGGGGGTCGTCCCCCTACAGGCGGGGTCCGCGAGCTCCCGGCACGCGCCTTCCCGCGGCGAGCTGTCTCTTTCTGATCACTTCAAAGTTCTCGGCGCGGAGGCAAGAAGGCGGAAGTCCTGCCTCCCCAAAATACATAATTGCCTCTCCAAATTTTCACATCTCCGTTCTCCTGTGCTTCTGTGTCAAAGAGCCTCACCTTAACAGAATACTAACCCCCCAATTTCCACCCAGTTGGATGGCTGGATCCCAAGTACAGCCCCAGGAACAATGGAAGAACACCTGATGTATGCACCGTCTGCGTAGAGCCGACCACAGAAAGAAACGTTTCTCACGGTATATTTATTTCTTCAGGGGGTATTCCTCGCCCGCCTCCAGCCCCTTTCCTCAGGACGCGCGCTATACTGAGAGGAAAAAGTAAAATACACGGGAAAGGAACACAACTTTTGCATAGGATCTCTTAGTTCTTGAAAAGCTGCCAAAATTGGGGCTCATAATTTTGTTCAGACAAAAGGAAAAATTGCCCTCTACCAACAACTATGCAAGTATGCACAGTAACACAGAAAACCTGTCTCAACTTGAAACCTTTCAGTGTCCTCTGCTTTAAGGCGGTGGTTGAGGACACCTCGCGGAAGAGAAACGTTTGCTTTCAAGAGCGCAAGCGTGAGACCTGTTTCGTTTGCAAAATGAAGTCTTTTTTCCATAGATTTGGTTAATGTTGAAACTATTTGCATAAATTTGGTTTAAAGAAGTCTCCTTAGTTATAATGCTCTGGAGAAACCCTAATATATTTAAGGGAAAATAAAAATTATGAAAGGAAAAGAACAACCACTCGCCCAACGTGGGGCTCGAACCCACGACCCTGGGATTAAGAGTCCCATGCTCTACCGACTGAGCTAGCCGGGCAGTCGAAAATCCCTCCTGTTTTTCCGTCTCTTGATGAGTATTCAACTACATTTGTGGTTTTTTTTTTTTTTTTTCTCCACTATTTTTTACTTATAGAAGAATTTTGTAACATTATTAAATAGGCACTTCCAAATTATTTTTAAGAAATTTTTAAAACATTTCTTTAGTTGTTCTTAGATTTAATAATTTTTATTGTGTGTGTATCTCAAGACCACTGAAAACTTACTATATTATTACAGAGTCAATGAATCTTTTAAGCGTTTTAAAATATTTACTGCCCAATGTGTTATCTTCTTTACAGAAACACTTATTAAGGCTATCGACTTTCTATCAAAAGGCAAATTGATTCCTACAATTTGGGGGCAACATTTGAAAACAAAATCCAACCTTTATGACGTTAGTTTCACTGAAGAACAGTAACGCTTAGCTATTTTTCCTGTAAGAAGACCTAGCCAAGGAGAGTTAAATTGAGGAAGCGGATTCTGGTTCAGTTAAAATAAGGTCTCTTTCCAGCAACTGCCTGACAACGAAGACAGAACTCTCAGAGGTTGTTATTACCATCCACCTCAAATGACAGAAGTTAGGATGAAAGGATTATAGAGTCACTGACTCCTACGGTGAAGAATATTAATTCTAAGAGGAAAAGAGAGAAGAACTGATTTTGATCAAATTTTGGCAAGCTGAGACAATGGTATAATCTCCTATGGAAATATACATATTCTGAGATACTAGTGAACTTCTTTAGACAAGGAATTCTGCAAATCCTCTGTAATGGGGGCAATCTAAAGCCTAATTGTATATAACAAAGAATAACAAAGAATTCTTAAAGTTCAGTATTTAGAAATTAAACACATTGACCATCACATTTTCTAAGCTACTTAAGTGAAAAAATATTAAGGTATGGCATAAAATAATATTTTACATTTAAATTACTCAAGGTATGCCTAGGATTTAAGTAGAATATTTAAAAATTCAAGATTTATTAAAATATTAAAATACAATTATTCATTAACAGTTTTTTCTTGCAATTGCAAACTCTGGTTTATTTTTATAAGTTGGCCAAATGTACCTGGGAAATTAATTTGTATTTATTTGTATTTTCAATACCTTTATTAAGTACTTACCAAATATAAAGCACTGTGTTATGTATTCTGATAGACAGAAATATAAAACAGATTCTGATAACCTTAAAAAGCTTACTGTCCTAGAAGAAAGATACCTGCCAATTACATACCAATTTTATATGCACTACTTCCAAAAGTAATTTGGAGTAACATAATTAAAACAAACGAATCCATACCCACACCTTTTAAGTTTCCCAATGAATCAGGCAAATAATCAAGAACTTGAGACCACAATTCAATGCATTCTTCCAAGATACAAAATACATCAACAGTCCTGCTCCCAAATAGGCAATTCATCTGATAAGTCCAGAAAGAGCTCCAAATTCTTAATTAATGAATATATAGTAGGCACAAGGCACTCAAATAACATTTATCATACACAAGTAGTGAAGTTAGTTAAAAGTTTAACTGAACCCCTAACCAAGTTTGGAGTATTTATAGTTTACCTTCAAGATGAATCCACCTAAGACTATACTCTTTAGTTTTCTTCAGCACTTTATTGGCCTATCCTGCTCAAAATACTCTTGTTAAAACTCCTCTTGAAAAAACTGCAACTAGAATATTTCAATGAGGGTTAGGTAAATTAAACGGCTCATCTTCCAAGTAAATTCAAATCTTTTATCCATTTGTTCAAGAATAAAAACTAACCATTAATTATAATGCTTCATTAGCAGGGAGAAACAACTGAAATTCCTCCTTCTCTCTTTTTTTTCTACATCCAATATTTCAGCAAGCCCTACATATCTAAAATCCATCTACACATTTCCACTTCCACCGCCACTACCACCACCATTCTAGTCCAAATCATTCTTGTTACTTCTTGCCCACAGGACTGCAATAGCTTTCCAACTAGTCTCCATGCTTCTACTTTCCTTTATCTATCAGTCTTCACACTGAAGCAAGAGAGATCACTTAATAACTTAAATTAGATCATATAATTCCCCTGCTTAAAAAGCTGCTGATGACCTGACAGTAGAAAGCCAATAATATCTGTGGAAGGAATGATGGAATTAGAAAATCACCATTTGGGAAGCATCATCATAATAATATTCAAATAGGAATCATCAGATACTATAATCAGTGGGTGAAAGATTGAGGAGTAGCAGGATATTTACAAGGATAGTGTCAAAGTATTTTTTCACAAGATATTTATTAATTATGAAGGGCAAAATAGAAACTTTATGGTGGATAAATCTTAAGTTAACATCATCAGTAATGGAACAAACTGACATCATGTGCCTCCTAATATAATGTTCTAACATGAATGCAAGGTTACTTTTGTGGCATTCCTGCCAAAAATGTATCACCTGAATCCTACCATGAAAAAATATCATACAAACCTAAATGAGGAATATCCCATAAATGGTTTGTAGTCTTCAAAAATGTTAATGCCATGAAACCTAAAGAAATATAAAGCAACTGTTTTCCAGCTTAAAGGAGGCTAGAGTCATGACAACTGAATGCAACAGGTGATCTTGGATTTTCTTTGGCTATGAAAGGAATTGAGAGAATTGCCAAAATCTAAGTAAAGTGTATAGATTAGAAAATAGTATTGTTCATTTTCTAATTAATTGTATTGTGGATACGTAAAAATGTTCTTGTTTCAGGGGAAATATACACTGAAGTATTTAACAGTTTAAAAAAAAGTGCTGATGACCTTCCATTTACAACCAGATTAAAATCCAAACCACCAGATCCGGTCTCATGTCCAGCTTTCTGATTTCACCTCCTGACACCTCCACCACTTAATCACCGTGACAGGCCAGACTGACCTGACAGTTCCTGTAACAAGTTTATATTCCTGTAACAATCAATTTAAATATTAGCCAATCAGAAAGTCATTCCCTAAGTACCAGGCCTAAAGTTCAAACTTACATTGTCTCTTCTCCCTTCTAATTACAAAGTGCAACTATTTTGCCTATTTACTTTTTTTTTTTTTTGTCCATTTCCTTCCATTGAATGTAAACTCCATGAGGGATAGGGTGATGTCTCCTTCACCGTTTTATCAGTAGTGTTCAACACAGTACTTGGGACATATTGGAGCTGAATAAATAATCAGTCTTATCCTTAAGTCTACTAAACAGAGTTATACTCAATAGAAAAGGTACTAATGCTTCTGTAAAATTCTGACCTGAGCTCACACTCGCACTTTAGAGTGAAACTTCCTTTCTTCTTGTGAGAACAGGTGGGTGAAGGGGATACCCTCAAGATACTGGGTTGGAACCAGGACTCCAAGGCTGAGGGGAGACCTCTCCCCTATCACTTTCCTGGTCTTTGTAGGAGTGTAAGAACATCTCTCCGTTTTGCTTTAAGAAAGAATAAAGTAGCGAAAGAAGGGGATAATATAAAAGGTAAATATTAATTTCTAGGAAATGGAATGGAGCACCTCCTCAAGCAACTCGATGACTCTGAGTGGCTCGTTGACAGAAACTGACTAGGAAGGAACCCTGGCTACCTTCCCCTTACCCCAAGTCTTTCGTTTCTGCACAAGCGCATCGCCCGCCACGTTCAATTTCCCCCCTTCCCCCACAATTCTCTGTTCCTCGGGCCGACTTGGAGGAACGAGCCACAGAGGAGAAGGCTATTGGTTGGAAGAGCGGCCAATGAGAGAGCCTGTTACTAGTCTGCGGGCTGTGGTATCGGGGGAGCGCTTGAGGCCTTGAAGCCTTTGGTGTCCGGGAGGTGAATTTCAGCACGATGAGCTCCATCGGGACTGGGGTGAGTTTGCTGTGTCTTGGCGTAATGGACTAACCTACGGAGTAGCGTTGAAGGGAACTCGGACAGACCGCGCGGGGTGCGCCGCCGCGGGGTGCGCCGGGACTGCCTTCGGCCAGGTGGGCCGCTTCCAGTTGTCTGGTGACCGGCAGTCTTTCCTGCGCTAATTTGTAGGCCCTCGTTTGCGGTGATCTTGGCCTGAAGCTCGTCAGCGCAGGTGTAGCGGGCTTGGCGGCGCAGCAGTGAGATTGGGAGACGCTTTGGATCGCTGAGTCACTTTCTTGAGTGGCTTAGGGAAACCGAAAGTGCAAACTCGTGGAGCCTGAGATAGCGTGTGAAGGGTTTGGGCGACAGTTAGCTTCCTGAGAACCACTGAGCCAAGGCGGCTTGAGATTCCGAGGTCTGAGACGGAGCTTTCGTGGACCGTCTTTGCAGGTCCCGGGGTGCTGCTGACTCACTGGGCCTTCCCCATCTTGCCTTCGAGTATACTGACCGTCCGCTTCGTAGGAGTCCCTGGAACCCCTGTCGGGGCAGAGCTAATAGAAAAATTGTCTGAAAAGTGAAATCTGAAGAGTCCTTTACATTTTTCTTTTGACCCAGTTTTTCCTGTACAAATTACTTAACATCACTTAACATCAGTACCGTAAACATTTAAATCATTAGCTAGGGACTTAATCGCATCTGTTAATAGACTCCAGGTTTGGAGTTGGACTTGTTAACTTACTCAGTTTACTACTTTCCTGTGTTAAACGTACTGTACATATGCACTCTTTTGCTTATTCCTTTTATGTATTTTACCATATAGAAAATCTAGTTTTTGTTTAGAATTTATTGGTTGTGTGCCCTGGAGGCATTGAATAATGGGTTTCTAAATTCATCAATCCACTTTATTTTTTTATTATTATTTTTAAAGATTTTACTTACTTATTTGACAGAGACAGCCCCCGGGAGAGGGAATACAAGCAGGGGGAGTGGGAGAGGAAGAAGCAGGCTCCTAGCGGAGGAGCCTGATGTGGGACTCGATCCTAGAGTGCTGGGATCACGCCCTGAGCCGAAGGCAGACGCTTAACGACTGCGCCACTCAGGCACCCGTATCAATCCACTTTAAACAAGATTTTGATACTCAGCATTAAGCCCAGATATTGGTTTTCCGAGTTTGATAATAGGCAATTTATGTTTCGAATGTTTAATTCATTTGGTTATGAGATGCTAAGGTTATGTCATAATATTTTAAAATTAGTAGATGGTCAGTTATGCATATTGTAGCAAATTGATTTTGCAGCTATATATTTTTTTTTATAATTTTATTTATTTTTTTTTTTAAGATTTTATTTATTTATTCAACAGAGATAGAGACAGCCAGAGAGAGAGAGGGAACACAGTCAGGGGGAGTGGGACAGGAAGAAGCAGGCTCCCAGCGGAGGAGCCTGATGTGGGGCTCGATCCCATAACGCCGGGACCACGCCCTGAGCCGAAGGCAGACGCTTAACCGCTGTGCCACCCAGGCGCCCCTGCAGCTATATTAATATGACCTTCAATTAATAGTGTTTCTGAAAACCCTTTAAAAGTACTTGATAAATATAAACAGGTGAGGTATTTTGGTATTACAGTAGTAGAATTAAGAATCTTCATTTAGTAAATCATGGAATTGAGACTCAGGAAGCACCACTGTTGAAGGCATATCTTTGGTCTTCACTTTTCCCAAGAACTCCAGGTATGAAGACCTGCCTACTTGACATTTCTCTCCGTTTGATTGTTTTTTTTTTTTAAGATTTTATATATATTTATTTATTGAGAGAGAGTGAGAGAGAGCACAAGAAGGAGCAGAGGCGGGGGAGAAACAGACTCCCCGCTGAGCAGGGAGCCCAGTGTGGGGCTCTGTCCCAGGACCCTGGGATCATGACTTGAGCAGAAGGCAGATGCTTAAGGGACTGAGCCACCCAGACACCCCTCCACTTGATTGTTTAATAGGCATTTCAAACTACATGTCCAAAGTAGACCTATGGGTTTCCCCCTCCCCTTGCCATTTTGCATCTCCTAGAGTTTTCAGCTCAGTGAATGGTCCAGTTCTAATTGCTCAAGTGAAAAAGGTCAATGGTTCACGTTTAATTTCTTTACTCCTAGAGCCAGTCCTTTAGCAAGGTGTGGTTTTTTTTTTTTTTTTTTTTTTTTTTTTTTTTTTACACTCTATCCTCAAAACTATTGTCTTTATCTCTTTTCCTGGTCTAAACCACCACCTTGAGATACTTGATTTCTGCTTCCATCCTTGTTCCCTCTACAGTTCATTTTCTAGATGAAGTTTTAAAAAAAATTAGATTGTATCACCCCCTGAGCCCCCTCCCCCATCCCTGCTTAAGCCCCAATGACTTGCAGTTGCATTTAGAAAAAGATATAAACGTCCTACTTCAGCCTAGGAGACTCAAAGTAGTTTGGTCTTTACATGCCTCTGATATGATTTACTCTTCTCTCTACCACTTAGTGCTCAAGACACAGCGGCCTATTTCTTTTCCCTCATTGGGCTAGGCTTATTTCTACCTACATATCCTAAATGACTAGTTATTTGTTTAGGCCTGGCTCAGCCTAAGTGATTAAACATAACTGCTCTAGCAAGGCCTTCCCTCATCAGATAGTCTGTACTAGGCTCTCAGACTGTCACTTCACCCATCTTATTTTCATCATAATCCTTTTTCTAGTTTACTGCTGTATTTCCAGCTCCTAGATTTCTGCCTGGTCTCATTTGAAAATGAAAGACTTCAAGAACGAGTATTCTTTATATTCCCTTATAGTGACTACAAGTAGTAGATGCTTATTAAATGTTTGAATGTTATATTTTTTTTCTAAGGTCCTTCAGTTTGTTAGTGCTACAGCAATGATTTAACATGTTCTGACTGGTTCTGTTTCTGCCATACCATACTGCAGGTATACCTTGTTCTATTGCACTTCACTAGATACTGCCTTTTTTATTTTTATTTTTTTTTATTTTTACAAGTTGAAGGTTTATAGCAACTGTGCATCAAGCAAGTCCGTTGGTGCCATTTTTCCAACAGCATTTGTTCACCTTGTGTCTGTGTCACATTTTGGTAATTCTCAACAATATTTCAGATTTTTTCATTATTATTAAGTTTGTTATGGTGATTTGTGATTGATGATTGGTTACCACTCACCAAAAGCTCAGATGATGGTTAAGCATTTTTTAGCAAAAAAAGTATTTTTTAAATTAAGGTATGCGCATTGGTTTTTGTTTTTGTTTTTAGTCATAATGCTACTGCATACCGAGCAGACTACAGTATAGTGTAAACATAACTTTAGGGGTACCTGGGTGGCTCAGTTGGTTAAGCGTCCAACTCCTTTTTTTTTGAAGCTTTTATTTATCTATCAGAGAGCACAAACCAGGGGAGTGGCAGGCGAGGGAGAAGCAGGCTCCCGCTAAGCGAGGAGCCCAGTGTGGGACTCGATCCCAGGATGCTGGGATCTTGACCCTAGCTGAAGGCAGATGCTTAACCAACTGAGCCACCCAGGTGTCCCTTAAGCGTCCACCTCCTGATTTTGCCTCAGCTCATGATCTCAGGGTCCTGAGATCGAGTCCCTTGTCAAGCTACGTATTGTGTGTGGAGCCCGCTTGAGATACCCCCACGTTTTCTTTCTCTCTCAAAAACAAACAAACAAACAAACAAACAACCCCCCAAACATAACTTTAATATGCACTGGGAATCCAGAAAACTCATTTTATTCACTTTATTGTGGTGGTCTGGAACCCAGAATATCTCCATTTATACAAAAATGAACTTTGTGTTCTGTGTGAAAAAAATTCTGACTTTACCTAAGATTTGTATCTATTGCTTTTCTTTTTAGATTTTAAAGTTATCTCTGCATGCAGTGTGGGGCCTGAATTTACAACCCCAAGATCAAGAGTTGCATGCTCTACTAAGACAGCCAGGCACTTGTCTATTGCTTTTCAATAGCAGAAATCTAAAGTAGCTTTTCTCTTAGCTGCTGTTGCTGCTCTGACATGCTTCCTTTTCCTCTTCAAAGCAACATCTTTTGAGATTTAACACACATATATTTCTTCCTTCTTTTTGCTGCCTTCCTGCTGTAATCTTTACACCCAAAGGTAGGGCTCGAACTCACAAGCCTGAGACCAAGAGCTGCACGCTCTACCAACTGAGCTATCCAGGCACCCCTTAACACGCATTTCTGATGTGTAAGCCGTGTAGAAAAAAAGATGGTGAGGTTATTACTGCCAAAGATACATAATTTAAGCTCATCGTTGCCTTTTTCCTCCTAGTATGACCTGTCAGCCTCTACATTCTCTCCTGATGGAAGAGTTTTTCAAGTTGAATATGCTATGAAGGCTGTAGAAAATAGTAGGTAAGAAACATTGTTTTACTTGGAATGTAGCATGTTTTAACCAGGTATTAAATATCTCCTTTTCTATATTTTTGGTAATTAGACTTATGTTTGGAGCCCGACACAGGGCTAGATCCAGGACCCCGAGATCATGACCCGAGCTGAAACCAAGAATGGGATGGGACCTCAACCTACTGAACCCCCTAGGCGCCCCTGACTACCTTTTGTATTAAGCATAGGAAAGAACTACTAAAACAAATAATCAATGACATATAAGTGAATACTTCAAAGCACTTTATTAAAGTATATATACCATGATCATAACTATTTTATCAGAGTATGCCCCTAATAGGTAATATACACAAGAAAAAAAGGGAAAGGTTAAGTTACAAATTATAATTTTCCCCGTTAGCTTCATTGAGGAGACCAGGTATTAAAGGAGGATTGTGCAATGTAACAATGAGGGCTAGATTGTTTGGAACAAAAATTATACAACATTTTGATCTCAGGACCCCCTTTTACTTGTTAAAAAAAACAAAAACACCAAAACCCAAAACATTGAGGACTTCAAAGAGCATTTATTTATTAGGCTTTAGTTCCATCAATCTTTACCATGACCAGTGAACTTTTGTTTATGCATGTTATTGGATCTGGCAATATTTACCATATTAGAAGTTAAAACTGAGAAAATAAAAAAATTTAATTCATTTAAATAATCATAGTTGCATGTTAATGTAAGTAATAATTTAAATTAACATTAAACTAATATTAATAACATTTTTAATGAAAAGTAACTTTTCTGCAATATAAAACGAATGTAGTGAGAAGACTGGCATGGTTTTACATTTTTGTAAATCTCAGTAGTTAATTGAAGCCTAGTGTAAGACATTCTCGTATCTGCTTCAGTATGTCGTTACTTTGGTTGAAGCCTGGGAAGCAAATCAGGCTTTATACAGATAAGTAGTTGGAAAAGTGAGGCATATTTTAATATCCTTTTCAGATAATTATGGATGTTATTTTTTGATGCTATACCAAAATGGACAAATGGTAGTTTTTTAAAGGCTAGTTGCAGTGTGGCATCTGAAAACTTAATGATGAACTTTTTATAGTGTTACATTAAAATCTGTTGGACTGTCTTGCACTTCACATGTTTTACCCATGCACGTAAGTTGGTCATTGGGAAAATATTGGTTCACTGTGCTATAACAGATCTTCCAAACTTGATATTTTTCATCTATATATTGAAATAATGGGAAACATCACACTTGTTAATACCACCACTGATCTGATTATAAAAATTTGTAAGTTTTGGAAAACAGACAAGCTCACGGTGATGAATATGCTTCCTAAAATTCCAATTTATGCTTGAAAACTTGAGTCTTATCACAGGCAACAAAATACTGTCCATTTTTCTTGAAGTTGACGGGCTTATTTTGTTCATTTTAGGGGGGAAGTCTGCCATATCAAGTATATTTACATACCAACTGTAAATAATTGTAGTTTGTCTGACATTGTTTGATGGTAAAAACAGGTATTCCGTGAAAAAGTTCACAACTCAAACAGTTTTACCAGTACTTTTTCCCTTTAGGCAACTGTATTTTGATGTTTGAGTACCTTCCATTTCATTATGATAATAATAATAAGACAGGTACTCAAGGGTTGTCATCTAATAAAATTATTGCTTTTTTTAAACATTAAAACAGCTTTTAGGGGCACCTGTGTGGCTCAGTTATTAAGTGTCTGCCTTCGGCTCAGGGCGTGATCCCAGGGTCCTGGGATCGAGCCCCGCATCGGGCTCCCTGCTCCCCTGGGAGCCTGCTCGTCCCTCTCCCACTCCCCCTGCTTGTGTTCCCTCTCTTGCTGGCTGTCTCTCTCTCTGTCAAATAAATAAAATCTTTAAAAAAAAAAAAAACGGCTTTTAAAAATTACTGCTTTCTTAAGGACTTATTTTTTTTTGGTTTTTAAAGATTTTATTTATTTATCAGAGAGAGAGTGCACCGCAAACGGGGAGCGGCAGGCAGAGGGAGGAGCAGGCTCCCCGCGGAGCAGGGAGCCCAACGCGGGGCTCGATCCTAGGTCCTAGGATCGTGACCCGAGCCCCCGAGCCGAAGGCAGACGCTTAACTGAGCCACTCAGGCGTCCCTTCTTAAGGACATTCTTAACAAAATTTTTTAACTGTGAGAGTTTGTTTTTTTTTGTTTGTTTGTTTAAATGTGAGAGCATAGCAATGAAGAATACAGTGATTAGTAGTTTATTACTACCACTTGTTTCACTGCCTTGGTTTGTGTTAAAGTGCCAGCAGTTTTACCTACTAATGCTTCTCTGCTGTACCAGCAGTGCAAATGTCCATAATATAGTGGGAAAAAACAAATGGTGTCTTTGTGTTCTTATGAAAATAATTATGACTTCCCATACCCCCTTGAAGGGTTTTTCAGGGATGCTCAGGGGGTTTCACAGACCATACTTTGAGAACTTGTAGTTTGGAATAAGGAACATTTTAGATTTAAATAAGTGAGAATGATGATGACTTGGAATAATTAGGAAAGGCCAGCTGAGGCTGTAGAGTTTAAATTCAAGTGAGTTTGCAAAAGTCTGTGGAGAATTATTTAAATACGGAGTGGTTAGGAGGAAGTGTATTCTAGAACCCAGGATAACCTCAATAAAGACATAAAAGCAAAAATGAATATAAGGTGTTTGGGGAATGATAGTGAGGTTGAATTCAGTAGTGTGTGGGATTTATAATTGGAAATTTAATAAGCTACAAATTTAATTTGTAGATTCTCAGGAATTTTTGAAAGTTGGGCCAAGGAGTTTAAACTGGAATTGGGAAGTCATTGAAAATACCTGAAATGTGAGGGAAGGAGTGTCTGAAATTTTTTGTGGAATTTATGTGTGGCTCTGTTCATTTTTCTCATCAGAATTCCTTTTTATTAAAAGGATTAGAAGAATAAAGTTAATGATGTATTTTTATCTTGAAACAATATAATTTCTCCATATTTTAAGAGATTAAGATCCATTTTGTTTTAAGCAGTTGTACAAAATGTGTATTATGTTCTTTTATATACTTATAGGCAGTGGTCGTTGCAGAAAAAGAAAATTAGCAAAAGAATTCTTTTTTTTTTTTTTAAAGATTTTATTTTATTTATTTGACAGAGAGAGACTGCCAGTGAGAGAGGGAACACAAGCAGGGGGAGTGGGAGAGGAAGAAGCAGGCTCATAGTGGAAGAGCCTGATGTGGGGCTCGATCCCATAACCCCGGGATCACGCCCTGAGCTGAAGGCAGACGCTTAACCGCTGTGCCACCCAGGCGCCCCTAGCAAAAGAAATCTAAGCTTTCCACCTAGATTAGTCACTGTTAATGTTTTAATTTTGTATATAACCTGTCTTGTCTATGCATTTTATGTACCATTTTTAATGAACATGAATAAATCAACATTTGTTATAATATGGATAACATATGCCAGACACTCTGCCATTTTGTACATTTTGTTGGCATCTTTTCTTGCTTACGTATTATCTTTTTATGTCATGATGTGCTAGATTTTTTGGTCACCTGGTGTTTATTTATATGGACCTAATTTATCACATTTTAGGTTGTCCTCTTTCTAGTTTTCAGATATATTTGTTTTAAAGTACTAGCATGCTGTAAAAAACTAAATGTTACCTATTTTTGTTTTTTAAACTTAATTTCTTTTATTTTCAGTTAAAAACATTGATTTTCTTCTACTTGTTCCAGTACAGCTATTGGAATCAGATGTAAAGATGGCGTTGTCTTTGGGGTAGAAAAGTTAGTCCTTTCTAAACTTTATGAAGAAGGTTCCAACAAACGACTTTTTAATGTTGATCGGCATGTTGGAATGGTAGGTCACATTTAAAAAATGTTCCATTTTGCCTCGTCCAATTTCTTGTGAACTGTTTAGAATATATTAAAATGTGATTGTAAGAACCCGTTTATTACTTCATCATTGAGGCAGAAACAGATTAGAGAGCAGCCATAGAAGTAATCCAGAGAGTTACTGGCTTGTGAACAGCTCACTATCTGAGAAAGGTAGTGTTCTTATAACCTGATTGGAGACATGTATGAAAAAATCAAATTGCCTTAAGAAAAGGGAGGAGGGGTGACGGGTGGGAAGTATGTGTAGAAAAGAGATCTTGGCAGTGTAGGTGAGGGGTATGCTTGAGAGACATAGAATCTTTAGCTTTTCATGTCTTTTGTGGGGATCACTGTCATATTGAAGATGTTATCAGATAGAGAATACCTTTTTAGTAAGGGGAGCACCAAGAAAGGATGTTTAATACAAGGAAAAGTGAACACATCCTTTTTAATAGCATCATGGACATCACTGTATTTATTTTATGCAGCTGGTGTCTTGAGTGACTGCTTTTGCATAACTGCAAGTGAAGGCATAAATACGTTACTGGTATATACTGAAGTCATTCTATATAGATGTCACACTTTGTTTAGTCAGAGGAATAAGCAAAACAAGGAGTGATTCTAACCCTGTTTACTGAAAAGGCAAGGAAGAAAAGAAAACATGTGCTAGGACCACTTTACATTAATTATCTCGTTTAAGTCTGACATCCCAGTGAAAGTAATATTAATCCCATTTTTACAGATAAAACAGACGGACTCACAGCTGGTAAAGAAATAAAATGGGATTCAGACTTGGGTCTGCATGTTATTTCAGAGTCCATTTTGCGGGGTGAGATCTTATAGGACCCACTCATTCTGCTGTTATCTTTGATATTTCTAAATGAGATGTGTTACACACAAAAAGGACCAATAAAATGTAAGCAATGAAGTATAAAGCTGTAGATGATTTTTCTTTTTGCTTCTTCAGTGATTATTTTTTCTGAACTCATTTTCTCTCCTGAACAAATTTATTATTGCCAGTGATACTGATATGACTTTTCTTCCGTCATTTTGGACCTCTATATTTATTTTTAAAATTTGAGTAGAGTTGACACACAATGTGAAACTGGTATGTTTTCATGAAACTTGCCAGATTGTAACCCAGCTGATAGGAGGGAACTAGTGAATTACACATTCTTTCACTTAGTAAAACAAAACAAACTTTAGGTAGGTATATTTTGAAAAAAATCATGTATGCTTAAAGGTACTTTAGTGATGGGAAGACTTTGTCTTAGAACTTTAAAATTTGTTCCATTTGTTCTTTAAAGCCAGGAAACTGATGGCATTCCTTATAGCTGGAATGGCAAAACATCCCATGTTGAGGAGGGTTGGAGATAATGAAGGGTTAATATTCTGTCTCCACAGTTGTCTTCTTCAAGTGGTTTGAAAATTATTGGACTTCACAGTAAGCTTTCTCCAAAGCAATAGAAGATTCTTTAAATGATGAAACTTACTGGCTGGATAACTTTGGGGAAGTTGTTCTAAACACAGCTGCCTCACCTGCAAAACAGGACCTACCTCCTAACAGTTGTTAAAGGTTAAAAATCATGCAAAATGCTTAGCATGTAATAAGTGCTATGTTTTAGAAATTTTCATCTACTATTAATAGGTAGCAGTAGAAAAAGGGCTGTTATTCTGATCTCACTTACTTCCAAATTTTATAAATCTCCTAAGCTGGTGGTTCTGGACTTTCTTGGTTCCCAGTACTAAGTTGAAATTTCAGTGATTTTTTTTTTTCCCATGGCTTCCCTACTCCAAAAGAAGTACCCAGTGGTTCCGATTATGCATTTAGGTCCAAACAACTTACTGTTTATGTACTAAAAACTTAGTAGCTATAAGAGAAAAAAAATACACAGAGTTAAAAGTATTTTTATTTTTAAACAATCACAATTACTAACGTGCACCGCACTTCCTAAACTTTGGAATCAGATTACGCGTGCCCCCCCCATTTCCTGTTCCACATGGATTTTTGTATGGTACTTACTTATCACAGCAACCCAGGTGCTCAACAATATGATGGCATTAAAAGGAATACTGAATGATCTAATGTTGAAACTGTGAACTACTTCAGCTGTATCCCCCAAATTCCAAATGTTGCATAATTGAGTTCACTACAGTGCCCTAGCATCTCTCAGCACATGGTTTGGTAACTGCAGTTGTAAGCTACCAGTCTTGGAAGATGTGTGGTTTGTCATTGAAGTTTAATAGTCAATAAGCTGAAAAAGATTTGAGGTTGTGCCTCTTAGACCAAAACTTTAAGTAATTTGAACACAGAACTGCTTTAAATAGAGATCAATCCTGATCAAGACTAGTAGTACTCTGGTTGTTGCTTATTTATAGTGAACTGGTAAATTGGGAGACATGGAAGATTAATTATAGAAATATTCCTTTTGAATGTCATTATTCAACAGTGAAGTCACACCTGGTAAATTTCTGAATTGTAATTCCATACTTTTATTTTGATCCCACCCAATCAAAATGCCAGAATGCCTTGTAAAGACCTTTAAGCCAAATTATTTCTAAATGTGATGCTTGTTAAAATATTGAGTAAGCCTACAGTAATTACACACTTTCCTTGATTTGTGATAGGAACGTATTTATCTACTAAATTGGTACTTCCTTTCTTTCAGGCAGTAGCGGGTTTGTTGGCAGATGCTCGTTCTTTAGCAGACATTGCAAGAGAAGAAGCTTCCAACTTTAGATCTAATTTTGGCTATAACATTCCATTAAAAGTAAGTTGATAATATGTTGAGGAGCCTTTTGAACAGTCATAGAAATTTGCTGATAAGCTCTTCTGTTTGTCCCTCTCATAGCATCTTGCAGACAGAGTGGCCATGTATGTACATGCATACACACTCTACAGTGCTGTTCGACCTTTTGGCTGCAGGTATGAAATTTTGTGGGATATTCAGTCAGATCTGTACTGTTTTCCCCGGTATCTTAGCCTTTTATACTCTTAGAGGTATGAACTATGACCAAAAAGTATTAGGGCAATGATTAAATAAAACTATATCAAAACAAAAACTTTGAATAGTGAAAAAGACTACAAATTTGAAGTGGTAATAAAACACAGAACTCCTAGTAATAACTTTAATCTGATTATAATACATTCTCTGGAGGAAGGTGGTCAAAAGGTATAAAGGTTCTAAGATAAGTAAGTGCTAGAGATGTAATGTACAGTATGATGACTGTAGTTAGCACTGCTGTGTGATATATGGGAAGTTGCTGAATACATTCTAAGAATTTTCTTCACAAGGAGGAAAGTTTTTTTCTTTTTATTGTATCTTTGTGAGATGATGGTTGTTACTAAACCTATTGTAAGCATTTCACAACACATGTAAATCAAACCATCATGCTGTACACTGTACAGTGATGCATGTCAATTATTTCTCAATAAAACTAGAAAAAAATTCTCTGGTGTCAGACCCCAGCATTCTCAGGAAACAACAAACTGATTTTAAATGTATTTTCTTTGACATTATAGGTAGCCGACTAAAGGGACACTTCAGTTTCTCATTAATTTCCATTGGCTATACTTACTTAAAGCAGTTAGGTGCAATGCTCTTAATTGGGAGTTTTTTTTAGCAGTCCATAGTGAATCCACACAAAATTGCATTTCATATAGTTCTCCTTAGTCAGTTTCCTATTTCTGTTGTTAAGATGAAGTGCCGGTATTTTTGTGGGGGAAAGCGGAGATTCAGCTCCATCAGGACTTGGAATACATGTAAATATTTAAATAGGGCTCAGAGACCTGTCATCACTCTAGATTTTCCTAAAAAGACATGTTTAGTTTTAACTTTAAAGAAATAAAGTCCTGTTTGATTGAAGTAGAACATTTACTAACATCTGATTGCTTGCCACTGTTAAAGGGCTGTAGAAAGTTTATTAGCTATAGTCCTGCCTTTCAGTTGTTCCTAATCAGTCATATTTAAATTACTGAGGACAGATGTTAAAGAAAATCTGAGTTTTATTCTACCACCAATAAGTTAGGCCTTTGGACATTTTTTATATTAGTTGTTCTTAAGGTTCTCACGTAAATTACATTGAAACATTTTGCTTTCAGACTTCATAGAATACCTTTCAACTTTTTTAAATCTTTGAACACTTTGAATTCATCATTTCTCTATTTCTAAGGGAATAAGAATAGTGGAGAACTTTTTCAGTAAATAATGAACATATACTATGACTTAGTCACAGATATGTGTGAGAGGGCAGGACACAAAGATGAGTAAGTTTTCACTGATACAGTTTTATAGGTGATAGGATATACACAGACTAGTGGGCCCAGCACCAGTCAGGGAATGGCTGCTTTCTTGGAGAGATGGCAAGGAAAAGAATGTGAGATGTAGGTGGAATGGTAAGAGTATTCATGCAAAGGGACTGCTAAGAAACTACATGGGCATTTCAGGTAATGCAGAGGTGGTCAGGTATTCTTGGTGCGTAGGAGGAGTACTGAAGATGTAGGAAGGGGCAAGATCATACAGAAGTCTGTGTTCCGTACTAAGGAAACGTGGAAAGGTTTTAAAATTATAACCAGTTATATATTCTGAAAGATAAGTTTCATTAATATGGACGGAAATGATTGTATGGGTGAGAACTGGACAGTTGGTGTTACAGTAGTCTGTACGTGAACTGATACATAAGATGAGGCTGGTTTCTTTTCTACTTCTGGGGTAAACTAAACGACAATTTCAGAAAATCACTAATTCGTATGATTGTTTAACAGCCTAATTTTAATTTGTTGAGCATATAAAAATACATTAAAAGCAGTTTGGATTATTGTAGAAAAATAACTGGAGGAATATTGGGGAATAGCCAAGAAAGAATGACGGGGTGTAACAAGAGTTTGAGGCAGACTGAATGTATTCCTGTTAGTTTTGTTATCTTGGCTTTTTCATGTGTATGCCTTTACCTGTTGGGCCTTCTCATTAGTTTTCCATCGGTCATCACTCCTTTGTCTACACTGCTGTCTTCCCAGAAAAGTTATATCAGCAAGTTTAATACTAAACAAAGCCATACAAATTTTCAACAATTTCAAGTGTATACTAATTTTTATTGAAATTATCTCATCAAAGTGTTTACTATGAGTTATGTGTATCAGTTCATCTTAGAAAATATAATTGTGTATTTACTGAATTTTTAATATTTTTATGGTATTAAGAACCATGGTTTAAATTATTACTTTACTTTCATGCAGTTTCATGTTAGGGTCTTACAGTGTGAATGATGGTGCACAGCTCTACATGATCGACCCATCAGGAGTTTCCTATGTGAGTAATTCTGAATCATGAATTTCTATTTCCAGTTTAATGGTATCTCATTAGCATGTAAACCATATATTTGAATTACACGAAGTTTCTTTAAAATTAATTCAAGGAAAGTAACAATTTTTTGTGGATATGAGGCAGAGGAAAGATTTATCGCTTTTAGTATGTTTACAGAAACTGCATAGTGAACATCAAAATTGCAATATGTGGTATTTCCTTTATTGTGATAAATATTAAGTGTCTTAAAACTAAAAACCTTCCCTTTAAAAAAAGGATTTTAAATGGGATTTTTTGCTTTACTTACCTTTTTTTCTCTTCTGAGATATTTATGGTTTTTACTAATTACAAAAAAGACTTTATATTTTGTCATTAAACACAAGTATAAATGGGAATCCTTTCATTTAAAAAATTTTCAGTATAATAAAAAATGGTTTAGAGTATTGAACTGAGCAATTATCTCAATTTCTTTTTGTCATAATGCTAAAAATTTTTCCATTCCTAACCTCAAAAACATCTCTAGTTCATGAAGTATATATAATGACGTTAATTTGTTTTTCTTGTATGGCACCTCTATTAAAAATAATCCATGTTTTTCTAGAATTTTTTTTTGAGCCCCCTGGTGTTCATTAGACATGTGTTTGTATTTCTCCATACTTAATTTTGAAAGTCATTTAACATCGTTTTGTTAACCTTTAAATCGACAGTCACAGCCACTAATGATTTTAGGATAGTATATCAGTTTAATTGAATAATATCTGTATTTTTTGGTGTGTGTTCTTTTTAAATAGGGTTATTGGGGTTGTGCCATTGGCAAAGCCAGACAAGCTGCAAAGACAGAAATAGAAAAACTTCAGGTAATACATACTTAATGCTTGTGTTTTCCTGTAACATTATCCTCATGTAGTGAAGTTTTATCACCACAAGTGAAACTTTTTAGTTTAAGGATACATAGAGTGTGGTTTGCTGTTTTGAGCAGAGCTTTCTGAATATGAGAGACTGATTAAGAAAGCTGGTCGTGTGTGTGTATGTGTGTGTGTGTGTGTGTATACTCACTCAGTCTGCTTGAAGATTCTCTTCTCTGCCCTTCCCCCCACTCCTGTGCTCTCATGCTGTCTCTCAAAAAAATAAATCTAAAGAAAAAATGTGCTTTTTCAAGTTTGCTTAAAGTTACCTTTATTATGATAAAATTCACTCACCATAGAACTTAACCTGTAAGGGGAAAAATGAGATAGGTATTCTTTTTTTTCACTTCACCCCCAAATTAACATGAAAAAATTTAAACATCAGAAAAGATAACAGCACAACTATGTCTATCTAGATTGAACAGTTATTTTTCAGTGTTTTATCCATTTGTTTTTTCTTGAACTATTTGAAACAATTACAATGACACTATCTCTAAATGCTTGAGTTCAGCTCTGTAGAATATCATTATCACACCTAAGATATAATCAAATATTTAGTCTATAATCAAACTGCCTCAGTATTCTCTCAAGTGTCATTTTGTAACTTTTTCAAACTGTGATATAATTAAGGCTCACACTTTGAATTTCAATTATATCTCTTCTATTTTAAGTCTTACCCTAAAAAGGGGGCGGGGCACCTGGGTGGCTCAGTTGGTTAAGCATCTGCCCTTGGCTCAGGTCATGATCCCAGGGTCCTGGAACTGAGCAAGTCATGCATGGGGCTCCCTGCTCAGCAGGGAGTCTCCCCCCTTTGCACTCACGTTCTCCCTCCCACTCTCTCTCAAAAATAAATAAGTCTTACCCTTCTCCCAGTACCAATTTTTTTTTAGGGGGAGGGAGGGGCAGAGGGGGAGCGAATCTCAAGCAGGCTCCACAGAGTACAAAGCCCGATGCAGGGCTCGATTTCACAACTTGAGATCACGACCTGAGCTGAAATCAAGAGTTGGACCTGAGCCACCAGGCACTCTCTAGTAGTAATTTTTTGAAGCCCATGCCCGTTGATTTTGTAGTTAGTTCCACATAATGTATTTCCTATCAAGACTGGTATTCTTAAATTCAGTATCATGGTTTTGATTTTATGTCTGAGACTTATGTTAAAAGCATGGGTTATTGACAAATCTGAGAAAAGAATCTGAAAATAGTTATATAAGTATAAAGGTCTTCTTTTGACTCATGACTCAATATTTTCTATAGATGAAAGAAATGACCTGCCGTGATGTTGTTAAAGAAGTTGCAAAAATGTAAGTTGGAATTTTTATCATTGACAAAAATATTTCATTTGACCTTACCTTATACATTAATTCTAAAGGTCTGTTTTGGTTGTTTTGTTTTAAAATAACTTCATGCCTAATTTTTAGAATGTCAATTTAACATTCTAGAAAGTCTCATTAAGGGGACTATCCATATTCCAAGTGATAGTGAATGGAATATGAAGTTTTGACAAACTAAAACTATTTAGGTGAAAGAATTCAAGAGTCGGGAGGACATAGTGTGGACCTCTAGGAGCTTCATTTGATAGCTCCTACTCTCTCAAATCTCAGAAGTCCCAGTAATAGGAATTTGGTTTACAAACTTTATTTTTGGTTTACAGCTAGTTATTTCTACACATGAACCATGAAGCTGGGTTCTTTATATTATCTGTTTTTCTTGGACGGTAAGATACATTAGTCATAAATGCTTTTCTGAGAAGATAAGAGCAGTATTTCAATACATTTAAAAACAGCTTTAAGAAAGTCTGAAGTGGTTCATATTACCAGGTACACACAGTAGAATGCATATGTGACTACAATAAGTAACAACTAAGTCCATAAACCTGAGTGGAATGCTTCAAAATTCATGATTCTTCCAGATCAAAGAATGTAGGCACGTGGTATTTCAAAAAAATCCAATAAAATGCTAGTTTTGCAGGTAGCTTTTCAGATTTAAAAGTAATCAACATATTATCTACTCCACATTATAACTAACATCAACATGGTCTAGTCAGCAGTTTGTGCAAATGTCTCAGGTTTTACAATTAGTACATGTGAGAAAAATAAAAGTCCTAGAGGCTCTGTATATATTTAAATGGTACCTACCGTAATCTCTTCTAAACTGCTAGTTGTAGTAAAATATTGAAGTGTTCTATGATTTTGTCTTAATTGTCACCACTCGACACTGCCATGTTATCTTCCTCCCTCCCCCTTTTACCAAGAGACCCCCTCTTCTCTTGTGGTTGTGAAGCAACAGACCCACTTTATGATTGTCAGTTAATCACATGAGGAGCTCTGGGAGTTACCTTACAGTAGAACCACTTGGAAGATAAAGAATCCTCACCGAATTGTACAACAGATTATTGTTGTTCTTATTTTATATAAAAGAGGGAGGGGGAAGGGCAGAGGGACAGAGAGTATCCCAGGCAAGGCTCCATGCCCCATGCAGAGCACAAGTTGGGGCTCAGTCTCACAACGCTGAGATCATGACCTGAGTGGAAATCAAGTCGGATACTCAACCAACTGAGCTACCCAGGTGCCTTGTGCAACAGTTTAAATGTGATAAACTCCATTTCTTTCAATTGAGAAGTGCTTCTGGAAATCAGCCCTTACTACACCTTTTTATGTTTAGGTGTAACAGCATAAACTAATTAGTTCATGTAGGGAAAGCCATCCCCTTACCATTTAATAAAATGAGCACTATGTATCTTTTACTTAGTCTAGAAAATTAAGATGCTTTCTCATACTATAGCAAGGCTTTAAAAATATCCTCCAAAGTAAAGTGTGTGAAGATGCTAGAAAAGGTAAAATAAGAAAGCTTTGCTCTGATACTTTTACTAAATTTAATGTTGTGTGACAGTGCCTCCTTGTTTATTGCAATTTGCCATGTATTACAGTTTGAAAGCCAGGTTAAGGGACATATAGTTCTTATAAAATGGATAAGGGGTTTAAAAAGACCCTGCCAAGAAGCTTCAGATTGAAGAGACCAGTAATAATTGCAAACTAATACATTTGTTTTAAAAAAATCATTTAATGAAAGGAATAAACAAATATCCTGAAAAGGTACAGTTGTAATAATGGCCTTTTCCCTTTTGAATCTGTGCTCCTTTTAAGGTATCTTTTTGAGTTGTGGGTCTACAATGTAACAGTACCAAACAACTTGGGTTGTAAACACTCCTTTGTAGTATTTAATTTTATATCCATCCTTGTGTGATTTACTGTCTCTTCTTTTTAAAGATTTATTTAATTTAGAAACAGAGTGAGAGGGAGAGCAGGGGTAGAGGCAAAGGGAGAGAATCTCGAGCAGGGTCCCAGCACTGAGTATGGAGCCCATCTATCCTACGACCCTGACGATTATGACCTAACCCAAAATCAAAAGTCTGATGCTCAACTTATTGAGCCACCCAGCCTATTGTCTTTTCTAGAACTGTTCATAAATACAGACTAATGTAAATATTTGTATTAGGGATGGGTGTTCTAATTTGTGCTGACTGGGTACATGTTTATAGATGACCAAGTAAATGTTAATTTTCTCGTTTGTGTTCTAGAATTTACATAGTACATGATGAAGTTAAGGATAAAGCTTTTGAACTAGAGCTCAGCTGGGTTGGTGAAAGTAAGTTATTTTTGTACATTTATTTGCTCTGAGTCATCTGTACGAAACCTAATTTAAAATTGGGGGCCTTTCCCTTTTTATCTTAAAAATAATTTGGTAATGACATACATATATTAAAGTATGCAAATAACAGATGAACTGATGAATTATCATAATATGGATATACTCATGTAACCACTGTGCTCTCTCTGGTCAACAAATAGACTAGTTCCCCTGATAACCCCTTAAGGCCTCTTTGAATTTATAGTTCTCTACCTTCTCCCTAAAGGTAACCACTACCTTGAATTCTAACTCATAGTTTTGCCTGTTGTTCAGTTTTATGTAAGTGAATTACACAGTGTGTATTCTTTTATCCCTGATTTCTTTACTTCAGCGTTGTATAAATCATGTGTGTTGTGTACAGGATTTGTTCATTTGCCTTGCTGTGTAGGATTCTGTTGTCCAGATAATCACACAATTTATTCATTTCCTCTTTTGCTGCTGGTTAGCTGGGCTCTTTCCAGTGGGCTTTTTAAAAAAACTATAATGAATAGTACAGCTGTGGATGTCTTGTGTAATAATTTTGATACACATATGTAGCATTTCTGTTGAAAATATACGTAAGGGTGGAATTGCTGAGTCATGAAAACGTGTGTAAGTTCAAGTGCAGTAGGTAGTGCCAAAGTGTGTTCTACCACTTAGTGCCTTTCTATTACAAAGAAAGCCGTAACAAATTTACAAGGTAGTATTTTTGAAGGGGAAGTTCTGCTTAATTGACTAATGTTGTGAATGGTTTACTTTTTTGAAGCATCCATTTTCTGAGAAATCATCAATTTTTTTCTTACTTGCAATGGTAACCATGGATGGGGCTACGAGGCTAGCTTTTTAAGAATTAATCATGCTGCACGTTAATAAATGCTCAATTTATCATAGCATCAGGATAAATCACTGTATAATTAATGTTTGTGTAAGAGCTAAATTTGGACAGATTTAATCTTACGTGGAGAAAACACAAAAAAGAGTTCAGAGCATCTGGTATTACTCATAGTATAATTTTTAATATTAGATGGGTTATACCTATGGATTGGGTAGATTATATTGGAAAAGAGTTGCAATACAGTCCTCATTTCTAATTCATTTAAATATATGGCTTAATTTTCAGTAACTAAAGGAAGACATGAAATTGTTCCAAAAGATATAAGGGAAGAGGCAGAGAAATATGCTAAGGTAAGCTGCAGAATGTAAAAAACTCCCTAAAGGTATGAAAGTAAGCGCTGAATAATAAAGGAACTTGGTTGATTTCTATTAAACAACACTTAAGAGTTGAACTGAACTAAGGTTAGAAATTTTCTAGGTTATCCTCAGTGGGGATAGGGTTGCCCTGGTTCCAAAAATTTTGTATGTGAAAATGGTAAGGGTTTTCCAGGGCATTTAATGCTTTCATACTGTGTGTTCTATCAAGAATATAGTCAGCTGATTGTTAGAACAAGATACACTTAATTATCCTTTTCTTTGTTTGGGTATGTTATTCTAAGTCAGTGTTATCTTCAGTTGTAAAGATTTTTCAGTTATAAATACTTAGTGAGATCCAGGTTGTTATAAACAGTATTAAAAATTGATTTTAAACACTATCTTTCTCTTAACAGGAATCACTGAAGGAAGAAGATGAATCAGATGATGATAATATGTAACATTTACTTCAGCATCTATTTTAAATTTCTAATACAGTCCCCGTGTAATTCTTTAGCCCCGTGGATTATTATCTACCCACTGACCAATTTTCATTAAATTTTTGTCTTGTAACGATTGAAGTTGGCGGGAATAATTGAGTACATATTTATGCTTATTGAAAAATTCCTTAAGATACTGCAAAAAGCAGCTTTGGAATCATTAATTAATTCAAAGCTCCTTCATTACTCAGCTAGACTCTAAAGATCATTTATCCCTGGGTTTTGCGCAGTAAGTCCCTACCAATTCAGTAGGTATTACTTGATGCCATTACCCAGTTTTGTATTTAGTGAAATGATTGTTGGTCATCAGCCACTGTTAATTTTTAAGTGTGACACACAAGAAAGATGTTTTAGTTTGGAGAGGAAGAATTTTTCCTCCCTTTATTTGTGGAGAGGAGTGGATTTAAGGATCCACAAGTTCCGTATTTTGTCACTTAAAAAATTTCCTCATCTGTAAAGTTCAATTAAAATACCCATATTTTATATTAAACAAGAAGTTAGAATATAATCAGTACTGGGGCCTACAAGAACTGTCATAACCTGAACAGTAGTACTCAGAGAAGGAAGAAATCGTCTGTAACTCAGGCCAACTATGGGCAGGTATACACACCCTTTACCTGGCTCATGCCAGAATCACTCGAACTGTCACTTTCCTAAGAAGGTAATCTCTACTCACGGAGTTTGGCAGCAGGATACTGCTGGACTTTGAACATCTGTGAAGTTTAAATAGCAAATCATTATACATGAATAGCTAACTATTACACCAACAACTCAAAACTATTATCATGACTTTTATGTAAAATTACATGCTACATTTTACAACTTACACATTTAACTAAGAATGGCAAACACCTAAGCAATATTAAATTGGATCTATCTATACACCTAATCAATAAGGTGACTATCCCTAAGCCAATCTAATGGCCATTCTATACATTTCCAAAATATGAATGGCACATAAATATTCTACTGTGCTGTGAGTATATCTGTTTTTAAATTCACATCAGTATAGGGGCACCTGGTTGGCTCACGTGGTAGAGCATGTGACTCTTGATCTCCGGGTTGTGAGTTCAAACCCCAAGTTGGGCATAGCTTACTAAAAAAAAAAAAAAAAAAAAAAATCACAATAATATAGTTTATAACCCTTTAAAAGAATAGACACTGATTCTAAAGAAACCTAAATTTGAGCAGCTAAGCCACCTAAAACTATAGATGCCATAACATTAGATAAATCTGAAATTGTATAACCAGATACACGTGGTTCTTCAGCTATTATGAAGCAGTTAACTTTTATACATATTCTATGTAGGATTAATAATCTAGGCTCACTAGTGGGGGCACTTTGTAACTGCACTGTAGAAATACAATAAGCCTCTGGGGGGGGGTGGAGCTGGTACATTTTACTTTGATAAGACTACAGGGACACCTGGGTGGTTCAGTCAGTCAAACATCTGCCTTAGGCTCAGGTCAGGATCCCAGCGTCCTAGGATCGAGTCCTGCACTGGGCTCCTTGTTCAATGGGGAGCCTGCTTCTCCCTCTCCTCCCTGCTCATGCTCTCTCTTGCTAACTCTCTCTCAAATAAGTAAATAAAATCTTAAAAAAAAAATCCAGTACCTTATTACTGTAAACCTTCTTGATATTGGTACCTAAAAAGAAAAATTAAAAATATTTTGAAGAATAAAGTTTTGGTTTAGAGATTACAAATAATAAAATATATTTAGATTATTAAAGCACTTAATCTGATAAGCCTATCCATTTGCTTCTATTTCCATCATTCATAAAGGGACCTGAAAAATAAATGACAAAAATCAAGTTGTAGGTCATCAATAGGTTTTGCTCTTCAAATTAAGATTACGATTAACATTTTCTTCTCATTTTGTAAAAACACCCCCTTACCCAAATGCTATTAAGAAACTAGAGAAAATCCACAAATGAAAATCAAGTCTTAATGTAGAACACTCAATCAGATATTATTTCTCTATTGAATTCCTGACCTTTGGAAATGGAAGGCAGACTTGATCTCTACTTTATTGTACTTTCCTGCACTCTACCATTATCCATATTGTATTTGCAATGCCTATTTATTAAGTGGTTTTCCCTAAGGATTTCCACTACCTGCCAAAGAAAGCTTTCTAAAATGATTGTCAGATTTCTCCCTCTCAGTCCTTTATGTGTTTCCCATAAAAATTGTCCAACTATTTTCTTTTTAAAAAGGGAACTCCAAAACATGAAGTGTGTATGAGTACAGCTATACTTAATCCCAACCAAGTAAAGCCTTTGTTCTACCATTGTCGTGTGTATGCATCTATTAGGTGTTCACTATAATAAAGTGTAATCCCCCTCCCTGGCCCATGGGAGTTGTTTGAGAAATCATGTCTTTGTATCACCACTGGGTGTGAGCAGCCACATAGTATTCATTCAAATGCTTAAAGGTACACATTTTTAAAAAACTGAATTCATAATAAATAACTGAAATTGAAATAATCCTAGTTAACTGGAGGATAAGGCATACTAAAACACTGAGGGGAGCCTGGGGGGCTCAGTCAGTTAAGCACCAACTCTTGATTTCAGCTTAGGTCATGATCCTCAGGGTCGTGAGATCAAGCCCTGCGCTGAGCTCCCTGCTCCTGAGGGTGAAGCTTGTTTTAAGATCCTCTTTCTGCCCCCTGCCCTTCTCTCTCTCACTCTCTCTGTCCTCAAACAGTGGATCACAACAGTATCCACTAGGGGCTTCTAAAGATGAACATAGTTTATCATTTCAACAGATCTGGAAATCCCAAACTCAGAAAATATATAAACTCTGGGAGATTAACTTTTTAAAATAGAAGCACTGTAATAGGATTTTTTTTTAATAACAGAAGGGCTGCTTCTCTGCTACAACTAATCACAACAGCTTCAGAATAAGAAAACTAACATCCTAGTTAAAACCAGGATAGCAGTTCAAAGCCCATGTAGATTTCAAAGGAGCTGTGCCATAAAATAATTTTGTCACCTTGGGCAAGTTAATTTCCTCATCTATAAAATAAGGATTATGTACCATTTAAAACGGCATACACAGGAATACTTAAGTAGAAATCTAAATTTGTGTAAGGCTTCATGTTGAAAATTAAAAAATACTGGTGATATCAACAATGAACTACATAAACTTACTAGAAGACGCAGTATTGTCAATTCTCCCTAACCTGATCTCTAGATATGTAAAACCCAATCAGTTTGCAAGAGGCTCTTTGGGGGGGGGGGGGGAGATATGAAATCAACAAGCTGTTTCTAAAATTTATATGGGAAAAAAATTAGAATAGCCCAATTTTGAATAAAAGACAAGGCCTACACCACCTGGTCTGAAGACTTATTATAAACATAAAGTTCATGTAATAAACATTATTAGTGGAACAGAGGAAGTCTAAAAAGAGACTCACAAAAAAGTCAATTGACAAAAGTGAAAAGGTAAATCGTGGAGAAGGATAGTGCTTTTTCACAAGCGGTGTTGGGACAACTGGACATCCACATGCAAAACCAAAAACCAAATCATAACTTGTACCAAATACATAAGTCAAAGTGATTGGACACCAAAATGTACCTCACGTGGAACTTTCTAGGAAGAAAACAGAAGATCTCTGAGACTGGTTTAAAAAAGAGTTCTCATGGGGCGCCTGGGTGGCACAGCGGTTAAGCGTCTGCCTTCGGCTCAGGGCGTGATCCCTGCGTTGTGGGATCGAGCCCCACATCAGGCTCCTCCGCTATGAGCCTGCTTCTTCCTCTCCCACTCCCCCTGCTTGTGTTCCCTCTCTCGCTGGCTGTCTCTGTCTCTGTCAAATAAATAAATAAAATCTTTAAAAAAAAAAAAAAAAAAGAGTTCTCACATACCATACCAAAAGCATGATGTAAAAATAAAAACTGACAAACTTAATTTCACCAAAATTAAAAGTTTCTACTCTCCTAGAAACACTGATAGAATGAAAAAAACAAAAAACTGTAAGGGGAAAATATCTGCACATCACCTGACACAGGACATGTGTCCAGAATGTATAAAGAACTCTCAAAATTCCAACAAGCAGAAAACAACCCAAAAGTGGGCAAATATGGGGGCACCTGGGTGGCTCAAAGTGTTCCACTCTCGATTTCAGATCAGGTCATGATCTTGGGGTTGTGAGATCAAGCCCTGTGTGGGCTCCAGCACTTAAGAGTCTCCTCTTCCCTCTAAAAAAAATAATAAAAATGGGCAAATATTTGAAGAGACAATTCAAATAAAATTATGTTCTTAAACTATACCACCCCTTTCAAGAGGTAACCACCATATTTATATGTATCGTTCCACTCCATAAACACAAACTTTTATTTATTTATGTTTTTTTAAAAGATTTTATTTATTTTACAGAGAGAGTGAGAGAACAAGCAGGTGGAACAGTAGAAGGAGAGGGAGAAACAGGCTCCTCGAGGAGCAGGGAGCCCGATGCAGGATTCGACCCCAGGACCTTGGGATCATGACCTGAGCCGAAGGCAGACGCTTAACCGTCTGAGCCACCCAGGTGCTCCAAACATCAACTCTTAAAAAGTAAATGCTGGTGTACTGTGGTTAATACGTTAAGGTTGTTGAAGAGCAAGGGTCCTTACACATCTTGAGTTTGTGTTTGAAGTGTATGATTTGAACTTTGATTTTATGTGGAAACAGAATTTTAGGAAAATTCATTTAAATAGGGAGTTCAACTATATAATCCATATGGGAAAGAGAATTATTAAAAACTTTTAACCAGGAAAAGCTGACAAGGCTTCAAGACCAATGTATGCTGAGAATTATTCTTAAGACATAACCAAGAACAGGCGCTTGGATGGCTCAGTCCCACTCTTGGTCTCAGCTCACGTCACGATCTTGGCTCATGTCATGATCTTGTGGTCGTGAGGTGGAGCCCCAGGGCTCTGTGCTCAAGGGCACAGAGTCTGCTTCAGATTCTCCCTCCCTCTCAAATAAATAAAATCTTAAAAGAAAAACAAGACAGCATCAAGGAAATACTAGTAATTTAGAGAAAGTGAAATGGTATACAAGAACTGGAGGTATAAAGACGATAACCTATCACCTTTAGTAGATTGGCTGACTTGAGTTAGTAGCAACCAAGTGATAACAAGATTGAATGCAAACATATGGATGCCTAAAATGTATCATATTGCCAGGAAAGATTAAATATAAACAAGTTAAATAAGATACAATTCTTTACCCAGTAGGAAAAACATTTAAAAATCATTAGCAAGTTACAGATTTCCCCTGCCATCTAGAAAAGTAGAAAGTAGAAGGTTCCTATGAAACCTTTCATAAGCCAAAATGGCATACAGTGAAGAAATTACAATTTATATTGAAAAATTTTTGAGCATTCCCAGACCCCCAAAATAACCTTTTTTATTCGTCCTGATACCTTAGCATGCATCTTGCTAACAGACGCACAAAATATTACTGGGATAAAAGGCAGATGCTCACAGAAGCGGTTCAAAGGTATGGTGGCTTGATGCAGAGCGCAGTTCTCAGGGAAGGAGCCTTGCACTGCCACACTCCCTCCTTGGGTACATGCTAACGGCTTGCTGCAAAACACAATGAACAATTTTTGCTTTTTGCCTTTTTTTGGTAAAAGTAAAAATCTTCTTCAGGCTTCTTTTGGTAGCATTAACAGGTACCAATGTAGGTCTTTCAGTAAAAAAAGTGCAGGGGTGCATGGGTGGCTCAACTGGTTAAGGGTCTGCCTTTGGCTCAGGTCATGATACTGGGGTCCTGAGATTGGCCAATGTTGGGAGGAGAGAGCCTGATTCTCCCTCTCCCTCTGCGCCCCCCCAACCCCCCTTCTCAGGCTCAATAAAATCTTAAAAAAAAAAAAAAAAGTGCCATAATGCAAACTTTTGTGGGGCTTGTTTTTAGATTTTATTTTTAAGTAATCTCTACACCCAACGTGGGGCTCAAACTTACAACCCTGAGATCAAGAGGTGCATGTTCTACCAACTGAGCCAGTCGGGTGCCCCGTGGGTGCATGTTTTAGTATGAATTCATAGACCGTACATATATATTTACTGAACTACAAATGTGTGTTTTGGGAAGGAGGAGGAAGATAAATTCAGACAAACAAGGAAGGGAATCTGGGACAGTTTTCTAGAGATCTGGTGGATGAGATCTCCAATCAGTGAGTTTAGGAGAAAAACTATGGATGTCAATAATTAGCAGGAAAAAACTTCTGAGATAATTGAATAATTGAAACAAAGTAAAAAGGCTAACCTATACAAGATTATGAGGAAGAGAATCTAGATGACAGTGGGAATGCATAACGGTTTTTCCATCCAATTCAAAGAACTAAGAATTCTCCAGAGATCTGAATTTACAAGGTCTGAAGTGAGGCCCAGGATCTGTATTTTGAATATCTGGTGTGATGCTTGTGAATACACTAAAATTCGAGAATCACTGATTTGGATTTAGTAAAAGGAGAACATAACAGAGACAGTTAAAGGGTTTTAAGAGATGAGAGTTTCTGTTACAAAGCAAAATGGAAAATGAAGCTGTAAGGCAAGATGGTCCTTGATGAAAACTTTCCCACTGGATTTTAAAGAAACACAGGTCTTAGAGATAGCAACATGAATCTATATGATGAAAAGGAAAGTTTCTCATAGAAACTTTATAGTAGATGGCTTCAAATATGATTTGGCATCACTTTCCTGAACATTTCCAACACAAGGGTGGACAAAGAACATAAATACACAGGGATTAAACCGCATCTTTATTTTACTGACAGGTCAAGAAAGAGAAACATAGCTCTGACTTAAGGAAGACTGGGTCAATTTGGCCAAAAAAATTTTTATAGGACTTGGTTCCACACTGCAAAAGAACCTTAATACAGGATTCCCTAACCAGCAGTATGAGGGGATTCCGGTTTACACTGAAAGTATGTTCCACTGACACATTCTAGTAACACCTAATTAGAAGTTCATTTCACAGAAGAAAAAAGTAACAGAGGCCCCTGGCTGGCTTGGCTGGAGGAGCACGTGACTTTGGATCTCAGGATCGTGAGTTCCAGCCCCATATTGGGTGTAGGGATTACTTAAATAACTAAATTTAACAGATAATTCATCCTGTATAACTAAATGTTCTATTTACTCACTACTTCAGTTGCAAGAGAATTCTTAAAATCATTTTACTGCAAACTCTTCCTCCAAAGATATTCAATACTCACAATGTAGCCAATTTCTATTTGAGTCACCATTTGACCTTTCACCTGTCCCTACTGAAAAAGGAGTAAATGTGTGGCTGAATGGAAGTTTTTCCGTATTTCTAGAGGAAAAGTCTCCTAGAAATGAACATAGATCCTTCCTTCACAGGCAATATAATGATTCATTCACTAACTGAAATACATTTGACATGGAAAGCCTAAAGGCAAGCCACAAAGTTGGCAAGTCATGCACTAATTATTTCTGACAACAAAAAGTTTCTTTTCCTTCCTGGCAACCCTTTCTTCCAGGATGTAAAGCCAAATGAAGCTTTCTGACAAATGACTTCACTTGTAAACACGATGTGCTATCCCCTCATCCCCACCCCATCCAAATAGCTGGACAGCTTCCAAACTGAAATTCAGGAGAGATGCTTTAAACATTAAACTCAGGCTCGTCTACTCTAAATCCATTCTTTCCCCTAAATGGAAATCTGACAAAACAGGAAGAAGTACTTGGCAGCATATAGGAGCAAGTTCTGTAGCTTATGTATTTACTGGTAACAGACTAGTTTTTCGTGACTGTGTAATAAAATGCAGAACTTCACATATAAGAGGAAAACAAAAAAATCTGCCTTGGTTACCAAGGTTCCCTTGGCAATTTAAAGGTCTTTAGGACATTACACAGTACAACGAGGAACAAGAAATGGGAAGACGGCTTTTATTTTTGTTATATTCTTTCAAATCCACCCCCCCATCCTGTCTGACCAAGATCTAAGCCACCAAAATTATACAAACACTGGAGGCAGTTTTAGGACTGCACATAAGACTAAGAAACTCAAATATTAAAAAGAAAAAAATAAGATTTTTGGTTTGGTTTGAGGGAATCAACTTGGGAGAAAAGATTTTTGTTTGTGCTTCTACAGGATTGGGTAGCCCTAAATACAGATAAATATAAATCCCTAAGTGGGCCATTAGGATGAGCAGACTCAGTAACACACTACAAAACATACCATAAGCCAATGAAAAGAAAAAAAGAAAATGAATCCCCCCTCCACGATGTCTTTCAGCTGCTTCCTTCATCCTCCCCCAACCCCCATGGCTCAATTCCACTGCTATTGAAACTAGAATTATTTCCAGGTAACAATGTCTATCTTACATAGTATCTTAACTTTTCAGCTATCACACTTATGAGTATAACAGTATATATCAAAGTGCCTCATAAATGTTAGACGAACAAATAATGAAAGGCATTATTATCTAGTCCATTTTCCCACCCAAAGAGCAGGTTGAGATCCACAATAAGTCATGAAATCAATTCTGTCAGTCATAATAGGCTTTAAAAAAAGTGAACTACCACAGAAAATATTGGAAAACACTGTACTTTCATTTGTTGTGTGTGGGCAGTACACACACACACACACAAAATAGAAACTTCACTATAATGAAATTAGTGATCTTCCTTAGCTATTATTTCAGCTGTTTTACCAAACAATGAAAGCAATCAGAATGCCTATTAACTAAAACAGTGAGATAGGTAGGACATTGAAGCTTCTGTCAGAATTTGATCCTATGTGATAGGAATTCCCTGGGATAGGAATAGCAGCAACTTCCTTAAGTGATAAAATTACTGGGTCAATGCCTGATACATCTGATTCAGATTCTCACAGGTTGTTAAATATCAGTTAACCTTTCAGGGACACAGAAATATTAGAAGCATGTTCAGTAATTCTTATTTGAAATATGGTGCTGGACTGGAACTATCCAGTATATTAAAAGCGCTATGTATCTAGCCCCATGTCCTTTATCTCTACAAGCACTCAAGCTGAGTAATATATCCCAGCTCACCACCAAGGAGAACAGGCTTAGGATTAGAACACTGAACATACGGTTTTCAAATCCAGTGCTCCTATATTAAGATGCTTATTCAGTTCAACATCACATTGAACTATTGTAGAAATTCTGAGAATTTTTGAGCAAACAGTACATACTTCCCACTTCAGCTTTATGAATGCCTAATATGAGCCTGATATTTTAACTTACCTCATTTCCCACTGTTCCCATTTCTTCTAAATCTAGAGGCCAAGACCCTCTCAACATTTCAGTAATGGAGGATCAAGTAACCGTCCTCATGAAATATCCCACCCAGTTCCTCTTCTGATTACCGCTACTTTCCAAGTCTAGAGGCATTACGGTGATAAGAAAAATGTTACTTGTAAAGTGAGATTACTGATTGAGCTAGGTGGCTTATATGTTCTGTCACTGGCAGCAGATGTACTCTAAGTCCTGGCCAAACTTTTCACAAATTTGGACCACTGGTGATAAGGAAGATTGGTGGGTGGGCAGATCTGTGAAACATCAGTTACTTAAAAAAACGAAACCAAACCAAACCCCCAATCCCTCTGGTGGTTAATCAGATATACTATCTTTTAAAAAACAGCATGAAAACACTCAAATGAAAACTCCAGACCTGTGATAGTCCCCCTAGTGCTCTACTCCCTAAATGTTCTTGAATCTGACTTAATTCTAAAACTTCAAGTGATCTCACTTTAAGTAACTGATCTCATCTAAAGTAACTGATCAGGCAAGATGTTCCTAGTGTATAAATACTGACAAAGCATATTTTTACTGGCATGTATTTGTCTATTAAATATCACCTTTTAGATTGCTATACATTTTATAAGCTTTCACTCCACAAGTGAGTGCCTACTAAGTGCCAAGGTCTGTGACAGGTTCTAAACTTACAAAGCTGGATAAGGTACAGTTCTCTGTCCATAAGGATGGCCTAACTCAGTGAAGGATATCTAAGTGAATAAAAAGCTACAATGTAAGATAGAAAGTGACAGGAATCACATTAAGAGGAAACATATGAAATTCATATGGACAGATTACCTATAGCTGTAGGGGTTATCAACAAAAGTTTCACTTAAAAAGCAGTGTTTGAATATGTGGTGACAGAGGAACATTCTTGATTGTGGGAAAAGTATTAATAAAAACAAAGACCAGGAAAAACAGAGAGTTTGTATAGGGGAGCCATGACAGTTTTAGTGTGACTGCAAATTAGTTTGGAGAGAGAGGTCCAGAATGGAAGGTCTAGACTGAGGTCTAGAATGGGAGGCAGAGTCTAGAAGCTTTATTTCTGTATATAAATATAACGTATTTTGTTAAAAGCTGGCGGAGGGACAGACAGTATGTAACAGCAGACACACTAACACCACCTAGTATGATTGCTTCCTAAACACTTGGCATCATTCTAAGCACTTTACATGTATTAACTCATTTAATACTAATCCCAACATTGCCAGTTCTACATATATTATTCCCATTTTACAGATGGAGCAGAGAAGTTAAGAAATTTGCTGTAAACCACCCTTCTCAGAAAAAGCCTGGCCACACCTACATATTCTAAAGCTGGAAGTATCTTCTTTGCTATCCCTGAACTATTTTTAAAAGCTATCATTCAAATGGGGGCATGGAGAAGACCTAAATCCTGTAAGTAGCTCCACTCACTTAATCTTTGAAAAATAAAACATACCAAAGTTAAGGGATTAATAAAACGAAAGCAATGAAAACATACACATAACCACATACTCACTGCAAGCTAAAAATGCTGAAAATGTCATAATGCATAAATGTTTCCGAATGTACTAATTAATTTTTCCTCAATCTGTAAATAGATTGTTTTGTAACCCAGAGCCAGTACTGTGACGGGAAAAAGTTTAAATACTTAATTATTTAAATGAGATCAAAGACAATTTTGATATATGTAACAAAGTGGCTCAAATTTCATAAGCTCATATCCCAAATGGGTTAGGTTTTATAAAAATGGATTAAAAAGGCAAATCAAAAAGAAAAAGGGGAAAAATTAATATTGTGATTGATAAACTGATATTTAAAAAGCTGTTTTTCTAAGACAAAATCATAACTCTTCCCTTAACAGCAGAAAACATAAGATCTTCTAAAGCCCTAAGAAAAAAGGGACCAAGAGAGTAATAGGTAAAAAAGTAAGCTCTTCCTCTGTAAAAACACTCAAAAATTAGCCTAATCCATGTTTTGTTATTTCTATTGTTTTTTAAAAATACTTCTAATTGTTAAAGCCCTTCCTCATCAGTATAAGTGATAAAATAAAAGTGGTTTCCAAAAACAAGACAATTAACATCTTTACTTACATTTTAGATAAAGACTCTTAGCTAAACATTCATGTTCCACACACATCTGTTACCTCTATTTTGTTAAAAGAAAATTAAAAGAAAACACATAAAATTTAATCCACTGAGAAAGAGGGAAAGATATTTCACCCCATATATCTGAACAATTTAAAAGCATACATGTATTTTCTAAGATGTTATTTTAAAACTATTTTTTTTCATAATGAAGAACTGACCTCTCCTTTAGTTTGAGAATCATCTGGCTTCTCTGCACTTATTTTACTTACTAATCCACTTTAACTTTTCTTTTCAATTCAAGTTGTACTTTATTTTTTTTTAAGTTCATTTATTAATTTAAGGAATCTCTAAACCCAACGTGGGGCTCAAACTCACCATACTGAGATCAAAAGCCGCACGCTCTTCTGAGCCAGCCAGGTTTGTACTTTAAAAATCAGAAATAAGAAAGCCTTGATAAAAACACTAAAATCTAATGGAAGAAGAATCAGAATTCAAAAAACAGAAAACACTGTAAGGCAGAGCATTTGCTTTTGTCCCAATTAGGGACCTCATAGGCACTTGACAAAGAATAAATGCTTACCAGACATTTCAAGTTCTAACTAGCATGTTTAAAACTGATTTCATTTTCCTTTCTAAATCTGTGGCCTTTCCTGACCTTCCAAATTTGTTAATGGTATGAGCTACTCCTTCCTCTTTAAAATCTAGAATGTTTTGTTTTCTTCTTTACCTCTGTAATCAAGTAGAGATCAAATGCTGCGAACTCTTTTTCTCCCCCCCCCCCAACTCTTGCTCACCTATTCCTTCCTCTCTCTCCAGGTCCTACTTTAGTTTCAAGCATGCTGATGCACTGCAACAGTATCTTTTTTTTTTTTTTTAAGATTTAGAGAGAGCTCACTAGCAGGAGGGTGAGAGGGAGAGAGAAAGAGAGAAACCCAAGAGGACTCCACACAGAACACTTAACTGCACTTAATCAACTGCGGTGCTCCCACTGCAACAGTATCTTAACTGTCTCCCTACCTCCAATTCCACTGTCATTTCTTCAGTCATACTGGACACTGTTTCCAAATGATTTTCCAATAGTACATCTTGGGTACATTGTACCCCTCTGTGTCTATTCAAAAATCCTCAACAAAAATAACTAAAATTAAAAAGGACGTCTGTATGGAAACATATCTGTAGCAAATGATACTAAATATATAATAAGCTCAAAGAATTAAGAAATAAAATATCAAGACTCCTACATAAATGGACAGAGATCTTGAAGACAGAATATGTCTATTACTATGAATCAGTAAGTGAAATTAAAAAGTCCTACACTAGTTAACAAAAATCTTGCAAGGAAAAGAAGAGCTCAACATATTTTGCACCTATTAAATTAGCACAAATGATTATAATTATAGGCTACCCAATGCTGATAGCTAAACTTGAGGGAGACAAAGAATGTTCCAAAAGACAGAAAATACTGTATGCACAAAGATGATAATTATAACAAAATACTGAAAAACCAGAAACCCAAAAGGTCAAGCAATAAAAGAATGAAGTTGAAAGTCAAACAGTTTGATGGAGTATCTTCAGACATTAAAATTATAACAGGGACTGTGCGGTCACACTGAATGCTTATTACAAAGTTAAAGGAACAAAGAAAAATAAAAGTTAATCTAATAATAAAGAAAAAATATGCATATGGACAAGGAAGAAATTTAAAAAATCTCAAGTTACAGTGGATTGTTTAGTTCCATTTTGATCTGTAAAATTTGAGAATAAAAAATAATTTTCATTTCCTTCTCAATCCCAGCTTTCAAGGCCCTCTCAAGGTTCCCAAACCTATATAGAGGACAAGCACCCCATATAATTCTGATGTGCAGCTAATTCTAGAAATATTGACAAGTTGGCCTCACACAATTTTCCCAAAGTAATCTTTAGTCACTCACTACCCCGAACATAGCTTTCTTTATATAACTGAAGTCTTGATCACAACTTTCCATCCACTAAGAAAGTGTAAGATCTTCCCTTCTAATTTTACAAATTATATCTCACTAACCTTGAAAAGCCTTCAACGATTACTAAGTAAATTTCTTTTTGTTCTGCATTATAAAACAATTTGGCTTGGGGCGCCTGGGTGGCTCAGTTAATTGTCTGACTCTTATTTCGGTTCAGGTCAACATCTCAGGGTTGTGAGATACAGACCTATGTTGGGCTCTGCACTGGGCATGGCGCCTGCTTGCCTGCTTAAGATTCTCTCTTCCTCTCCCTCTGCCCCTCCCTCTAAAAAAACCCCAAACAAACAAAAATACACTAAAAGCACAATTTGGCTTTTAAAAAACAATTAGGTCTGATTGTATACTGAACTTTGATAAATCTGTTATTCTCATAAGCCATGATTTAAATCTTTAAAAACTTACCTGAACAGACTAAATCTTTTGAAACAACTATATTAGCTTTCCATGCTTAATTATGTTTTCTTTAATTAACAGTAAGCCCTTTGAGCATAGATCCTTGCCATGTAGAAACATCACCAGGTATCTAGATCTGCTTGAATCTAAATCCTAACATACGATGTCACTCTAGTTTGAATTATATGTGGAAAAACCTCAGTCATCTATGCCAACATATGACCATAAAAATCATCAGTGACACCTAACAGGGCAAAAAGACTATCAGGGATTGCAAAGATTGCTTTGTTAACAAATACGCAAGTTATGTAACTTTCCAAAACATAACAAAACCATTAGAAAAGAAGGTATATTCAACACAGCAATCTGTCAAGTTCTGACCATAAACATTTACAGAAACTGTATGGTGGAACAAATTCCATCGTTCTTCAAGATACATATATACGTGACATACATATATAAAATAGCAATAACCAATCTTAATTACTAAATAAAAGGTAAGTAAAACTGCATACCAGAAACAGAATTTTCAACAGCAGATCCAGGTCTTCTAAAACTGGAACATGTTCCTTCATTTTCCCGTAAAACGAGGTTTATTCTAAAAAACAAAGACTTCCTTTAGTTTTGAGTATGCCACAGTCCTCAGAACACAGACTATTTTATAATCTCCTTTAAAAAACAAAGAAACAAAAATGTCACTTCTAAATACTATCACTAATGAGATCCCTATATGTCAACTATTTTAACATGGGCTCAAAATAAATCAGGAAAATGTTCAGCGTTCTGTGATTATAAAAATCCAGAAATGGGAACCACATGAATGGATAACAAATCCACAGGAATGTTCTAATTTTGAGATTTCAGTGTAAAATAACTACCTTAAGAAGCTAATTACATAGCTTCATTTGAAGCCTTGACCAAATAAATAAAGCATTCTGCTTTCAAAATAGCTTTTCATCATTGAAACACCATTAGAAATTTTGGTGATTTTGATTTTGTAAGGAACATTATTCTATTAGCTTGGGCTCATTGAAATAGGTTACAAAAAACAAATCTATTATGATGAATTTTCTCTCATTAATACCTAAGAGATGGTCTAGTGACTGTTCAGTTAATATTCATCTACAGTCACCTTCCATTAATATATCATAAAATCCTTAAGAATTCTCAATGGGTGCTCTAAATCTGTATTACATTAGCAATTACAAATCAATTCAATATTAAAACAAGTATTTGAATCATTAAAAAAATTTTGAAGGCTAAAATAGCATCATCTGTGGAACATTACAAGTTCTTAAAAAAGTATTACTGTTAAAGAAAACATTAAGTTGGTTTCTTTCACATGTTTTACAAAAGCGCATACAGGTTCATAACAAACACTGACAAAGCACTTATCATGTATCAGGTAGGGAAACAACAGTGATTAAAACCTCAGTTGATTAAAACCTCTGGGAGTGGAGTCTCAAACTGGGGAAGAGCCTAACAACTGCAAAGCAAATGTGATGAGAGACAACATAAAGCGTCCTGTGAGGGTACAAAAGCACCAAGAGAATGCACATAAAGATGGAAAACTTTAAGGAAGACTACAAGGAAACATAAAATAAACTCACTATACCATAAAAACAATATTTGTTTTTAGTATCCTCTAATGTCACTTCTGTGTAACAAAATATTCCACTGGACAAATGCCGAACTAGAATGAAAAATACATTATATTTAAGAAATCACTTGAAAGGCCCAATAAAAATTCTCAGAATTATTTTACTGTATGTGTGACTTAAAAATTGTAATTCTACTTGAAAAAAAGAGACCCAGGAGACAGAATTAAAAAATAAAGGTAAAGAAAAAAAACAAAAAATAGGAGGAAAGAGGAAAAAAAACAAAAAATTTAAGTGCAATAGAACAAAGCTTTCTGATGGAAGTTGTACAAAGACAAATGCCTTAAATGTGTAATCCTTTTGGCCTTATACTTCTATTTCTAGGAATTTACTCCAAATAATCAGGAATGTACAGGAAGATCTAGATGCCTAGATATTTTAGCCACAGACGATAGTTCTCAGGCAAAATCTTTTGTAAAAATGCACAAGGATACCAACATTACATTGCCATTATAGAAAAATTAAGGTATCAGATTATATAAAGCATGGTACATCTATCCACACTATGCAACCATGAAAAATGCTTTATGGGCAAAATGTTTCCCATGTTCCCAGTATTTTCCATAAAGAAAAAAAATGAGTGACAAAATGAGCATGACTAGAATGACCTTTATTTTATAAAACAAAGCTGATGAAAAAGAGAAGCCCTCTGCATTATATATAACCACAGTATAAACTATAATTACCTTTTGGTGTAAGGAATACAAGAGATTTTTGTTTTATTCTTTGGGCTTTTCAGTAATTTCCCAATGCCCACTGACATGCATTATTTGGATCAAATAGTAAGTTTTAAGTTGGGCAGTGGAATTATAGGTGATTACCCCCTGGGCAGTTCAGCATTATTATACTGTTTTACTATTTTATTAAGAAAAATATATCATTTCTCCTTTAAACTTTTACTGCCGTATCTTTTCTACATGCCAAACTTTTTAATTAGGAAGAAATCCTGAAAATGTTGTTATTCTGTGATAAAAATATTAAATATTTTAAAAATTCAGAAATGGGAACTACATGAATGAAAAAATTCATAAATATGTATGAAATTTGAGATTTTAATCTACATGATCACATCAGGAAGCTACTTACACAGACCCAATGGAACCACTAGCCAAACCTAGGTCCTTTCAACCACTGTTCTTCCATTTTTGCTATTTATGACTCTATCGGTACACAGCACTGGTCCATAACTTTTCCACAGTCTGCCCAATTCTAAAGATTTTTACAGAAATTATAACTCACCTCAGTAGTACTTAGGATATGTCACTGAAGGTCTTGTTTTCTTCAGACCAACTGCCAAAAAACCCCCCCAATAAATTATTAAATCACACAACCGTTTCTAGTCTGGAGACCCATCAATACAGCAATAGGATTCAAAAGAGAGGTATTAGGAGAATAAACAGCAATCCGGACCAGTGTGCCTAGGTCTCTCAAAAATACCTACATTCCAATTTCTTAAGTAATTTTGAGAAAAATCACTGCTATGAATGAAAACTTTAATTAGGTGGTTATTCTTTTTGAGTAAATTTAGTCAACGTGGATTTTCGACGATATTTCACATTATTAAAATTCATTCTTTAAAACAACTTGCCAATTCAAACTCCATTTCCACCATTTCAAATGTGTCTGCTAAAAGAACAAAATCGCCGGCTGCCCTGAACAAAATTCCTATCGGGGAGGTCCTCTTCTTTAAGCTGTGTTCAGTCCCTACAAAACCACTACTATTTCCTTTAAGAGTAGTATCAGCCTCGTGCCGAATGGCACAGCCACCTATCTAAAGTTAGAGTAGCAGAGTCTGGGCTAGCTAGTGAATTCCACACCCCACAGCTTTCTGCAGCTTCCTCAACGCTTAATCGTGTGAGGAACACGCGGAAAACTCTCTCCCCACGCAGATGGGTCTAAGCACTTTGCCTTTCCCCGTATTAATTAAGGAGACGCCCACAGCAGGTGGCACTTGGCTGGAAGATATGACAAGTTCCCGAAACGCACTTCCAAAGGGAGGAAGAACTAATCAGAGAGGAGACGCCAGAATCTCTGGAGAGGCATGCAAAGGACCCGCCCGGAGAAAAAGACCTGCACCTCTCCTCCGCCCCTTTCTCTCTCGCGGCGGGAGAGAAAGCCTCGCCCCCTTTCAACCCGCCACTTCCGGTGCCGGTGCCGCTAAAGCTGCGCCATCCCCCAGTCACTAGGACAACCACAGCTTCTAACCGACCTTTTTGACAGGTCCGCGACTCCTCCGACCTTCACTACGTGCTGTCCTAGAGTGAACAGCAGACAGGTGCCGCACTAAAATGAATCTACGAGATAAAGCCTCGGCTCTCCTCTCGACAGAAACATAAAATGCGATAGAGCTGCGACCACCACCGCTCAGACAAAATGGCGCCGAGAAGCCGGTTTAGCGCAGGCGCTTTGGAAAGACCCTGCCCCGCCCCCGTGCAAATCCTGGCCGCAGCTCCGGGTTCGGTTTCCATGGGACACTTCGCCGCCAATCCTCGTGCCGAACTGCTCTTCCTGACCCCTCAATTTACCAATCAGTGCTCAGTCAAGCACATCCGGAGTCTCCTCGACCAATCATTTTTCAGGACCTGCTTACTCAATACCCGATTCTCCAGTAACGTTAGCCTTCGGAGACAGCCAATCATAAGTAGAAGATGTCCTACCTGCTGTTTTTCGCACCAATCCGTGAAGTTTCATAGCTACATCCAATGAGGACGGCAGGTAGCGAGCTCCAATCCGAAGCTCTTCGGCGTCATGAGCAGCCAATAGGAGTTCGTGTAGAAGCGAGTCTGCTCAACAGCTTGTTATTTGGTGGATTGTGGCAGTAAATCGGGCGAGTGGGGAACCGGGCGCAGGAACTGCCGCCGCGGCCGGGAGTGGTGCTGCCCGGACGGGGGCCCACGGGGGTCAGTGGGGCGGAGGACTCGGGAGCTGACAGCGCGCACTTCACCCGCAGTTGGTAGGTGGGGAGAAGGGGAGTGGGGGATACTGAGTGGACGAAGCGGCAGTAGCAGCTCGTGCTGCTGCCCGGGGTCCCGGTGCAGTTGGAAGCTTCGGGGGTGGGGAGGGGGTGCTGGGCAGGCGGTGCGGCGAGCGCAGGCTAAGGGACAAGTCGTGGAGCAGCGGCATCAACTGCAGGAACCGCCGCCGCAGCCGCCTCCTCGGCAGCTTCCCCGGGAAAATGGCTGTGGGGCTGGCCGCGCCGCTAAGTTTGCTTCCGCGCGGTGAGGAGCGGGCTGCTTGGGGGAGCCGGTCCCTAACTCCGCGGCGCGTCCTCCCCTGTGGAGTCCGTGGCAGGACCGAGGGGCCGGGGGCAGGTACCTCTCTGGGCTGTACAAAAAGTTGAGGCGGGCGCGGGGAGGAGGCGGCGGCTGCCGCTGTGCGGCTCCCCTCCCCTCCCACACCCTCTCCCGGCCACCTCCCCTCCTCCTCTCCGCCCCCCCTCAGCCCCCTCCCTCGCGCGGGTCTCCCCTCACTCTCGCGGCTCCGGGCTGAAGGCCGCGGCCCCTGCCCCATCGGTGAAGAAGCGCTTCTCCTTTCTGACATGGTGCAGAGCGGAGGAAGGAGAGCAATGGCGCCGTGACACTCCGCTGCCGCCACCGCGGGCCCGGGGCGGGCCGAGGGGGCCGAGCGGTGGAGGCGGGGCGCGGGCCGAAGTCGGGGTATCTGGGGGGCGGCTGAGCGAAAGCTCGGCGACCCCGCCTCGGGGGGGACCTGGGGGAGCCCAAACTGCGCCCTGCCCTTTTCCGGAGCCCTCGGTCCTGGGGCTCCGAGTTGAGCATTTCGGGTCAAAGTGACGAGCGAGGCGGGGGCGCGGTGGGCCGCTGGCGAACTCCGGGGAGAAAAAGGCTGCCCTTTGGCGCCCGAGGGGTTCTCGCTGCTTCCTCAGCTCCTGCGTCCTGGCTGCCCTCCGGGGGATCTTATCCCTTCGCTGGTGAGGGTTCTGCCCCTCCCCGCTGGCGTTTGTTTACTTTCTTTCCTTGGGTCGCTCCCCTCTGTTGACTGATTCTGTTCCTGTCTTTCCCCTCCCCATGGTTTTAGCGAAGGAGAAGATAGCTCGTTGAGCTGGAACCCCACAGATCACCAGTAAAAATGAAGGTAAGTGGAGTCAGCGCTGCTCTGAGCCTCGTGCCCTGGACACTGCTTGTCGTGAGGCTGGTGCTGTGGAATGTCATTTTTTTTTCCTACTCAAAATTGATTCCTCTGCTAAGCAGCGCTTTCTGAAAATGAGGACGTGTTGAAAGGGTGAGAAATGATCATTGTGTCTAATGCAGTCAGTCCGGCCCCTCTCTGAAGCAGTTAGCACTTTGGAAAGGCTGCTGCAGCCTTTCCATTGTTGTCCATTGGGCTAGTATTTTTAAACACTTCCTGTGTTGGCAGCAACCTTTGCAGAAGTAAAGCTTTTGTCCTGTTTTGGTTCTTTGGGGGATTTTTTGAAATGTTTTTTCTTCCTCAGTGCCAGTATGATTTTCTAAGGAAGGGATATGTGCATTGTGTAAGGGAGAGATCATTTCTTCGAAAAATTCTGTAGCTAAAATACTCGAAGGTGAACTGAAACTAATGTTTTGTTTTAGTTCAGGCATTGTAGTAAATATTTTAAAACCTACATACAACCTAAAAAAACATATTCTTCTTAAGATAGCTAATAGTGCACACAGCGTATGTGATATTTAAAGGGAGAGGAAGTTATAGCATTGTGTAGTGCAGTGGCATTGAATACTTGAGGTCAGATATTTATTTGCCAAAGTGTTCCTTTTCAATTTGCATTATTTGTAAATGCACTAACTTTAAAATGTATTTGATTCCTCACTCATATACTGTTTCAGCGTATTAAAATCTGAAATATAGCATTTCCCCAAACTTTCTCTTCCTATCTCCTAGAAATGACACATTAACTTCTTTAATGTTACTTGGGAAAACTTACTGGAAAAGGAAAAACCATTTTCTACTTAAAAGTGTTATTTCTGAAGTGTACACTGTTACCTTTGCACTTAGCAATGTTAAATCGAGCCTCTATGAATACATTTAACTTTTGAAAAGAAATAGGTAAAATGACAGACTTAGAATAACAAGCATTCTGTTCCTATCGAGATTAAAATGAATGATAGAATGAAATTTCCCACATCTTTCAGTGTATCATTCTGATCATGGCTATTTGCTAAAAGTAGACTTTTTAAAGTAAAGCTTATTTTTTTAATATACCAGGAAGATTAGTGTGATAAACTAGGTACAGCACCAAGTTTTGAGCCATTAGTTCATATCTCTGCATTCATCAGCTGAATTTAGACTTAGATTTTTTCCTAAATGTAGCTTTTAGGCAGTGTTTCCCCCAAATAATGGTCTCCTTATCGAAAGGATTGGCTTCATTTTTTGTCTATTGCAGTTATACTGTATCCAAAAAAGATATTGCTTTACTGTAGTTACATTAATAAACATTTAACTACATATTGTTAGCATTAATCTTAATAGCAATATTTCTTCTAATTTGAAAACAAAATTTTCAGGCCATAATTAAATAACTTAAAGTGTTATGAGACACCTACCATGAATATACCTTTTCTGGTTTTGGAGGGTTTTTGTTTTTTTGTTTTGTTTTTTGTTTTTGTATTTTATTATTATTGTATTTTTTAAAGTAGGCTCTAGGCCCACCATGGGGCTTGAACTCACCACCCAGAAATCAAGAGTCTCATGCTCTACCGACTGAGCTATCCAGGCGCCCCTGCTTTTTGTTTCTTTCTTCCTTTCTTTCTTTCTTTCTTCTTTTTTTTTTTAATGTGTTCACTTTTAAATAAATTATTGAATTGTTGAAACGTTTTGTGTCTGGAGGAAAAAACATTATCCTATGTCCTTACTGATACTTCTCAGTTAAAACTTAAAATGTTTTCTGTTGTCAAGATATAGTTTATGTAGTAAAGGAATGTAATTGCTTGCTTTAGGGGTATTTTCCAAATTATTAATGACATTAGTAAACAATATTAATGTTCTTACTACTTTAACTATAGAACCTTTTAATGAGGCTTGAGGTTGGAATAGGGAGAATAGTAGTGACATTCACATTTTATGTTCTTTCATCAGGCGGCGGATGAGCCTGCCTATCTGACAGTGGGAACTGATGTCAGTGCCAAGTACCGAGGTGCCTTCTGTGAGGCAAAAATTAAGACTGTGAAAAGGCTGGTAAAAGTTAAGGTAATTTTTTTTTTTTTTTAATGCAACCTGGATTGAAAAGAATTGGGGAGAGGGACACTGCAAATCAACATTTTATTGAATCATTACTTGACTTACTGAATTGTTATTACGTGAAAGCACTGTTATATACAAAACTGTAGGAAAAGCACATTAAGAGTTAAGAAATAACTTAGAATGAGAAGTTATTCCAAAGTGCTTCTCTGAAAATACCGCATTTATGAGACTTCCTTTTATATGGCTTTCTGCTGTTGTGCCATGCTTACTTAGGCTGTGATCTGTTTTCTTCCCTTTCACAAATTAGGTGGAGATGATTTCAAGTGATTAGGAAAAATAATATAGTGGAAATTGTCTTCTTCAAGACAGTGTTAAAAAATGATTTTATTTTTAAGATGCTTTTATGACCAGAAAAAAAGCCACCACATTATTCCTGTACAATATGTAGAAATACAGAAAAGTACCAAAGGCATAATACCCATAGCTTACCTCTTAGAAACTACTATTAAGTTTTTTGTGTTTCTGTCTGGTAGTTTTCCTATGTAAATGTTTTTAATAATCTTAAATTATAAGTGTAATCCATGTTTGTTATAAACATCTGTAACATTACAGAGCTATATAATAAAGTTCATGAATGTCCTCTTTGATACTACACCAGAGAGATTTGATATGGTCTGTCTGATACTGTGCAGTGCCTGCCATAACAGTATTGTTGTTGTTGTTGTTGTTATTGGATCATGTTGGACTTTCAGTTTTGCAGTTTGCTTTTCACTTCCATATCTGATCTTTTCCTCCAAGAATTAAGCACCATAAAAGGAGGAAATGTTAGAATTGTTCTATCCCCAGCACCTAGAGTGGTACTCGATACATAGTAGGCACTCCAAATATGTTGAATGAGTAAATGACTTGGAGTAGTTTTTCTCAAAGTGTGGCCCTGGACCACAGCATCAGCCTTATCTGGGAACTTATTGGAAGTGCAAATTTTCAGGCCCAGACCGCAGACCTACTGAGTCAGAGACTCTGTGAGTAGGGTCCAGTGATTATAATTTAACAAGCCCTTCAAGTGTTTCTGCTGCATGTTGAAGTTTGAGAATCACTGAACTAGAAGAGTATGATTTGTGTGGTAGATAAATAGATTTGTCTGTGATAATTATAAGATTTCTATTTAAATTTTGATCTGCTGATGAAATTTTTCTTCAGGTATTGTTACAATATCATTTGACATTTATTTCTTTTTTTCATTTGCCCTTTTTACCATATCAGCTATATGGGATTTGATTATTAAATATTTACCTGGATTTCTTTGAGAACTTAAACTTCTTGTTAATATTGTGGCTCTTGATATATTTATTTAAAATAAGTACAGTGATTGGGGAGATCTTATAAATTATATAGAATTTCAGTTTTCATATTTGGGTACTTGTTCTGTGTGAATGATTACACTGTATATTTGAGAGGATTTGTAGCAAAAAGGAGTACTTATTTGTAACTGAACTCCATATCCTGAATATTTAGGTTTACTTTATAAAGGACCAACAGTGTTCTGGTTTTAATTTGTTTACCTTATATGTGGGCAATAAAAATTTGATACTTTTTTTATATACTTTGTGACAGAACCTTTTATAACTTGTTGATAAAAAACAAGGCAGTTTTAAACTTTTACAATAATCACTACAAATTATAAATCTTGTATAGTTCATTAATTCAGCAAACATTTATGAAGTGGCTGTAATATGCCTTGACATTTGCTAACTGCTGGGGATATAATGATGAAGGAGGATTCTAGCCCTCAAGGAGTTCACAGTTAAAAAGAGAGACAATAAACATAAATATAAGACAATGTAATAAGTATTAAAATAGAAGTAAGCACAGGATGCTAAGAACACATAGATTAAAGACTTCATAAACATGTTGTTTTAAAAGTAATGTGCAAATTATTGTGCAAAAAATATTTTCCAGGTACTCCTGAAACAGGATAATACTACACAGTTGGTGCAAGATGACCAAGTAAAGGGTCCTTTAAGAGTACGTATGTTCTGCAGTTTAAAATCTGTAATGATAAATCACAAATACATATGGTAAATTATTGCATTTTACGTTTGTAGATAGTTTTAAAATTTATAAGAATGTTAATCAGAAAACAAAAATACAAATGAAGTGTTACCGAGTTAGTATAAATTATATTACACTGGCTGTATCCTTAGTTTAGAAAGATAAATCATCTTACAGAGGTAATTTAGTATATATAAACATGAGTTTTCAGACACTTTTTGTTTTCAACTCTTGGATTGAATACCTCATTTTTTTTTTTTTTTACATTGTTGTCAGAGATATTTAACCTGCTAAGTAGTATATTACTATCATAAATTTGAATCTGTTGTTGTTCTAACTACCAAGTAAAGTATGTTGACTTCATAATTCAATTTAGTGGGTACCTATATTGTGTTTTCCATCCGTTTCTGGCCATTTGTTTATGTAATGAATCTTTGTTATGTCAGAGTACCACTTCAGTTAATATCTGATATACAAAGGTCTGGAAGCTGAAAGAAGGTCAACTGGTCCATCCCTCTCTCTCCAGGTGAACCTTTATCTAAAAGGTCCCTTAAATATGAATGCTGAATCCAATATTCAATATTTCTATGAAAGAAAATTGAAGCTACTTTTGCTATCTTATGGTTTTCTGGTTCTTAGATTCCACAGTTTCCTTGAAGGCAGTGTGATGTAGTACAAAAGCTCTGAAGTAAGACTTAAGAGACTGGGTTCTCATCGTCTCATCTGAGCCATAATATTCAATGTGTAAAATAAGGGTAATAATAACCTTACTTGTGCCAGAGCATTTTGGGGTTCAAATTGCATGATAAATATGTGAGCACTATAAATGATAAAGATCTAAGTCAGTGTAAAGTAGCATTATCATAGGTATTTTTTCTTTTTAACCCAGGTCATATAGTTGGTGGGAGTGATTTGGTTTGTTTAAATTTGGTAATGAAATTTTGATACTGGGTTTTAGGTTGGAGCTATTGTTGAAACAAGGACATCTGATGGATCCTTTCAGGAGGCTATTATCAGCAAGTTGACAGATGCTAGTTGGTATACTGTGGGTGAGTAGTTAATTTAATACATAGGATTTAATTTGGGGTTGCATATACCTCTATTTTGTAAATACACTGAATTGTGTTGGCAGGGAAATATGTATACTGTACTGTCAATTTACTTGATATAATTGGCTAAAATTTTAATGACACCTGCTGGTAACAAAAATAATTACCTTTTTGGTCACTTGTGGCTATTTCATCCAAGAATGTACTTCTTTTTTAAGCCACCTAGATTATTTCTTTTCAAGAAAGTTAAATTATATGGTTATTTTCTTCCATTAGAAAGTTGATACAAGTTAGTATTGTAAGTAATCAGACTTTTTTTACTTTTCCTGTAATTACAATTAAGATTGTGCAGTTGCAATCTTTTATTATATTGCTGCCTGTTTTACATAAGGGTAATACAGATGTTACCACAGAATTTAAAGGCTAAAAAAATTTTGACCAGAGTAGATTCAAGTCTAGATGATCATAGCTTAATTTTTGATTTTTTGATCTCCGTAACACTTTTCAGTAAAGATACATGTGCTACTGATGTGAATGCATACTAACGTTCCATGCATAAGCTTGTACTGGCTTTAAAAAACTTTATTGTCCTGAGTAGCAACAAGTGTCTCAGTACATGTAAACTAAAACCTAAATGTAGTAGTTACGTAGTTGCTGTCATTATGTTGATGAGAATAGCAATGATTAACATTTCCAAATATTTTCTCAGTACATTCACACTACACAGTCCTGTGGATAACATCCAATCTTTTGTTTTACACTGAACATCTATACTGTTTGGTTTTTACATTTATGTCTTGGTTTAAGTGATGTAATTATGGTGTGGTTTCCTTAAAGAAGAAAAAGAAATGATCTTATAGGTTTACTTTTAGTTTACTTGGTTTATTGCTTTAGGTAAAAATATTCATCTTCAGGTGATGCTCAAAGCTATGAAGAGTATGCTTTGGTTAAAAATTGTACTTCCTGTGTCTTAACTCTGAGGCTTCTATTAGTAATACCAGATTGTTCTATGTAACTGTTTTCTAACCATTTTTATTCTTCTTGGACCTTCTAGAAATTGGTGTTGGTTCACAATAGTGGTGTTATTCTGAACTACATATTTTTAGGAAGCTTGGTTGTGGCTGTTGATAGTTGTTAGGGATTTAAAAACTAAGTTTAATGTTAACTCTTAGAGGTCAAATTAATACAATTTTGCTATTTTAAACCAGTGGTAAAAATTATAGGCATTCATATATGCAAAATTATGCAAGATTATATGATGCATATTCAAATACCAATATTGCATCCTATTTGGTACTTAATATCAAGGTTGCATTGACAGTACTTGTGAAGTTTTACTGATATGATTCTTACGCTTCTGCAGAAGCGATACTTTTCAGGTTTTCACATTTTGGGCTTCTGCCCTCCAGAATAGCAGATCTTTATCCTCTATATGAATGGCATTTTAGCATTTCTAAAAGCTATTTGCTACTGAGCATTCTCTATGGTGATTTTCTGTGATGGGTAATTACAGAAGAAATTGTATAATTCTTGTTCTGAAAAAGCTTCGAATCTTAATTGCATGTAATTCGTGTATCAAGCGTTAGTGTACATAAGAATCACTTGGTGCTTGTTTTAAAAAAATGAGGATTTGAGGACTTCAAATCTCTTCAATTTACTAGGTCTGGGGATGGCAACCCAAGAATCTTTCTTTTTATAATTACATTGGGTGAACTTAATGCAGGTAGTATACATTTAGTAAAATAGTGAATACTTGGAGACACAAGAGACTTATTCAGGAGAAAAATTCAAAATATTTAAGTTTTTTGTATCCGTGTAATGACAGCAAGTGACCTAAAAAATTTAAGATGTTAAAAAGCACTATTGACTTAAGTATGTTTAATATAGCACTCTGCTATAAAGAATATTTAGGTATTGAAGGATGTAGCCCATATAAAGAATGATTAGAGTATAATGAGCCTAAAAGATGGCAAAATAAAATGTGTCCTCTCTCACAGGTCATGAATGTTCTATATTTTTCTTTAATTGAGTGACTATTACCTGTTGGGTTTAATTCCTTTTTTTCTGAGTTTTTCTTGATTTCTAATTCTTAGTGAAGTATTCTATAAGTAGAATCAGAAAGTTACAGAAAGTATTAATGATCTCCATATCATTTCTTTATTTTAAGTGGTCTCAAAATTTGATTATTAAAAACGAAAGAAAAGAGGATACCATACTACTGATTTGGATCAAATAAAAGTTATGATCATCGGTGATCAAAAATTATTTAATGAATCTGATAATAACTTATATAATATAGGTATTTTTTTCTGTGATAGCTGAATAACCAATTTTGAAAGATTACAGATCTAATATAACCTAATTTTTACAAATCTAATAATACCTTGCCCTCTGATCTTGAATAATAAGTAGGTCCAGTTTATGGATTTTTTTGTTTCTTTGAGCTTCAGAAATAGTTCCTTCCTCCTATCATAAAATAATGCTTCCTAGCATAATTTATTCATTTGGCAGTTCTTATCTTTGCATGGAAGGTAAGGAGTGTGTAATATATGGAAATATATTGTTATCCGTCTCGTCACTGAAAAGGTATCAAAATTAGGATTGGAATTTGTATCTTCACTTGAATGTTGCCATTAACTCCTGGTAAATGCAGCTGGCAATAAGACATTCTAAAACTATTCTTTCACCTTTTTGGAATGTAAAAATAACATATTGTACTTGAAAAATAGGAAAATGTAATGGACAGAATTGTTATTAATTTTAGTAATTTACATATAAAATGCATATACACACATTACATAATCTATCAAATTTTACACTAAAATCTATTTGATTATTGGGCGCCTGGGTGGGTCACTCGGTTAAGCATCTCACTCTTGGTTTCAGCTCAGGTCATGCTCTCAGGGTCCTGAGATCGAGTTCCATATCAGGCTCTGCACTCAGCATGGAGCCTGCTTGAGATTCTCTCCCTTCCTCCCCCTTCATGCTCTTGCGTGCGCGCGCTCTCTAAAATAAATAAAATCTTTAAAAAAAAAACCCCGAAATCTATTTGCTTATTTATATATTTTTGTGACAAATGGTTTTTAAGACTCAGGATTTTTTCATGCCTTATAATTACTATTTTGCACAGCAGTTGGGTCAGATCTCATGGAAGTTCTAGTTGATGGAGGAGAGGAGGTTTAGATTAAGCTGGTGAATGGACTGTTGTAGAATGTGCTGCAGGTTATAAGGGTTTTTAATTTAGTTAAAACCTCTTAGGACACGTTTTTCTATAACCAAAATCGACCACAGATGTTTTCAAAACCAGGTGGTTATTCCACTGACTAGAAAATCATTAAGAAAAAAAGTACTAAGCCAAAAGAAATCTGTGCATTCTTGTGATACGCTTTAACCTATTATTTAAATGGTCTTCCACAAGAATTAACATTCCCATGATGTTTTGTCAATTTCATTATACATTTGAGTGCTAATTTCTTAAGTTTCTTGATTTCTGAAGTTTTTGACCTTGGCTGGCAGAGGGACTTCTGTATCACAGATGAGTTTTTGTAACAGAACTATTGGTTATACCTAAGGTATATAATTTTAAAGTTTTTATTCCATTATGTGAAATATTTTAATTAATATATAAATGTATATATATATATTTTATTAATTGTAACTGCTATACACAATATAAGAATAATATTTTATTTTTGTAAAGTCAGAATTCTTGACTTTCTCTCCTGTGTTCATTTTATGCCTCTGCTTCATACCTATTTATTACTCATTTTGACCCCCCTTAACAAAACTAGCTTTGTGATTCTCAATTTCTTTATGAAAGGAGAATAGTGATTTCTACCTTGCAGAGGCTGTTGTGAGCATTAGTACATGATAGAAGCTTAATAAGTGATAGCTAATTATATCTTTGGGGAGAGAAAGTTAATTTACTATTGTTATCTTAACTATCCTCCAGCATCTAACAGTGCTATGATCACAGGTAGAGCTTTCGTAGTTAGTAGATAGATCCCTGTTGCTTTTGTTTCTTTTAATTTTAACAGTTTAGAGTTAGGCTTTGTATATTTGTTTGCATAGGCATTGTTTTGTCTAGTATGATCAACATTATTGAGAGAGACTTAGCTTTGTCATTTTCCTCAAATTATGTTTTAGTATTTATATGTAATATAGTAATAGAGCTATCACCTTTAAAAAAATTAGCATGAGTGGTAGGGAGGGGCAGAGGAAGAGGGAGAAGGAGATTCCCTGCTGAGCAGGAGGCCTGACTTGGGACAATCCCAGGACCCCGAGATCATGACCTGAGCTGAAGGCAGACACCTAACTGACTGGGCCACCCAGGTGCCCCCAGAGATACCGCTTTTATACTCTTCTGTGCTCAGCAGTCTATTCAGATGCCAGTTTGGGCAAGTATAAAACATTTAACAGAATTACTAAGTCCTTATAGTCTGACTTTTTCCTCTTGGCATACTGTAGTATACATCTTGAACTAAAAAGAGCTAAATTTACTATCTATGCCAGTTAATTATTTCACTCTTAACCAAAATGCCAGAGTCACTCTTTAATGCCTACAAATTTGGTGTTCTTTAGAGGATACTTCTAACATGAAAGTTATAGAGGAAGCTTTTTATAGATGGAACTTCCTCATGATTTTGATAATCAGGGATGCCATGACTAATAGGTTCACCGCGTTGTTTGGTTTTTCTGTCTTTCAGAAAATCTTGAATGGTTATGTAGCTTTTCAAACTTTGATGAGTACTTAAGTACATGCCTTTGTATAGTTTTAGGAGTTAAAAATAAATTTAAACTGTTTCTCTTTGTTCATTCAAAGCTGTAAGTGTTCCTGCGTAAAACTGTAGAATTGTTACTGGTACCACAGTTCCCTTTAGAGAAGTTCTTTTTGTTCTTACGTTATTTCTACCCATGATAAAGTATGTTGAAGTGAAATGCATGTGTTCCTTCAAAATCTGATTTATTTCGAAGTGGTTATTTTAAAAAAGCAAGAACGAAAGATATTATTGAAATTTTTCATCAGAGGGGCGCCTGGGTGGCTCAGTTGGTTAAGCGTCTGCCTTTGGCTCATGTCATGATCCCAGGACCCTGGGCTCAAGTCCCATGTTGGGCTCCCTGCTCAGTGAGGAGTCTGCTTCTCCCTCTCCCTCTGCTCCTGCTCTCTCTCACTCTCAAATAAATAAAATCTTTAAAAAAATTTGGAAATTTTTCATCAGAACATTTGATTTGGGGCTGCCATTGATTAATGATGAAACACTGTGGAAAACATTCTGTTGCATAAATTTGATATTATTGATTAGTCTTATAGTCTCATTTTTCTTCCTCGTACCTCCACTTAAACGTGAGTGCATATGAGTATGTATGTGTGTTTCCATTGTCACCATCTTTCGCATCGTAGGCATTAAGGAAAGTTGGAACTTTTAAGGTTTTATTCTTTAATATATTTAGGGATATTAATACTAACATGAATTATTTTAAGTTTGGTACAATAATTTTATGATCTTGAATTTTTAAAGGAACAGTGGTTTATTTATTAGACTTGACACCATATGAATCATAGTTTTGTTACAAGTGTTTAGAGCACTGTTAATCAGGTGTAGATTAGTAATGTGATTGTTGGAGGATGTTGTGTTTTATCCTGTCATTGTGTCTGCAGGTGGTCATTAATTTCTGCATCGTTGACAGTGTATAACACAGCTCCTTTTGTGGAAACATTATGGTTCTTTGAGTATGTGCTTCAGGAACTTTTCATTTTCTCTGCATTGTCTCCTGCATGTAAGAGAATTTAAACTAGATGTCTTTAGTCTAAGAGAAGAACTGACTGAGGTAAATAAATACTGAAGAAGTTGAGTGCTCTTACATAAGTTCTTAGCATGAAAAAAATAAGTTTATGATTAAATATTATTAAAGCAAAGTAATGTAGAATTTTCCTTTATTAACACTAATTTATTCTGTTAGAATGGAAAAACCTCTAGAATTATATTAGGATTAAATCTTAAAAGTAATTATTTTTGTGTATATATGCCTTCTTCTGTGTATGTTATTTTCATAAGATATACAAACATTTATTGATGTTTGCATTATAAGTATCTGAGATGAGGATTCCATCCTTTTATATTTTATTTCTTCATAATGCTGGGCAGTCCAGGTGTTTTCTGAGAGCATTTTCTTTTTAATAAACTTTGTAAATGTTAGATGTTAAAATAAGAGTGCATTTCTGAAAAATTAAACCTATAAAAATAATATAGCTAGTTATATGGAGAATAAAAGTGATAAAGTGTTAAATTCCTTACCCTCATTTCCCTAAAATATTTAAACATAGTTTCCATGTAGTATGATTTTTTAAAAATGTAGTAAAAGCTTTTAAGGAAGCTTCTGTGCGATTATGACTGACTTTTTTGAATTAAAAAAAAACTTTCCATCTTTCTGATATTTCCTTCTTTCAACTTTTATTTCTAAACTTTTTTTTTTTAAAGGTTTTATTTATTTACTTGAGAGAGGGAGCCCGATGTAGGGCTCTATCCCAGGACCCTGGGATCATGACCTGAGCTGAAGGCAGATGCTTAACCCACTGAACCACCTGGGCACCCTATTTCCAAACTTCTTACATCCTCCTCTAGCAAAAGAAAAATGTTGGATCTTATGACTTTAGAATTTGGCAGCCAGTACTTCTACTATACTAAGTTATCATGCAAATAAGAAGAAGAGTCCAGTAATCCAAGAGCATTACCACAAGGCAAACAGTTTCTGGAAGTTAGAGATACTTCATGGATAACTGTTGGGAGCAAACCCATAATACTTTTTTTTTAAACCAGGTTTTTGCTCATTTCTTCTAGGATTAAAGATAATTTAATAATCTGTGCTTTGACTGGGTTGCTAATGGTTTCAAGAAGGTGGTTCTGTAGTGATAGAAATTGAACAAGTGAATGGAGACACCTAAGCAGTTGGGGGCAACCATTTAACCTATGTCTGTTTGGCAGCTACAGAATGAAAAATGTATAATGTATATTTTTAAAGGTTCTGAAAAATAAATAACAAATAATGGTTTTTACAAATATTAAGCCTTAGATAAATAGCAATAATAGCATTCTCTGCAGTGAAATTTTTATTTAGTGTGCATAAATTCTCCGATATCTCTTGCTTACTGTAGTGTTTGATGATGGTGATGAGAGAACACTGAGACGTACTTCACTTTGCCTAAAAGGAGAGAGGCATTTTGCTGAGAGTGAGGTAGGGTGCTATGGATGGGCTTTTTGGGTTCTATAACTTCTAACATCAAGGCAAAATATGATTTAATTTGTCTGTTGTTTCTTACCTAGACACTTGACCAGCTGCCCTTAACAAATCCAGAGCATTTTGGAACTCCAGTAATTGCGAAAAAGACAAACAGAGGAAGGAGGTCCTCTCTTCCTGTGTGAGTGTTTTTATGTACAGTAACGTTAGAATTATTACATTAAACAAATGATTTTCTAGGATGGCTAAAATTGTTCAGGTAACTTTCCCATAGTATCTCATATCCTTATGTGAGACATTTTACCTTGAGCAGATCTTGTTCTTAATTATTCTCATTATTTTGTCCAAGATTTATCACAACACCTTTTTTAAAAAGGCTAATTTTGTCTTGAGTTACTTTGCCAAATTCCTTAATTGATATAATTTTTTTTCTATTTTAAGTGAGTATATGTGTTTTTTAGTCTTTTTATATCAAAAACATTTCAAACTTAAAAATTACACATAAACTTTCAGGGCTCCTGGGCAGCTCAGTTAGTCGAGTGACTCTTGGTTTCAGCTCATGTCAGGATCTCAGGGTTGTGAGATTAGCTCCATGAGATTGAGCTCTGCGCTCAGCAGGGTGTCTCCTTGAGATTCTCTTCCTCTCCTCTTCCCCTCCCCCCATTTGTTCACTCTCTCTCTCTCTCCCTTTCACTGTCTAAAAATAAATAAATCTTTACAAAAAAGCTACAGTAAACTTTCATATACTCATCATCTAGATTCACTAAATTAAAATTTGTTGGCACATTTGCTTTATCATTCACTCTGTAGGTGAATATTATAATTATTTTTTATTTAATGATAATTTTACTTGGTCAGACCATCTGAGAGAATATTGCAAGCATCAGACCCACCTTTAAACACTTCAAGAATAAGGAAATTCTCCAACATAGTCAAAGTATGATTATCAAATTCAGAAAATTTAACATTAGTAGAATGCTATTGTCTAATAATATATAATCCATATTTCAGATTTTGCTACTTGGCCAATAAAAGCTTTTATAAGCATCCCCTGAATCCAGGATCTAATCCAAAACCATGCATTACATTTAGTTTATATGGTTCTTCTTTTTATTTTTTTTTTAAGATTTTATTTATTTATTTGAGAGAGAGAGGCAGAGTAAGAGTGAGTGAGCATAAGCAGGGGTGAGAGGCAGAGGGAGAGGGAAAAGCAGACTCCTCGCTGAGCAGGGAGCCTGACATGGGGCTTGATCCCAGGACCCTGAGATTATGACCTGAGCCAAAGGCAGATGCTTAACCGACTGAGCCACCCTGGCATCCCTAGTTTATATGGTTCTTAAATCTCCTTTAATCTGGAAAAATTCTTCAGCTTTTTTTTTTTTTTTTTGGTCTTTTCATGACCTTGACATTTTTGAAGAGTACAGGCCAATTTTGTAGACTTTTCCTCACTATGGGTTTGTCTGATTATTTTATTCTCTAGGTAAGTTAACTTAAACCTTCACATGTTTCTTAATGAGATCTTTTCATAACCTGTTAGGAAATTAGAGTTACATTATCTGGCATCTGGCATACATAAAAAGTAGAAGGACAGCCTTTTTTAAAAAAATGTAACTGGCACAGTAAATACTTCGTGGTGACATAATTAGGCTTTTCTGTCCCAGCTGGTGGTTGGCATAAGAGCTAAATCCAAATCCTCATTCATCTAGTGACATGGACTCAGAGTTACCATGGATAGCTCAGGACTGCTTTGGGACTAGGGAAGTATCTATCTCTTCAATTTCAATAAGAGTGAAGAAACTACTACTCTGGAGTAATCCACATTAGAAATTGAATTGTACATGTTAAATTCACACCACTCTGACTGTCTCAACAATGGCTTATGTGAAGATCCTGATGAAGTTATTCTGACTTTTAGTAATGAAGATGAAAAGGAAGAAGAAAGTAGTGAGGAAGAAGATGAAGATAAGCGACGTCTCAATGATGAATTATTAGGAAAAGTTGTAACTGTGGCATCTACATCTGAGAAGACTGATTGGGATCCTGCGTTGGTAAGTCAGATTTATTTGCAGAATTAATCAGCCATTTAAAATATTTGTTTAGGGGCGCCTGGGTGGCGCAGTCGTTAAAGCGTCTGCCTTCGGCTCAGGGCGTGATCCTGGCGTTCCTGGATCGAGTCCCACATCAGGCTCCTCCGCTGTGAGCCTGCTTCTTCCTCTCCCACTCCCCCTGCTGTGTTCCCTCTCTCGCTGGCTGTCTCTCTGTCACATAAATAAATAAAATCTTTAAAAAAAAAAAAAAAATTTGTTTAAGGGTGTGCGTGGCTGGCTCAGTAGGTAGAGTATGCACTTCTTGATCTCAGGGTTGTGAGTTCAAGCCCCACGTTGGGTGTGGAGATGATGAAAATTTAAATAAGTAAACAAATGTTTAACATGGATTTTTAAAAAGCATTTACAATATTTTGAAAGTATTGCACAAATTTAATTTGGACTTTATTGCAGAGTTGAGCAATCCTACTTAGGTCCCACATATTTCAGTGTCTTCTCTTGTTATTTTCTTTCTTTAATTTTCTATAATCAGTCATTTTTTGGGATTTTTCAGCTCTTCTTTCAAAATATGTCCAGTGGTCTCTTTTTATTCCTGTTACCATTTTACACTCAATTTGTGGTATTCACCTCCAAGTTCCCTTAACTTGATTCCTGAGCTTTTTGCTAAATTCAGACTATTTTTCTAGAAGCAATTTTTATAGAGAAATAGTTTTAAAATACTGATTTAATCATGATAGTCCCATTCTCCAAAAAACCCCACAGAACTTTCACTGACTGCCTAATGGATCAATTCTGCATTCTTTAGATGGATATCTGAGGCCATCCAGCTCTTAGTTTGTTTCCCATTTTCAGCGTAAGCTCTGTACTTGGGTTCTTTCTTAACTGCTCCCTCTTCTTAACTTCACTCTTCTAAAACTTTACCCTTGCCTTAAATTAATGAGTATTTACTGAGGATATGCAGTGAGTTCAGCTCTAAATTCCTTAGAAAAGAGAGAGATATGAATCTTGTAACACATTGCTCTCAAGAATCTTATATACATCTAAGAAGATTACATAGCAATTAAAGACTAAATAGTCCTTTTTTTTTTTTTTTTTTTTTTTTTTTAAGTAGGCTCCATGATGAGCATGTAGCCTAATGCAGGGCTTGAACTCACGATCCTAAGATCAAGACCTGACCTGGGCTTAAGAGTTGGACACTTAACAGACTGAGCCACCCAGGAGCCCCTCTATCATCATCAGTTTGTTTTTTTTTTTAAGATTTTATTTATTTATTTGCCAGAGAGAGAGAGGGAGAGAGAGAAAGAGCACAAGCAGGGGGAGTGGCAGGCAGAAGGAGAAGCAGGCTCCCAGCTGAGCAAGGAGCCCGATGCAGGACTCCATCCCAGGAACCTGGGATCATGACCTGAGCTGGACGCAGATGCTTAACCGACTGAGCCACCCAGGCATCCCACTCTATCATCATTTTTAAAACTTGGTACAGACACTGGAGTAGGACAGGAAGTATTGGGGAAAGGAAGGGTACACTGAGGCTTTGGAAATGGCGAGTCTTGATGGGTTGGCAGGGAAATCTAATCTTTGCTTACTTGGGAAAGGAATGAGAAGAAAGGATGCGCAAGAGCATTATTTCATGAGAGGAATCAATAATACTTGGTAACACCTGTCTCCATTTTCTCCTTTTTCTACTCCTCTCTTCTGAAATGTCTTAAGGTTTAGCTCAAGTCCTACCTTTTTTATAGAGTCTCCCCTAACCACTCTAACGTAACTCTGCCCCTTCTCTGAATTTTATTTTTTGAATTTTGGATTTTGATATCACACATATCTCCAACAACAATGTTGGCACAAAACATGTCCCAAATTAGATCCTTTAAAGAACCAAGGCCATTTTTTTTTGTGCCAAGGTTTTTATGTGCATGTAAATACATTATTTAATTGCTATATATAATAGATTTACTTTACATCAGAAAAGTCTGAACATCCTTTGAGCCTTTCAGTTGTACAGGAAGGTAAGTGGGTTTGGATTCAGAATATTTAGGTCATAATGTGTCAAGAGATTTTTTAATTCCTTCATTTACTTAACAGACTTATTGTTTGCCAGGTGATGTATAAAGTAAAAGATAAGTAAGACACCAATCTCACGTTTGATAATTTTATAATTTAATGCAGAGAATAATTCAAGTAAGTATATATACAATAGTATATGTTCAACATTAGGACTTCTTGTTCTGAGAGATTACATTTATATAAAGGAGATCCAGAAAGCCTTCATGAGGCTGTTGCTTTTGAACCGAGCCTTGATGGATTTAAAGTTAGTTAAACAAAGCTTCTCTAGAGGACTTTCTTAGGGAAACAAGTAAAAGCAGAGAAGCAAGGGGTTTGTTCACGGTACTGTTTGCTCTGGGAATCCATTTTGGCTAAATATTAGACACAAATAAGGGAATCATAGGAAGTAAGACTGGGAAGATAATTTGGATCTAGGGCAGAAGGGTGGCCATAATTCTGCGTAGAATTTTGCAGAAGAGTAACATTATTTGAGCTGCATATTTTGGAATATTAATGAGGCAGTAGTATGGTGAGTAGATTGTTGGAAAGACTAGAAATGGCAGGAATCAATTTGGAGGCCAATTTAGTGGTTCACAGGTGAGGTAATTAAGCCCTGGGCTGTGCCTACTCATCTTCCTTTGCTGCCATACCTTTTCCTTCCCCCAGTTCGGTTAAGTCTTCCTCCTAGGTGTTTTCATATCTCCATCCTTACCCTCCCTGGTGTTCTTTTTGTGTTTACCTCTCCATTATGCTGTTAGCTCCTTGAGGACAGACAAAACTCTATTAGTAGTCTAATAATGACCAGCACCTAACAAACAGACAAACATTACTGCCATCTGATGTTAAGACAGCTGATATGACTGCCAAGAATTTTTAATTATCTGGATAGATACTGTTTAATACGATAGCCAGAGTCCTCAGTGACTGTTTACATTTAAGTGTAACTTAATTAAAATTGAATAGAATTAAAAATTCAGTCTCTCAGTTGCACTAGCCACATTTCAAGTGCTTAGCAGTGCAGCTACAGAACATTTCCATCATGGCATAAAGTACTGGGGTGGTGCTAGGTTGTAGCAGAGGGGCTGGTGTTAGGGATGATAATGAGCAGATAGATTTCAGCAGTTTATTAGTAGACTTTAATTTTTTTTAAATATTAAGTGCTATAAAGAATGTATAGAGATTATTTACTAATGTTAAGACATTTGTTATTTTTAGAAGTTAAATTAAAAAGTTCTTACTCATATTTTCTTTGATTTGTTTTCATTATTAAAACTTGAAATGTCTGGTAAGAAAGGGAACTTAGGTGTTTATTTTAGAACCTAGGTGTTTATTCTGAACAAACAGCGGATTTCAAAATAGATCTTGATTGAAGTGTATTTTTAAAAAATTTTAATATGTTGGAGTGCCTGGGTGGCTCATTCAGACTCTTGGTTTTGGCTCAGGTCATGATCTCAGGGTCCTGAGATCGAGCCTCGAGTTGGGCTTTGTGCTCAGTGTGGAGTCTGCCTGAGATTCTGTCTCCCTCTCTCCCTGTGGCCCTGCCCCAATTCACACACACTCTCTCTCTAAATAAATAAATAAAATCTTTAAAAAAATTATAATACGCCAAATTTTCATCACGGATCATATGTTTTACTTTTTGGACAGTAAATTTGTAGCTTAGAATATATCCTAATTTTTTGAAGTGGTGGTCACATTGTAATTTATATTGTATTAACTACTCATTGTATAATCTAATGACTAAATAAATTTAACACCTAGAAAATCGATGTGCTAAATAAAAATTACAAGGCAGCCTTCTTTTTTATATTATATATTTATATTTATATTATAAATGAATTAATAATGGAAATTACTGACCGTGAAACTATTTCTTACAAAATATAATCCATTTGAGAAGTGAGGGGGATCCAGAATTATTCTTTTTTTTTTTTTTTCAGAATTATTCTTTACAAAAAATTGTATGTTTTTTGAGCAAGGGAATTAGGAACCAATCTGTTCTTTTTTTATATTTCAGGTAATATCTCCCAGCTGTAATGATGACATCACGGTGAAAAAAGACCAGTGTTTAGTTCGATCATTTCTCGATTCTAAATTGTGAGTCACTTAATAGTGTTACATTGGGAGAAAGAAAATGAAATAACAGTGATACTCTTCCACAGTCCGGGCTTTATTTTTAAAAGTCTTATCATTTCATGAACTGAGAAGTCATTACATAATATGCTTTACTTTTTGTAATGTATTTTTTCTAAGAAGTTTATATAAAAACTGAACAGTATGTGAGAATAATAAAAAGTTTTATAAAGCATGGTATTGGTTTTCTCTTCAATTGTAAACATTTGGTATTTTTATTATGTGTACTATTTCATATTATGAACTATGAAATTTACTTTTCATAGAATTTTCTTAGAATATTACTAAAGTAATTATTTTGACTTTTTTTTCTGATTAAGTCACATTTTTAGAAACTTTAATCTCAGCTTTGCTTTGTTTTCCAAAAAGGATGTAAAAAAATTATATGCATGTGTGTGTGTGTGTGTGTGTGTGTGTGTGTGTAGAGATGGAATTCTCTGTGGAAAGTTTAGTATATCTTACAGTGATAAAAATATTTTAATATTACCTTATTTTTTTTTTTTACTAAACTGAATAGTAAATTTAAGAAATAATAAAGATCAAAATAGACATTGTGTCTTCTATAAGGAAAATATCATGCTGATATAAACTACCCCATACCGTGTGTAGGAAAGATTGCATAGATTAAACTGTTACAAACGTGAGGCTTTCAGATTAGTGTATTTTGAGTGTGTGAATCTTAAGAATTAAGGTACTAGCTCTGCCTATATTACCTCTTGCCCTTTATTAAGGATTAGGACATACATGGTCTTTTTAAAACATAGGCAAAATAATTTTGATTTTGAGGTTTATATTTTTCTTTGTGTTAATATTATTTAAGTGATAATTTTTATTTAATAATGGTTTCCCTTCCCTTTATTCTTCTCTATAATTAGTTATTCTATAGCAAGAAAGGATATCAAGGAAGTAGATATTCTTAGTCTACCTGAATCTGAGCTCTCTGCTAAACCAGGTAAAATACGAATGAATCCATCCATTATTTCATCATGTGTCTCTAAATGGCAAATAGTGACTAAACCAAGACTGAATATTCTCTGGTGCCATTTTAATTGTTTAGGGTTAATATCTACTCTTATTTGATGGCTATTTTTTTAATGGCTAGATAAAATATTTTATTTGTAATTTTTAAGTAAATTTAACTTTTCATGTTTTGCCATTAATATATTTAACAGTATTTTTTAGAGTAATAATAAACATTAATATAACATTATGACTTAGATATATTGAAGTCTGCTGTATCATTTTATAAGGGACAGCTAAATATGAGTCCAAATCTTCTGACTCTGAATTTTATTCTATTATTCTATGTTGCTAATTCCATAACAACTGTTTATTCTTAGGGCTACAGAAAGCAAGCATCTTCTTAAAAACTAGAATTGTTCCTGATAATTGGAAAATGGATATAAGTGAAATCCTTGAATCATCCAGTAGTGATGATGAAGATGGTCCAGCCGAAGAAAATGATGAAGAGAAGGAAAAGGAGGCCAAAAAGGAAGAAGAAGAGGTGGTAGGTGAAATTTTATGTTTGTAACTTAAAGACATTTTAATACTTTAAAGTAAAAATTGCTGCCTTTCTATACTTTCCCTCATTTAGATGTGCTATATTATTTGTTTCTGCCTTTTTCTAGGTTAAATCAGTTTGGTGATTTTTTGGATTCTAACACAGTGGGTAAATCAGAACTAATTTTTTCTAGCATACAGAGAACTTTTCAGGTGAAATAATCAAGTACAAACTTTCCAAACAACCATGGAGAAGAGAAATGTAACTTTTAGGTATATTACATGTGTTAACTCATTTAAATTGTTACCATGTGGAATAACTAGTATTATCCTACTTTAAAGGTGGGGAAAGTGAGGGTCACAAAGGTTAAGTAACTTTCCCAAGGTTACACAGTTTGAATGTGGAGATTAGGGATTTGAACCCAGATCTGATCTGTCTGAATTTAGAAACTTTACCTCTTTCAGATATTTCAGTGTCTCAAGAATAGTGGGAATTAAAAAACCTATCCAAACTAAAAGAATATTTCATTTGGCAGTTTGATAAATCGTAGAAAAGAGATTGTTTTTATAAGTGCTAATGGGTTTTTTTGGTAATATTATGTCATTTAGGATATATATCTATAAATGTAGGAAATTACTCATGGACTACCACATAATAGCTTATACGAATGTTGTTGTCTACTTATTCAGCAATGTTTTGTCAAGTGGGATAAACTGGTAGTATATTTTTGGTTGATATGAGGTAAAGAGACCTAGGGGCAGACAAAGAGAATGAGTTTACCAAAAAGAAGATCTATTTGAGCATGAAAAATATTTCCTTGGAAAACGTGGAATGCTTGTTTCTATTTTACATATACAAATATGAATTTATGAAATAAAATGAGTATACTTGTATGTGATGAAGGGCATGTGATATTTCTTTCCTTTTACTTCCCCTGCAGTATTTGGTTTTTTGCACTCTGAAATCAGAATGGCGGTTCATACTTACAGGCTGCCTACAGAGTTGCCATAGTAACGTGCTGTTGGTTTTAAGTGAGCATGCTCGGAAAGACAGGAAGGTTTAGCAGAGGCTTGGCAGGTTGCCAATGGAGGTTTGCCAGATGCTTTGAAATGGGCTGTCTTTCTTTTCCTTTCATGTAATGTCTGATTTTTATGTGGAAGAGAATGTAAGTAGTGCTGTATAACCCTGCGGATGCTGTGCCCTAAGAGGGAAAGCAAATATTTGCAAGTCAGACTGAAAAATGTTCAGACACTGTACTGATTAAGTAGAAGGGGAATCTAACCATTTTGCATTTGAAAGAAAATGCAGCATATAGGTAAGATTTTTTTTCTAAAATGTATTTAGTTACCATTTTGATTGCCAAAAACGGGGTTAAATAAGAATTTTAGGTGTTGATGATGTGGCTAATAATGGTAGGGCTCATAACCAAGCGTAATTGTTTCTTGTAAAAGAGACAGTAGGAGTCTATTTTTAGAATATCAGAGGATGAAGGCTATTTTTCTGAAACATAAGATAGATTTTGAAGTGGAAATGATAATGAGACAGTTTGGCAAAATTCAGGATTTAAAGTCTAAATATTAAATGTGATTTTTGTATTTTATCTGTATTTATTTATAGATTATATGTTTTCAGGGTAAATAGGCCACATTTTCAGGGTGTGAACTGTTGCAGTCTGGTTTTGCTTTTTTTTTTTTTTAAGAATTAGCATTAGTTAGGATCTGATATTGCCAAATGTTGAAAAAAGATTAGTTTATTTTTGCTAATACTTTTAATTGGTGTCCTTTTTAGAATGCATTTTCTTTACTCCCCACCCCCCAAAAAGCAAATCCTGAAATTTTAAACAAAGAGAGTAAAAAGAGCTTTGTAGTAAGGTTGGAAAAGATGGCTATAAAATCGTAAATAGTAAATAGTGTTCTTATTACAGCTGTTAATTTCATAAAAATCACAGCATTTTATTCAAGCTGTTAGTAAATGTTAGTAAAAAGGAATGAAGAGCAGAGGCAAGCTCTGTTACCTATTGTTTGCAGGTAATAAGTAAAGAAATTTAAAAATGTAAGGACCTTTGTAAGGGATAGTATCTTCTTAAAATGTGTTACTTAAATTACGAACCTATTAAAATTAAGTGAAAAAGAATGCTTTTCATCTACTGAAAAATAAAAGCAAAATTACAACATTTAGGCACTGAGTTGTCTGTTAATTTAAATTATTTTCCAGATGGTCAATTTCATAGCATATACTTTATGGAATTACTTGACAGGAACTGATTCCTCTTTTTTTCTGGCCATAGAGGTAGATTTCTTGAGTGAGATTTTGGTTGCTTTAGAAAAAAAAAATCAGCTGCTTTTCTTGTCTTGGATTTAAGATTTAGTTGCTGAATCATTCTAATTTGTCTTGAACAGTAATTTTTAAAATTTTAATGTATTGATAAACTGAAAAGCAGTTTAGTCTATATATAACAAAGGAAAAAAAGTGGGTATGGTATAAAATTAATTAAAGTCTGATAAGCCAGGGCCTACCTGGCTTAGTCATTACAGGCCTTTACTACATAGGTGAGGCTAAGCTGTTGTAATACATTGTAAATCATATACTTCCTGAAACGTAGTAATGCTATGCTTTTCATGAAAATTTAACGTTGCTTTATAATGATAAAAAAGATCTTTAGTATTCTATAAACCACTGTAACAGTACTTTAGCTTGTCATTTGGTGTTTGTAAATTTTATGCAGTAGAATCATACAAGTGTTAGATACTCCTGCAGTGTTAATGGACAGTGGACGTTGTTTTCATATTTGATGCTTTGAGTACCCTAAAGTGGCCTAAATAAGATTTGAGATTCATGACTTTACCATGGAGGAGCATCTTTTTTACTTAATATTATTTCGAATTCCTAAGCATTTGTAGTTCAGGATTGGAATACAGGAAATATGTTTCATACTGTTACTGGGTAGGAAAAGACTTGAGAGTCTGACAGGAAGTAGGTCCAATCTATGTTAATGACTGTAAATTTTAACCTATTGGTAATTATATTGAAAAAAGTTCTGGAGAATATTTTTGTAGGTATTACCTAAATGTCTTTTGTTAAGAAAATTTTATATTAGAAAAGATACACTGATTTCCTTTAGAGCTTTGAAATTGATTGAAAAGTCCATGTAAACATAAGTAATGGTGTTTATTCATAAGTTATTCATTTATTCCATATATTCACTTTGCATGAATGTAGGAGAGTTGTCTAAGGATAAAGTGAATAGGTGAAGACATCAAGGGGGATTTGACTAGTTGCAGCTCTTTTATCCTTTAGTTTGCTATATGTAGCCTTATGTGTTGGGCCCTTACAAAAACCTCTTCTAATTTCAAATTTAGGAATGAAAATAAGAATTTAGTGAATTTTTAAAAGATGCTCTTTTTTTGTTTACAAGTACTGACCTCCATTTTTCCAGCCTTTGAATTTTCTAGGGATCACTATTATATCTGTTGCCTAGGATTATATTCCACTATTATAAAAATCAAAGTGCTTGTGTTTTTTTATTTATGGAAAGTGGAATTTTTTTCTTATGTGTAAATTAAATGTTATTTGTATTTATGTTGTCTTGTAAAGGCATTTGTTAGTAATCTTTCAGGATCACTTGGGTATAAACCTACAGTAAATGCTTGATAACACAGGGAAATTATGCTAAGTCAATAGAATTTAAAGAAAAATTTACAGGTAATATTAGCATTTTAGGTATATCTAGTAACTCCAGGTGTCAATCAAGTGTTTCTAAGCAGATTCTATAAAATTAATTTTCAATGAATAATTGAGACTTTATTGCACTCAAATATAATAACTTATTTGCAAAAGTCTTGAAGTTTAGCCTATTGAACAAGCAAACAAAATGTCCTAATGTGTTTAGCAAGACCTTTCCTCATAGAATTAGTGTAAGACTAACCAAATTAGGTTCACCTAATCAGATTAATGAGGATTGCACATTTGTACACACAAATAACTGCATTTTTATGTATTTACAAAAAGTCACTTCTCAAATTATTTCATAGTGTGGTAGCATGAAAGAGGGTTGACGGAATATAAAGCCTTAGATATGATAGTATCCAAACCGCAGCTTGATGATTAAAAGTAGAAAGTGTGTACCTTTTCAAGTAGGGGGAAGAAATGATTAGTCTCAGTCAAGTCTGATATAATACAAGAGTCCTATAATAATTTGTTTTAAGCAGATTGTTGTTGAACTGTTTTCTGAAATTATCAAAGTGTCTTACCACATAATGAACATATCATGACATCTTATGTGTTCCCTGAAATTTTCTGTTTCAGTGTACACAACAGGGAAGAATGATACCACTCTGAATTTTATGGCTACCAACTTTTGCTGGGCCTTCAATACCATTAGTCAATTCCCAGTTTTATAATCAAATCACTGTGTCTTCCACCCCTGCCCCACTCCACTCCAACTTCAGAAAGAAACTAGGAATATCAGATTGGGAGCATACACTACACTTCACTTGCCTGCTCTCCTTCCCTTAAGTACAATTGATAATATGTTGCTCTTTCTATATGATGAGTCCCTCAGTTTATGCTCTGGATCTCATTCCCCTTTTTCTTATCTTAAATTATGAACTATCACTTCTTTCCAGGATCTTTATAACCTGTTCTGTTGCTTCCTTCTCATCAGTTTTTAAAAACATGCTTCCATCTCTCCCAGCCTTCTGACACCCCCTCCAGATACTGTCCTCTCTCCTCACCCTTATGACCAGATTACTCAGTTACATCCAGTGTTCTATTTCCTGACCTCCTGTTCACTCTTAATTCGTTGTAGTGTGTCTTGTACTCCCACCACAGCCAGAACAACCAGTGACCTTCAACAAATTTTCTGTACTAAATCCAAAAAATTTTTGTCATGATCTCATTTGACTCCTTAGCAGCATTCAGCATTTTGACATGCCTACCTTTTTCAGTCACCTGACATCCATGACATTACATTTTTTTTCTAGTTTACTTCCTAACTAAATGATATAATGACTCCAAATCTGTATGTACATCAAAGATGTCTCTTCTTAGCCCCAGACATTTATATTAAACTGCCATCGAGGCTTATTTTGTAAGTACTCAAACTCAATATGTACAAGAACTGTTTTCATTTTTCCCCCCAAACTGGCCATTCTCATGGTTGTCCCTGATTTATTTGAATAGAAGCATGATCCACCAATTATGCAAACCAGATACATGGCAGTCACCTTAATCCTTCCACTCTTGCCCCTCTAACCAATGAGAACCAAATCTTCTTTCTTCTGCCTACTTGATGGCTTTCAGGTTTGCCCACTTCCCTGTTTCTACTCTCTGCCACCCTAGTCCAAGCCAGTATTCTCCTTTACCGACACGAATGCAGTAGTAACCTTTCCATGTCCTGCTGGCCTTCTCCAGTCTATTCTCTGCACTGAATTTAAGCAGATTTTTTAAAATGAGAAATCTCGGTGTGATTCCTCTTGGTATAAATTGATTTTAGGGCACAGAAATAGTTGTATTTATTCTTTTACATTGAAATACTTCTAAAACATTACATAATGTCACCTCTTTCTAAAAGTAGTATACTGGACATTACTTACCTTCATATTTACTCAAGATTTAATTATTGTATTCTTTTAATACAGTCCTATCATGGCTTTTAGCCCTTATCCTAAATGATCAATGCCTGTTAAAATTGTGAATTTTCTGTTTCCTTTCCTATAAAATCTGTATTGTCAACTGATAGTTTTTACATATGATAACTTTCTGGACAGTTCAGAATTCTACTTGTGGCGCAGGGCTTTACTGGTAGCCTAGGGGAAGTCATTTTGACTAATGGATCACCAGAGTTACCAGACTTAATGTTATGGGGGTTTTTTTCTTTCTTTTTTTTTTTTTTTAATTTGAATTTTCAGTTTTCTTTTTCTTTTTTTAAAAATTTTAAAAATTTATTTGACAGAGGTGGAGAGAGAGCAGAAGAAGTACGGGGAGAGGGAGGGAGAAGCAGACTCCCCACTGAACAGGGAACCCCACATGGGGCTCAGTCCCAGGACCCTGGGATCATGACCTCAGCTGAAGGCAGACGCTTAACTGACTGGGCCACCCAGGCACCCCTAAGTTTTCTTTTTAAACTTAGGTTTTCATTTGTTATATTTCACTGAGGTGTTATGACAACAAAATATATCTGTTATACCACAGCATACATCATCAGTAAGATGTAGCTTTCCTTATACCACAATTAAAATATTTAGCTTTTGTAGGAGATAGAATCAGGTAAAGATGCCCACACCGAATAACGTTCTTAGTTTAGTTTTGGAGACTTAGTGACTTTTAAAGATTGTTTATTGAATCTTCACAACAGGATTTTATATGAGTGAGGAAACAGAGGTGTAGAGACATTACAGAAGTTTTCACAGACTTTTAAAAAATTTTTCTCTTCTCTCCATCGTAAGGTCTATGGAAACAGTGGTGGATGTCAGGTTTTTTTGTTGTAGTTTTTTCCTTTTCCCACCAATATGCGTATCCATCAACTACCACAGAACTTGGCTAATATTAAACCTTCATTAAATAGTTTCTGAATAAATGAACAAGTATGGGCCATGCAATTATCCTAACATACCGCTATTTGAAACAAAGTGTTGGAAGATTTGTTGTAAGGTTCCAGAAAGTTCACTTTGGAAGAAACCATGGGATAAAGGTATCTACCTTCCCTTCATAATATATGCTTTGTTTTTTTTAGGCAGTGCACTCTGTAGGCAATCTCATTTCCTTACATAATTTTGTGAGTTTATAAATTAATTCTTTTTGGCTTAAGCTAGTTCGGGATACTTTTCTCCCACTTGCAGTAAAGGTTCTACTGATACTCCTCTTCCTTTGTATCTTGTCCCACTTATTTCAGGTGTCTTCTGATAGGTCTTTTCCCCTCCAATCCATTCTTCATAGACCTCTTTCTAACATATAAAGGGTTCCTGCTAGAAACCCTTTAATGGTCTCAGCACCAGTGGGATGAAGATTAGGTCTTTTATCATAGCCCTTTACAAGTTTGGCCCTTCATAATTTGACCTGTGCCCACTTTTCTATTCTCCCTGCCACCATTCTCTAGCAATACGTAACTTTTTTTTAATACCCTGCGTCTCCATATACATACATTTAAATTTTGCTCAGAAGCTGCTTGTTGAGTTTTCAGGTATATTACGTTGAGTATCACTTTTTCTGTTGCCCCTTGCTTTAATCAGTACTAAATATAGTAGGGAAAATAAAAGGAAAGTTGAAAAAACTCAGACAATGATAAACAATAGCTGAGATTTAAAGAATCCAACAAGAATCTACATAGAATCCAAGACTTCTGTGTAGGAACAACTAGCAGCTCTACTTGAGTTAAGGTTGAGTATGACCTATAAATGTTCTGTGCATTCACCCCAGTAATAGATTGTTCTGGCATTTTTTGCACAGTTTTTAAAAATCAGCGTGGCTATTTGATATGTTTCAAACTTCAAATTTTCTACAATAAAAGCACAAGCGGCTACTGGTATCACTGCTCTTTCATGTCCGTCCTCCAGCCCAGGGGCAGCTGCAGAGCTGCTACTTCCGTTGTGTTTCTTGCAGTGCTTAGTTCTCCAGAGTGGAGCTTTCCAGGGCACTGTCTTATTACCTCGTTTTCCAACAGAATCTGCCTGCTGCAGAGGACTTTCAAGTTCAGCCTCTTTGTTTTGGAGTAGGTGGGGTGGGGGATGGAAGGTCAAGGGATTGTAAGAACTGAAGAGCTGAGAAGACATGTACTGGTGGGATGGGGTGAGAAGGGGAGCCAGTGAAGAGGGCCAGAGGACGGGCTGTAGCAGCAGCGTGCAGGCTGAATGAAGCTGCTTCTGTCCAAAATAACATTAACTCACAAAAACAAGATCTTGGTATGGAATAATAAGCACAGCATACTGGAATATATTTTTTAAGAAAGGAAGAAGGTGCTATATAATCAATAATTTATTAAGGATACCGGTAGGGTTTCGTGAGCAATGAGATACCCATCAAATGAAGAGGTGTACTTCCCATACAATGCAGTACAGTACAGTGAAACCACAAAAATCAAGTTTAGTTCCACCCTTTCGCACTCTCAAAATGTCGGCGTTTGTGGCTTTAATCTGTTATGTGCTAAGAAACTCCTTAGAACTGTGTATAAGTTACATGGGTGTGAGGGGCTTTGTGTAAAGTGCATCATCTTTGACTGACATGTTTTCACAATTTGGATGCTTGCTGTGTATTTTCCTAATTTGTGTTCTGGGGAATAGAGTTGCTAGCTAGGTAAGTTAATAGCTCAGCAAAAACAGGCCTTTATTTATCTCTTATCCCAGGAAAATGCAGAAAGTCCATCTTTTACTAGAATTCACACCATTTCTGAATGAATAATCATTTTCTGATTCATGTATTTAGGATAAGAATGAAGTGAATGCTAACAAGTGATTGTGCCACAGTGACCTGTGACTTTAGAACATCCTCAGCCATTCTTTTTTTTTTTTTTTTTAAGATTTTATTTTACTTATTTGAGAGACTGAGCATGAGTGAGGGAGGGGCAGAAGTAGAGGGAGCAACAGGCTCCCCGCTGAGCAGGCAGCCCATTGCTGGGCTCCATCCCAGGACCCTGAGATCATGACCTGAGCCCAAGGCAGGCGCTTAACCAGCTGAGCCACCCAGGTGCCCCCATCCTCAGCCATTCTTATTTTTTCTTTTATCTGACTCCTGTTGCATTTATATTATCATTAATGCTAGCTCTGAAGCTCAGCGAATGGGAAATAATCGAAGAAAATCTCCCCAGTTTATTTTCAATCGCATAATAACAGAGTGTCTTAGCTAAATGCCAATCCCTGGTGATAAAATTGTGGGTAAAATAGGCATGTCTTTAACCTTTGGAGCCCTTACAATGTGTGGGAACCTTCAGGATTGTAAACATGAATAACTTAAGACTTAAACTAAAAAGAATCTCGGCATTTACCCCTCTCTCTTTCTCCTTCTGGAGTAGGGGATCATCTTTCCATCATCAGAGAGCAAGACTAATTCAAGCATTGATTCTCCTCCTTGTGGACTGTTGTAATAGCTTCCCTTTCCCTTCCAATCCATCAAACTCATTCTTTTTTTTTTTTTTAAAGATTTTATTTATTTATTTGACAGAGATAGAGACAGCCAGTGAGAGAGGGAACACAGCAGGGGGAGTGGGAGAGGAAGAAGCAGGCTCCTAGCAGAGGAGCCTGATGTGGGGCTCGATCCCATAATGCCGGGATCACGCCCTGAGCCGAAGGCAGACGCTTAACCGCTGTGCCACCCAGGTGCCCCCATCAAACTCATTCTTGGCAGAGAGCTTTTAAAAACACAAATCTGATATAATTCCTCTTCAGCTCTGTCAGATTCCAGTTCTTATTCTCTAGCATATCATTAAAAAGTGCTTTCGTAATCACAGCCTGCCTTTGCCGGCCTCATGTTTATGCTGTTTGCTCTAGCTCCTGGGCTCTCCACTCTTCACATTTTGACGCTTTCCCTGGTATAATCACTATCACTCCATCCCCAGCAGGACCACTGACCCACTTCTGTATTCTTTTATGTATTTTGCAACATTTTTAATGTTGTATTACGTACATTGGCTTGTTTTTCATTGCTACACCCTCTGTTAGACTCAGGGTCAAAAGTAGAAAGTACCATGTCTTCTCATTTTAATCACAGTACTTTTGCATATCCCTCTCTGACTCATGGTAGCCATCAATAAATGTCTGAACTGAATTTGAAGATACAGTTTCCAAAATGAGAAAATTCATAATTTACTAGTGTATGTAGATAGATGCACAACTACATATATAATACTAGGTAGTATATATTGATGCTAAATAAAATTATACATTTCTTGAAATTATGATCGTGTTCATCCTTCTTCCATATCCTTAACCCTTTTCTCCATTCTGACATTTTACTGGGTACATAATTCCTCTTCACATGCTTGACTGAATGAAGGGAAGAAGGCATATCAGCAGTCTAGTGGACTTTACCTCCCATTATTACAAGCTTCTACTCTAAAACCCTTTAAGAATGCAACACCTTCTGGTTATTGACCAGGAGAGAGATACTATAGATATGAAGGTGCCATGAACAGGGGGGCACCTGGCTGGCTCAGTCAGCAGAGCATGCAACTCTTGATCTTGGATTGTGAGTTTGAGCCCCATATTGGGGATAGAGATTACTTAAATAAATAAAGCTTAAAAAAAAAAAAAAGAACTTCACATTAAAAAATACCATGAACAGAGAAAGCACACCATGAGAGCAAATATTAGCCCCCATACAAAAGCCAAAAAGGCAGATTCTTCTAGTTGGAGGTGTTTTCTAGCATACGCAGTTTTAGTCCAAGGTGACTAATACAGCTGTTTGCCAAAAAAAAAGATTGTGAAGAATTACTTATTGTAAGAAATTAAACATTTTTAATTTTTGCAAAGACCATCAGGTAAATTTTAAACTGTGTTTCTAGCCTCATCTTTTTTCTTGTGGAAAATAAATTTCTTCTTAAGCAGATATTTATTTATAGGCAGAATTCTTCATTTATGTTTTGCTTTTACACCTGATAACTGCAACTGAACTTAGAATTTTATAGCCATAATTTCTTAGGGAACTTAATACAGTCTTGGACATCCACTAACTTTTATTTTATTTTTAAAGATTATTTATTAGAGACCACGAGCGCACGAGTGTGCAGTGGCGGCGGGGGGCGGGGGATCTTAGACAGACTCTCCACTGAGTTCATAACCTGAGCCGAAATCAGGAGTTGGATGCTTAGCTAACTGAGCCACCCAGGTGCCCTGGACATGCACTAACTTTTAAATCAAATGTATTTAAAACACAAATTTTTAATCTATAAAACTTAGTAAGAATTTATAAAATGTTTGGTACAACCTTAATAAATACCTAATTTGCAGTTGATGGGTTCATTTTTTTTTTTTACTTGTTTTTGGAAAAAATTTTGATTTCGAGTCAGTGCCTTTTGAAAAAATACTTTTTATGTATATTGGATACAGTGGTCTTATTTGAATTCTGCAAGATCGTAACTACTGGAAATGAGGTATTGGTCTGAGGGGAAAATATTGTGATTATGAGGGAGAAGCAAAGCATAGGGGCAGTCTAGGCATAAGGTGTTTTTTTCTTTTCACCCATACCCAGAAGTCTTTAAAAATAATACTTGAAATGGTTGTTGGGCTAATGGATTACTTTTTTTTTCTTTTTTGAGTTAACTCATTGGTAGTTGTTCTAATTACCTTGCAAAAGCAAGAGTTTTTAAATTCACATGGGGAAAAAAACTGCCATCTTTTGATTGGAACATTTAGTAATGACCCCTATTAACTCTGTACTGATTGTTAACTCTGTATTGCTAATTTATGAGGCTTAGAACTTTGACTTAGTTTCTTCGTATTTGTTAAAACTCGAAGTACTTCAGTGCTGTAAATCATTCTGCATGAATGTACTAAAAGATTTTATTCTCTTTCCCTTGATTGCCTCATGGTTTTTTATTATATATTTTAATCAGTTGCATGTTCATTGATTCTGGCTGCTACATTTTAGCGATTAAAATTCTTAATGAATACATAGTTTTAAAGGACCTCTTGCCCTCTGGGCCGTAAATACTCTATTGGCTGATAGCTGCTTTTGCTTTGATTATGGCTTTGAAACACAAAAATCTAAATTCTTCTTTTAGAATGCAGAAAAACAGTACTCTGAAATTAAATTGTAATAATTTATGTGGACGAAAGATACTAGTGTTTTTTTGTTTCTCCATAGTATTGTTATATTTTAAATAAGAATTTTCCCAAGTATTAGCTTATAAGTAGTCTATCAGGGAAGGGAATATTTTATTAAAACCCATAATTATTTGTTTGACTAGAGCCAAGACTTGGACATTATAAGAAGAAATTGTTAGATTTATGAGATTTATGTAATTAGTAAAATTAACACTTAAATAGGTACTTGCAGGAGTTTTTTTTTTTTTTTTTAAATGAATGTTTCCATTGATTCCCCACCCCCAGGAACTAATTTGTAGTTATGTATTTAGTTTCCTTCCTTAAGAAATAGTTTTCATTTTCTTTTCAGGGGTTGCAAAGTCTTATTTACAGAGGCTCTGCAAGAAGAGCAACTGAGGAAAGGAGGCTAATGTAATACAAAAGGGATGGTGGGGCCTGAGACAAAGTGAAATTCTGTGAATCACTTAAATATATATAAATTTCTTTAAACCACTGTGCTATCAAAATGAATAAATCTTTGCCATGTGACTTTGCAACCTCTAGTTTATATTCATTCAACAATAACAATTTTTAACATTTGTATGTGGGTTATTTTTAAATAATAAATATGTTTGTAATTATTGTGCTTATCTGTCAATACATTTGTGTGGCCACATGCTATTTTGATGGATTTTTAAAAAAACTAAACCAAATGAGGTGAAAATATTCTTACCTGATTCCTGAACCTTTTCCTCATGGCTAGTCCTAATCCCTATATTGATATTCAAGGGTAGGTTGGAGTGATAGATGAGTGAAGGGTAGAGATTGTGTATTTTGACAGTTGTATCAAATCAACTCTGTAAAAATATGACTTAAAGTCTAGCATTGTAGAATTTGGAGGAAATTCATATTTTCGGCTTTATTAAAATTCCTCTGTGTTGGGTTCATAAAACAACAACAATGACAAATTAAAAAAGAAGACTATATCTCACCCTATTCATTGTTCTATGTATTTATATACTTTACCTTTACAGCCTGAGGAAGAACTTGATCCTGAAGAGAGGGACAACTTCCTCCAACAGCTTTATAAGTTTATGGAAGACAGAGGTATTTCATGCTCATTGTTTAAAAATAGTCATTTCTTTTACAATTTTACATTCTAGGTTTATGCATTATTTTTATTAGAATCATGGGTATATGGATTTGGATTTTAAGGAAAGGCTAAGAATCAGTGACAGTTGAAAATAAGTATTTGGAATAAAAACAAATATTAATATTTATTTTGAACAGAAATATATAGGAAAATTGTATGGGTATAATTATACTTGGGACTTACAAAACCAAAAACTGTTATAATAATATTTCCGTAATGGAAAGGGAACAGTTGTAATATTAATCTACATACCCATTAGTTACTAATGCTATTTTAGCAGCAAGTAAACTAGCGTGATCTTTGGTCTCAACAAATGAAAAAAAATAGATCAATTCCTATCTAAATAGAATAGGATTTCTTTTTTTTTTTTTTGAAGATTATTTATTTGAGAGAGAGAATGAGCAGGGAGAAGGAGCAGACTCCCTGCTGATCAGGGAGCCCAACTCAGGGCTCCATCCCAGGACCCCAGATCATGACCTGAGCTGAAGGCAGAGGCTGAACCAACTGAGCCACCCAGGTGCTTCTAAAATAGGATTTCAATAGAGTTAAAAGAAATACAGCCTTTATAAATTATTCTACATTTTGACTTTAGATAAGTCCTGGAAAATCCTCTAGTAAATTGGTCCCAGGAATTCTGTGACTTTGAGAAATCATCCTTCAGATTACTGCTAACAGTCTTAACCTTTGTGTTCAAGCAGTGAAAATGAATCCGTGCCCTAAACTGTACTGTTTCCATTGTGTGTGTTCTTGCCCAAGCTTCTTGAACCAGCAACATTGTTGGCTACGCCTTGCAGTTGTAGGTTTTAGTTCTGCCCAATTCAGTGACTGGTGATTTTTTTAGTTGTGAGAGACGTGATTTTATTAGTCATAGATATAAATCTAAAGACCATCACAATGCTGTATAAAGAATATAGAGAATATTTTATGTTCTCTTACAAAATTTAAGGTTGTTTAAATATATGCTTCTAATTAATAAAACTTGGGAAATTAGAAATTGGAAAGGTTTGTATTGATAGCCTTGTAACAGCATTTTCCATTTGAATAAAAATTTTATTTCTCCCTTCATGTTAAAAAGGTACTCCAATCAACAAACCACCTGTTTTGGGCTATAAAGATCTCAATCTCTTCAAACTCTTTAGACTGGTTTATCATCAAGGCGGATGTGACAATGTAAGTAAGGACGTAATGAAAAGTTAAATTATCTAATGTTGCACTGTTATATGCACTGTAGGTAATAAACACATTTTCTTAATGAACCTAGAATATTAGTGTAAAGATTATTTCCCTTTGTAAATGTTAACAAATAACAACTTAATTTTCCAGATTGATAGTGGTGCTGTATGGAAGCAAGTTTATATGGACCTTGGCATTCCTATTTTGAATTCAGCTGCTTCCTACAATGTAAAAACTGCTTATAGAAAGTAAGTAGTATAGTTTATTCATCAAAGAACACATATTACAGGAATATTTTCCATTTAATTTGTTAACAATTTAACAAGAACACCTCAAAGAACACTGAAGTTAGAGAAAGTGTATAAAAAGGTTTAGGTTAATAGATACGTGTGATTGAACGTTATTTCATTGCACCAAGTCTGCTTTACTCCATTTTTCATGTTGCCCTGATTTCCTTTTCAAAGTCAGGGATGCAGCAGTGTTAATAGTCTGAAATGATGATACATGTTACAGAGCTATATCGCTTATGGTGAATATCCTTCATATCAAAACTCTGATAGCTATGTTCAGTTATCGCAGGTGCAGATTTTTCAGGAAGAACTTTTAGAATATTTCTGTTGATAATCCTGTATAAAACACTGAGAAATTAGTAACATAGAAAAAGTACTTGGAAAAAAAAAGTTTTACTTTTAAAAAATCTGTGTGTTTAATAATATAGTATTCAAGTTAAATATAAAGACTGAGATTTTCTAAAATGAAATATTGTTTGTTTAGGTATCTCTATGGTTTTGAGGAATACTGCCGTTCTGCAAATATTCAGTTCAGAACTGTTCACCACCATGAACCAAAAGTAAAAGAGGAAAAAAAAGACTTAGAAGAATCAATGGAAGAGGCTCTAAAAGTAGATCAAGAAATGCCTTTAGTAGAAGTGAAGAGTGAACCTGAGGAAAATATTGATTCAAACAGTGAAAGTGAAAGAGAAGAAATAGAATTAAAATCTCCAAGAGTAAGTGGTTAATAGTAGTTATCTGTTTTATTTTAAACATTACTTATAATTTTTTATTACGGACATTTTCAGATATACACAAAAATAGTCCAGTGAACCTAGGTTATTTTCCAGTATTGAGTTGTGCTTTAGGCAGACTAGTCTGGCTTTTTTTTTCTAAATATAGCACATATTATTTCTTCTAGCCGAAAAACATTCCTCCTATTGTTTTCTATTTATGTCTGTTCAAGTCATTCTCATCCGGGGTCATTCTCACGTATTTACTTCCTTCAAGTCTTGCTAAAAAGTCACCTCACTGAAGCTTATCCTGGTCACCTTATCTAAAATTGTAACCTACCTCCTCTCTTTGTTATTTGCAATCCCTCTAATGATGCTCTTTTTATCTGTAATTTACTTTATATTTTTTTATTATATTTGTTTCTTTTACCCTGGTCTGCACTAGACTCACACTCCACAAGGGCAGGAGCTTATGTTTATTCTGTTCATTGACAGATCCCAGGCATTGAGTACAGTGCTTTTTCTACAAGTAAGGACTTACTAAATAGTTGTTGAGTGAATGAATCTCCTTCTTGTAATACTTGTGCCTCCAGCTGGGTGGGATCTTTTCTCTCTGTTACCCTACAGCACACTCCACATACATTTCTTGTGGCAGTTTTTTTTTTTTTTTTTTTAAAGATTTTATTTATTTATTTATTTGACAGAGAGAGAGAGACAGCCAGCGAGAGAGGGAACACAAGCAGGGGGAGTGGGAGAGGAAGAAGCAGGCCCATAGCGGAGGAGCCTGATGTGGGGCTCGATCCCTTAACTCCGGGATCACGCCCTGAGCCAAAAGCAGACGCTTAACGACTGCGCCACCCAGGCGCCCCTCTTGTGGCAGTTTTTTATGCTTCATCTTATTTTCTAGTCACGTGCACACATGCTTTTATCTTCTAACTCTGCTTTTCTTCTCCATTAGTATATAAGTCCTTTGTAGAGATTGTTACCCACTATTTTGATCATTGTTGAATGGTGTCTACATGGTAGGATTTGTCAAATTTTAGGAGGAAAAATATTATCACACTACCAAAGGAGTTCAGTTACTGTTACATTTATTTTTGAGTGAAAGAGGAGATGAAATTACCTCTTTTAGCTGTTCAGAAACTATTTTCTAAAACTGTCCATTTTAACCATATCCAGTAAGTAGAATCTTTTAGTGAATTTCATGAAACATTCAAATTGGTTTGTTTCATGTCTTTAATTTTTATTTTTAATTTAAAAAATTGTAAATACACATATTATGTATCATCTTGACCATTTTTAAATGTTCAATTCAGTGGCATTAACTACATTCACGTGTTGTGCTCTCATCACCACTGTCCATCTCCAGTACCTTTCTCGTCTTACAAAACTGCAACTAGGCATTAAACAGTAACTTCCCATTCCTCTCTACCCCAGCTTGTGACAACCACCATTCTACTTTCTGTCTCTATGAATTTGACTACTCTAGGTATCTCAGATAAGTGGAATCTTACAATTTCGTCCTTTTTTGACTGGCTTATTTCACTTAGTATAATGTGTCCCAGGTTCAATCCATGTCTGTGTCACAATTTCCTTCCTTTTTAAGACTGAATAATATCCCCCATTATGTGTATTTTGGACATACATTCTTGTTATTAAAGATGTTCCTCATCTTATGGAAAATATCTGCAGAATACTGCATAGTATGGATGTGCTATAAATTTATTACCTTAGATTTTCTCCAATTTTTTACGATTACAAAAGTGCTGCGGTAAATATCCTTGTAAAAATTCCTCTTCATTTGTCTGAATATAGAAGGCAGACTTCTAAGAATGGAATTTCTAGGGTGCCTGGCTGTCTCAGTCGGAAGAGAATACAACTCTTGATCTCGGGGTTGTGAGTTCAGTCCCCACGTTTTGAGATTACTTAAATAAATAAACTTAAAAAAATAAAGTAAAAGTGGGATTTCTGGGACAAAGGTATATAGGCCTAAAGTCTGATAGATAGCAGTTGTTTTCATTCATTTATCTACAAGTATTTAAAGAACAGCTGCTCTGCGCATGGGATACAGAAGAAAGAGAGTCTCTACCCTTATGGAACTTACATTCTAGTTCTTCATGATAAGAAAAATACATGTTTTTTTCAGGGGCTCCTGGGTGGCGCAGTCGTTAAAGTGTCTGCCTTCGGCTCAGGGCGTGATCCCGGCGTTCCGGGATCGAGTCCCACATCGGGCTCCTCTGCTGGGAGCCTGCTTCTTCCTCTCCCACTCTCCGTGCTGTGTTCCCTCTCTCGCTGTCTGTCTCTGTCACATAAATAAATAAAATTAAAAAAAAAAAAAAAAAAGAAAAATACATGTTTTTTTCTAACTTTGAAGTTTAAATAGCACATAGTCAGGAACCAGGGAAAACATTTGTTATACTGAGATATTAATTGTAATGCGTTCTAGTGCTCCCTAAGTTGTTGGTTCCTTTTCTATCCTCACTTTATTCCAAGTACAGGGGAACTCTGCCAGTGTGAGGAGGTGGACTTGAGGGAGACTTTAGGAGAGAATGAAATGGCTCACCAGTTTCATGGTCAGTTGAGCATGCAGGAGGCTAGATGAAAGCTTCTGGGGGAAGAACAAGTTACTGCCGGCCCAGTGAGCTCTCCAGATACTCATTCAAAGAAATCAGCTCACTTGTTGGCCACTGATGCAATTTAGTCCTTTCATTTTTTATTTTTAAAATTTATTTTATTTTTATTTTCTTTAGAGAGCAAGAGTGCGGGGGTTGGGGGGTGGGCAGAGGGAAAGGGAGAGAGACTCTCAAGCAGGCTGCACACCCAGTGCAGAGTCTGATGCAGGGGCTCAATCTCACAACCCTGAGATCATGACCCGAGCCAAAATCAAGAGCTGGACACCCAACTGACTGAGCCATCCAGGTGCCCCAGTTCAGTCCTTTTAAGATGTAGTCACACAGGAAATGATAGTGTAAATTTTATCTTAAAAATGATAGAATTAGAGATCACAGAGCTATTAAAGAGTCTATAATTTAGGGGGCTGATTTATTATTTTTTAAATAATTACTAACTTGTGTCATTGATATTTAGTGAATTATTTTAGAACTTTCAGTATAGTCAAGAAATATTAAAGGTGGGATAAAATAATGCCAGGTGAAATAAGTCTACAAAGATAAATACTGTATGATTTCACATATATGTGAAATCTAAAAACAAATGAACAAATAGAAACAGACTCATGAATACAAAGAGCAAATTGGTAGTTGCCAGAGGGGAAGGAGTGTGGGGATAGGCAAAATAAGTAAAGGGGATTAAGAGGCACAAACTAGCAGTTATAAATCACAGGGTTGACAAGTACAGCATAGGGAGTATAGTCAATAATACTGTGATGACTGGTGACACATGGTAACCACACTTTACCATGGTGAGCACTGCATAATGTATATAATTGTCAAATCACTGTTTTGTACACCTGAAATCAAGATTGCATGTCAACTACACTTCAATTAAAAAAAATTATTGTAGTCAAGAAAAAAGTGAGATAAAATAACATAGTGAACAAAGGAGGAAATTTTTATTTTTTCTGTAGTTTGTAGCCAAGGATCATAGTAGACATGGACATAATTAAGTAATTTACATGGGTTGAAAAGAAAAGTACACAAGGGTCGATGGACTGTCATTGTCCTGTCTCAAGCCAAACTAGTCATTGCTGTGAAGGTTTAAGAAAAAGAAGCATTTTCTGCCTTTTTCCCCGTTTGTTTGTAGTGATAGCTATTTTAAAGCTTTTATCCCTTCTACCAGGGACGAAGGAGAATAGCTCGAGATGCACATTCTATTAAAAAGGAAATTGAAGAAGAGAAAACAGAAGACAAATTAAAAGACAATGATACAGAAAATAAGGATGTCGTTGATGACTATGAAACTGCAGAGAAAAAAGAAAATGAGCTACTACTAGGGAGAAAAAACACACCAAAGCAAAAGGAGAAGAAAATTAAAAAGCAGGAGGATTCTGATAAAGACTCAGATGAAGAGGAAGAGAAAAGCCAAGAGAGGTACATTATCTTATATTTGTTCTCCAGAAGCACCTGTCTGGGGTACAGCAGTGCTCTGTTCCTGCCTAGAGATTCAGGTTTGAGGGAATGTTTTCTTATTGGGACTTCCGTTCCTCTTGTCTAGTGAAGGTGAGACACATTGTGAAGATGATGTGTATCGCCTTTCGGAATTGGAGAATATACTGGTCGCACCATTTTAATAGCACTTGTGCCCTAAACAGTGGCCTCAAAGAAGGCTGCGCCACCCAGTCAAAAGAAAGGTCCTGCAGTTGACAGCAGGGAAGGGAGCTGGAGAAAAATGGAGGAAGTGGACAAGAGGAAACAGCGACAGCAAAAATTCCATTTTAAAAAAGGTACAATGTGGGAAAGCTAACAAACACATGGGTGCACAGTACTAGCAGATGTTTCTGTGTGTTAGCTTGATCTAAGACATTTTTCTTTTTCAAGTTATCGTATTGGAATAAGTGGCATGCACCCCTGATTCTAGTTTGGACAATACATTCTTGCCCCACATCACACCAATAAATTTCAGTTTTTTTAATGTCCATCCTGTTTGCTGTTGAGTGTTGGTATTTTTTTTTTCCATGTATTATACATTTATGGACTGAACTGACTTAAAAATAACCAAAGATGAGGCAGTCCAGCTAGATGAAAGTAATGTCCGACTGTGTTTAGTTGGCCATTTCTGTGTTGTCAAATGGATTTACTAATTTTTATATGCTGCTAAAAAATGAATTTTAATTCAGCAACAACAGCATAACACATTCTTGTAACATAAGCTCTTCTCCATAGTTACTTTTCAGTTATTACATTATATGATGATAAATTTTCTAGAAATTTGAGTTGTTAAGCAAAATTGGGGAAAAGTAGCCTACTGCATCCAACTAGTGGCTGACACCCATCTGAAAATTAACCATTGAGAAAATATTTGGAAAATTAGGAATGACTGGTGAGTGGAAGATGTAATTTTATGAATCAGTACAAATAGGTACAAGAGCTATCATAATTACATGTGAATTAGATTAGTGAATAAAGAAAGTTCTGTAGTGAAGTAGGATTAGTATTAGGAAACCTGGGAGGAGATCATTGGAGTTGAATATAATGATGTGAATGTAGTATTTCAAACATTTGGACAATAAATTTAAGCAAAGGTGAACCACTTAAAGTAGGGCTTAATCATAGTTTGAAGTTTTGTTAAAAATAAACATCGAAGTATATGTTATATGTACATAATACATAAAACACATAACACATTTATATATGTAACATGTGGTTTTAAAAGCCTTCATAGTTGATATGTAAATGGAACAGATACTTATTTTAGAGAAAGTTTCATAGACTTAAATATGAAGAACACTATTCCCTTTTATTAAAGATTGAATATTTAGACAAACATAGTCTGTATTCTCATTATATAACAGGAATCATGGAAACGAGATTTTTCTTAATCTGTAGAGATTTCTGTTTGAAGTAGTTTCTTAGTATTTTGAAATTACCTTATCAGGATATAATTTGGAAGGTGTACTTCGAGGTAAAACATTCCCAGGGCAAATGGGGTTGAAAAAGCTTCTTCATGTTGGTTCCCCTAGTGGTCCCCAAATTAATGCCCTATGTTTTTTAGAGCACAATGCCTCCTCTGAAGCATTTAAAACTCTGATGACACTAGGATGATCTTTGGTGCAAATCTCTTCTGAATCCTTGCCAGGGTTAATACAGAATGTTTTGTCTGTGAAAATGTTTAAAATACTGTTGGCCCTCCCTATGCCAATCTTTTTTGTACCTGATTATTTGAAACAAAGGAAAGCTGATGGGAGAGAAGTAAAAACACGTAGAAATCAATACAAGATACACAAAGCTTTGCTCTAGTGCTATCTCACAGTTTCAGCAAGTGACCTAATATTCAAATATCTATTGTTTCTTTGCTAGGGTAGAGTAACCTTTAAAATACAAACTAGTTTAAAAGATAGTTACTCAGGTAGATAGGCCTTCTTCATTATTCTGCCCACAAAACAGTTTTGAAGAACCATTCCAAATTGAGCAGCGTAGATTTTAAGACAGTTTAGTTGCAGAAGTTACAAGCTAGATAATTTTCACATAATAAGGTGGCACTTGAGTATGACTCCTAAAGACTTTTTCAAAGCATATGGATCTTACTTTGTTTTATCAAAAGTGATTAATCGGAATCTACATCATCATTAACTGTGATTATTGATTGGCCTTTAAGAAATACAGATTTACTTGTGGTACAGTGCACCTTTACATAATAAATTCCTTTAATAGGTAGTCCATAAAAATCTTCTCCTTCTCCTCCTTCTTCTCCTCCTCCACTGACATGTTATTAAGGTAATACTTAGGTTTTGACTGTTCTACATGTTGGATTCTTTTAGCATATATTAGTTGGTTCTCCATTAACTTATTAGTAGCATTATCAATGTTATAACTTGCCGCAGGGAAGAAACTGAAAGCAAATGTGACTCTGAAGGGGAGGAAGATGAGGAAGACATGGAACCCTGCCTAACAGGAACCAAAGTGAAAGTAAAATATGGTCGAGGGAAAACGCAGAAAATCTATGAAGCTAGTATTAAAAGCACTGAAATTGATGATGGAGAAGTTTTATACTTGGTACATTACTATGGATGGAATGTCAGGTAAGCAAGAAATTTATTTTCTTACTATTGCAATTTCTTAACATAGTTCAAAAAGATCAGTTTAATGTCGACTAAAGCAAATGATATATAGGTATTTACAAAGCATGCCTTTTATCTGAATTGTCCAAAACTTTCAACATCCCCACTGCTTTACTAGCTAGGTCAGTACTTCCACCCCACCAAGATCCTATCTATAGTTGAATAGGTTGGATTTATTACTCATTTGCAGGAGGGAGAACACACAGTATGGGATACAATGGGGCATCTCATTAAGAGGGTATTAGATGAATTAATGAAAGTCTAGGGCACTTCCTTTGGGAACAGCAATAGCCCAGGATTTTGTGGAAACATCCTGCAGGACATGGGCAGGGAGGCAGGCCTGCAGCTCCCAGCAGTGCAAGTGGTTTGTTTATTACATTTATTCAAAATCAAGCTTGTATCAAGCATTGTAATAATTCTGAATTGGTTAATTTAAAAAAGATTAGAAAAGACTCAGATTTGAGCTTGTTAGGTGATTTGGGGGTTTAAGGAAGTGGGCTTTGCTCTGGATTGGACATGGTCATGAAGTGATGATAATTCTGTGATTTGGTTATCTTAATAAATCTTATCTAGAAGAAGAGAAGACTAGACCAAGATTAGTGCTGTAATTGGTAAAGAAGCAGCAATCATTCAAGATAAAAAGGATGTAGGTCTTTTTGTGGTTTGGCTAATGTTCCTTTTTTCCCCTGTATTTAGACACTATTACAAAGTGGTCTTGTTTTTGTCTTGATCCATCATGGTCATGGAGCAGACTTGTCTGATGTTGATGTTCCGTGACGTTGTTGTTGTTCAACAGGAGAACAACAGGACCTAGCTATGAGAGCCGAATCAGCTCTGTAGCTGAGAGTAGTAGGCCAGTTCCTGAATGTCAGGGACTGCTTCTTTCTCTTTTGGAAAATCTTGTGTGTTTACTATCTCTGCTTGCCCTGTATTTGCTTGGAGCCAAAGTGCTTCGAGGTTTCCCTACATACTGGAAGTGTGCTCTGTTATGTGTCAATTCCTTCACCTTCAAATTGGGGAAGATAAAGTACCTACTTTATAGAGATGTTGTGAGAAATAGTGCTTAACACCAGTATTAATATACAAAGTGTTTAGAACAGTGCCTGGCACGTAGTAAGTGCTCAATAAATGTTGACCTTTTTTTTTTTTTTAAAGATTTTATTTATTTATTTTACAAAGAAAGAGTGAGATAGCACAAGCAGGGGGAGCAGCAGAGGGAGAAGGAGAAGCAGACTCTCTGCTGAGCAGGGAGCCCAACGTGGGGCTTGATCCCAGGACCCTGGGATCATGACCTGAGCCGAAGGCAGATAGATGCTCAACTAACTGAGCCGCCCAGGCGCCCATTGACTGTTTTCGTTAGTGAGGGAGAGTTAGGTTTCTTTCATTTTGCATCATTTTAAGAGTATGGGTTTAATGAATAGCATATAAAACTTTAAAATTTCTCAAACCAGTCCCTATGCCGTTCATAGTTCTGCCAACACTAGAAACAAACTTTTCAAATTTTTTAAAAGAGTTTATTTACTTATTTTAGAGAGAGGTTGAGAACAAGAGCGAGGGGAGGGCAGAGGTAAGAGAGAATCTCAGGCAGACTCCCACTGAGCCTGGAGTCTGGTGGGGGCTGGGGAGGAGGCCTTGATCTCATGACCCTGAGATCACGACCTGAGCCGAAAGCAAGAGTTGGACATAGTCGACTGAGCCCCCAGGCGCCCTGAAACTTTTGTAATAAAAAACAGTGTTTATTATTGAATGTTTATAGTTGACATACAGTGACATACTAGTTTCAGGCACACAACATATTTGACAATTCTATGCAAACTCTTCAGTCCATCTCCGAGCTCTGTTGTTTTGTATGCACATATTGTTGAATTGGGTGGGTGGGCGGCTATTTTGTCAGCCCTCAGTCACTGCCTTTGCAGTTGTAGCACATGATAACCTTCATTTTTCCTCTGCTTTGTTCAGTTCCTTGCCGTCCACTCTTAGTTACCCTCTGTGTGAGTCTATTCTTCTGTTCTGCTTTCTAGAATGTCCCCTTCCTATCATCCTTTGTGCTCATCTTTTTAATGTTTTACCAAATGACTTTTCTCAACAGTCATTTTATTATATGCTCATGTTCTTCCTAGTTGGTTATCTTCCCAACTAGTTACTCACATGGTTTGTGGTTTTTCATTGTCTTTCCATACTCTTAAAAGATAGTGTAATTCTGGTCTGCTTATGGAAGCAATCACTGTAGTTCCTAGAGAATCCAGTTGGATTTGTACAACAGGGTAGCATGTGCAACTGTGAGGGGAGTTCTGGTCTAGAGTTGAGAAATTCTGGTACCACCCTTGGTTGGCAGTATTAATGTAATACCTACATGACATACTGTGGTGACCAGGCCAGTGTGGCCTGGACCGAGTGTACTCTAGATTAGATCTGTGCTTCCTGGTTGTTTGATATGTCCTGTGGAATTTTGGAATTGGGCAGGTACTCCTTTGTTAGCCCTGGACCAGATACATAAGTAACCCTCTCATTGCGTTTATCAGACTATACTTGATTTTACTGTGTCTTTCACACCACGTTGCAAGTTGCAGAGAGCAAGGACCTTCCTCTTCTTCTCTATTATTCTCTACATACTTCCTCATATAGTGCCTGGCATGCTAGTAGGCCCTCAGTAAATGTCCAAATGAGTGAATATTTCTAAATGAGATAAGAATGTACAGATACTTAAAAGCCTGGCAAAATGAAAATATTGGGTTAGTCCAGGAAGAGACGGTTTTCAAACCGTAGTATGGTGATGGTCCTTTGTCAACCAAAATGTGGATATTGGAACTATGTCCTTACCGTGCACAGCACCATGGTAACTGGGGTACAAAGTGTGAGGGTGTTTTTCATTAACATGGTACAGTTCAAAACAAGAACTGCCTGTAGTGCTTTTTGCTTAAATGTTCAGATTTTAGATTTTGATTGAGCTCTATAAATACCTATATGTTTACATAATGTAAGAACTGGTATTTAGTTCTAGAAAGTTTAATTTCTTATTTGCCCCTGATTAGTAACTTGGACTGCGTTGAAATTTTAAAGTTATGTTAATATTTTGGAAGAAGGTATAGGGGAAATGAGTTTTCAATTTGAGCTAAACAGAATAAATTTGGATAAAGGAAATGAAATATCGCTAAAAAATTTCAGAGTTTTAGAGGTGACACAGTTCAGAATAAAATTTTACTAGAAATACTGGAAGCTACAGAGTTCTGGGAGGAAAAGAGAGTTGACAAGGAATTGTAAATAGGGGCGCCTGGGTGGCAAGGACTTTGTAAATAAACCTGGAGCTGATTATATTACAAATATGAATTCACCTAACTTCTCTTTGTATTATTTGGTCAATAGAGTTAACGGCGGTGTAGCATAAGCGTATTTCATTAAGCTCAGATCTGGGGGAAACAAAAGTGCAGTTGTAGAAAACAAAAGCAGTTCAGTCATGAGTCTGCATAGAGTTTTCCCACCTAGCTCTTTCTCTAACCTTGTTTAACCTAAGAAATTCTCTTGCCTTCTCCTGTTGGTGGCAGGTCTACAAAGCACCTAGTACAAGCTGGCACATGTTATCAGCAAGCCAGCCCCGTGCTCTTCACGTTTCTGCCAACACTAGAACCAAACTCTTTAGTTTTCTCACTGTTGTTTTATTTGGTGCATACATTCAAATAAGGTATTCTGAAGTTTAAACTTTTTTCTTTGTTTTAAGGTATGATGAATGGGTGAAGGCTGACAGGATAATCTGGCCTTTGGACAAAGGTGGACCAAAGAAAAAACAGAAGAAAAAAGCAAAAGTATGTATATAGAGTCATATCCTTATGATAAGTATAGGTATTATTTATATTGTACTGTTTTTTATAAATCTCGTTTTCTCTTTGTAATAATCATCTTGATTAAAAAGGTAGTTGTGATTTTCTCTTATAAACCAGAAGCTAAAAAAGTAAAAAATGTAAACACATTATCACACTGTTTCAGGAAAGATAAAAACCAGGGACCCCTTAGGATATAGGCTTCAAACTCAAATGTCTATAGGGGCTATACAGAAAAAGGGTAAAGCGGGATTGATAGTGACCTAAAAGAGGACACATTCCTCATCAAGAGAGGGTGGAACTCACCAGTCTCCTGTGGGACGCAGACTCAGCGTTGCCAGATTTTAGGCTTTTTTTAAGTCCACTGTCTTGAAAGCTAATACTAGATTTTAAAACACATACCTACTGACGAGTTGTACTCACATCCACACCCTTGATTTTCAGCTTTTGCTGTAGAGATTCTCCTAGTGTTTTGTCTGTTTAATGGTAGATATCTTTCTGGTGCTCAGGGAGTAATAAGGAATGAGGGGAGAGTGCTGAGTAGCTGTACATCTCTCTAATGCATGGACTCTGGCTTTCACAATGTAATTGCAGTGTTGCAAACTGTAGACTATCATATGCATATACATACAAACTGTGTTAGAAAACTACTTGCTTTTAATGTTTCTATAAGCACAAATTAAGAGTTGACATATAAAATATATATCTTTTTGAGTTACGGTTCTCCTTGGAGAAGTAGAATGTTTATTTTTTCTAAGGCACTGGCCCTTCTCATACATTTTCTTGTTGTTGCCCAGAATAAAGAAGACAGTGAAAAGGATGAAAAGAAGGATGAGGAGAGGCAAAAGTCAAAACGAGGACGACCTCCTTTAAAATCTACACTTTCATCAAACATGCCATATGGTTTGTCTAAGACTCCAAACAGTGAAGGAAAATCAGGTACCAGAAGTGCTCGCAGCAATATGCCAGACAGCTCACCTCTGTCAAATGGATTGGAAGGTGCTCAATTTTGAGGATCGTTGATTTTTTAAAAATCAATAATATAAATAATAAAACTTCACTTGTGTGAGATAGTCATAGAAAGTCATCTAAGTTTTAAATCTCATATAAACTACAAAATTTGATTTGAAGAAAATATTTTAGTACATGTTACTTAAAATTTAGTGATGTTTTACTTTAATTTGGGAATACTTTTCTTGTCAGTATTGTAGGAATAGTCTATTTTAAAAGAAGATGGGTTGGCAAGTCATGCATCCTACTGTGTGCTGCACCTGTCTTTCAAAGCATGCACCAGTGTTTCTTGTAATTCAGTGCTGTTCACCTAGGATATTTCAACAAAGCTGAGACCAAAGTGTTCAAAAGCATAAACTAATGTGGTAGAGGCATTTTGTGATGAGTATAGGTTAACATATACTGTGTTGCTTTTAACTTTCCCCCCACTTTACCTTTAAATGTTAAATAGTGGTCTTATATAAAATTTTCCCTCACTTCAAGAAAAAACCTATTCTGAACTACAAGACTGCCATTTGTCCATATGGTGTTTTGTGTGTAAATTAGAAAAGGGCACGCTCCTACCTCATTACTGCCATCTGCTGGAAAGTTGTCATAATACACAAATGGAAGATGCCCACAAAGTGAAAGGTGTCCTTAGATAGCATGTTCTTGTGCAGTGTACAGCCTACAAAACTATACATAGTAGTCTTAGTCTCACTCAACTTCCAGATAAAAGTTCTTTTTTTAACATGAGAACAACTGGATTCTAAATTTTGAATATGATAAAACCACAAAACCATATACCTTTTCGCTTAAAAAAATACATTTAAGTTTGCCTTTTTGAACTTGTTTACAATATGATCGCCACGAGGGAAGAATTTTTATATTTTATAGCTGCTGTACAATCTTACAGCCCTACTTTATTATTTTAAAAATTCTTTAAACTTAAAGAGAATGATTTATTTTGCAAGAAGTTCGCTTAGACTAGAGGCACCTGGGTGGCTCAGTTGGTTAAGTAGACACTTAACCTGAGTCTTTGGCTCAGGTCATGATCCCAGAGTCCTGGGATCCAGCCCTGTGTTGGTCTCTCTGCTCAGCAGGGAGCCTGCTTCTTCCTCTGCCTGCCGATCCCCCTGCTTGTGCTCTCTCTCTCCTTCTCTATGTCAAATAAATAAATAAAATCTTTAAAAAAAAAAAAAGGTAGTTTGCCTGTACTTTTATGTCTTAATCAGAAGAACATTTAACGTTTTGGGAATTCATATTGCTCATTTTGTACATCTCTTCTTTCCAGAGTTATTTTAAATAATTCTAGGGATACAAAATGCCCTGTCACATTTATTAATCAGATAATTATTAATCACTACTAGATTTCAAATCAAACCACTTAATGTATTAACTTAATATAATCTCAGTACTAGTCCTTTGATTTTTTTTTTTTTAAGATTTATTTATTTTAGAGAGTGCGTGCAGGGGGGAAGGGCAGAGGGAGAGAGAGAATCCCAAGCAGACTCCCTGCTGAGTGTGGAGCCTGACGTGGGGCTCAATCTTACGACCCCAAAATCATGATCCAATCGGTTGGAATGCTCAACCGACTAAGCCATTCAGGACCCCCTAGTCCTTTGATTTTTCTAAGGATTAACACAGCCTAAACAGGATACTAGTGAAAAATGCAAAATAGTTCTTTTATAGAATTGAGATAGTAATATTTTCAATGTATTGTGTTTTTTACATGGAGTTTAACTGGAAATACCCTCATTTTTGGCACAAATGTATGGTTTATCAGAAATTTCTACAGGGAGGTATTCAGAGATACATGATTAAGAGTTTTTTTGGTAGAATTTTTATTCTAAAGTTACATTGGTAATTAAGATAGAAACCTTTGTAATATAATATTTCCTTTTACAGACTCTTGTTCATCTGATAGTGAAACAGAAGACCTTTTAGAAAAGAATTTGATGAATGAAGAACTTTCTCCTGATATTAAAGAACTAGAAAAAAATGAAAATTTAAATGATAAACTAGATGAAGAAAATCCAAAGATTGCTGCACATATATTAAAAGAAAACGAAAGGACTCAAATGCAGCCTTTAGAAACACTGAAGTTAGAAGTTGGAGAAAATGAACAAATAGTACAGATTTTTGGAAATAAAGTGGAACACGTAGAAGAAGTTAAGAAAGAGGCCGAAAAATCTCCTAAGGGAAAGGGAAGACGAAGCAAGACAAAAGATCTTTCTTTAGAAATTATAAAGATTTCATCATTTAGCCAGGACGAAGCAGGAAGTGAACCTCATATAGAAGCTCAGAGTCTGGAATTTTCTTCATTAGACAGTAAAAACTTTTCTTCTACCGAAGATGAAACTGACCAATGTGCAAAAGAAAAAAAGTTGAAACGGAAAATACTGGGACAGTCATCACCAGAGAAAAAAATAAGAATTGAGAATGGAATGGAAATGACAAATAGCGTATCTCAAGAAAAGACCAGTGACTGTGTTGGATCTGAGGGAATGAAAAACTTAAATTTTGAACAACATTTTGAAATAGAAAATGAAGGAATGCCATCATTAATTGCAGAGTCAAACCAACGCATTCAAGAGTTAACTAGTGAAAAATTTGACAGTCCAGCTGAAGAAACTGTAAGTACTCCACTGAAGGAAGAAGAGGATGCAATGCCTCTGATTGGGCCTGAGACTTTGGTTTGCCATGAAGTCGATTTGGATGATTTGGATGAGAAAGATAAGACCAGTATTGAAGATGTGGTGGTTGAAAGCTCTGAGTCTAACTCTCTTGTTTCTATCCCACCTGCCCTACCTCCGGTAGTACAGCATAACTTTTCAGTAGCTTCACCACTTACTCTCAGTCAGGATGAGTCTCGAAGTATAAAAAGCGAGAGTGACATAACCATTGAAGTTGATAGCATTGCTGAAGAATCTCAAGAAGGTCTCTGTGAGAGGGAATCAGCAAATGGATTTGAAGCCAGTGTTGCCTCTGGTACCTGTAGTATAATTGTTCAAGAAAGAGAAAACAGAGAGAAAGGTAAGGAATTTCTAGGGAGAATATCAGCCTTTATGTTCAACCCCCACATTAGTAAGTTAAGAGTTTTAGGAACTCTTGAGCGGTAAAGTTCCCTTCCTCCCTCCTATTCATTCTCTCCCTCCTACCTCCTCCTCTCCCTTCCCCTGCCTTTAAAAAAAAAAATGTGTTTTTTGACAGACAGCCAGCGAGAGAGGGAACAAGAGCAGGGGGGAGTGGGAGAGGAAGAAGCAGGCTCCCAGCAGAGCAGGGAGCCCAGTGCGGGGCTCGATCCCAGGACCCTGGGATCACGCGGTCAACCAAAGGCAGACGCTTAACGACTGAGCCACCCAGGCACCCCTAAAAAAAAAAAAAAAAAAAAAGTTTATGTAGAAATTTACATGGAGTAGACAAGTGAATAATTATAGCGGCTCTTGCCATGGCAGCGGCTAGAGAGTGGGGCATGAACTGTGGTAGCCAGAGTCACGGCAGGACAGGACAGGCATTTAGAAAGTTTCTTCCCCTCTCTGACTTTTAGTTGAAAGGAGTGCAGCTGAAACTGTAACCAAAGGAGGCATTATGCTTCCAGAAAAATCTCATGGAGATGTACTGCAAGCAACAGTAGTAGCTGTTGGATCGGGCTCTAAAGGAAAGGGTGGAGAGATCCAACCAGTTAGCATGAAAGTTGGAGATAAAGTTCTTCTCCCAGAATATGGAGGCGCCAAAGTCATTCTAGATGACAAGGATTGTTTTTTATTTAGAGAGGGTGACATTCTTGGAAAGCTTGTAGACTGAATAAATCATTATTGAAAATGGCATCATGTGAAGCTGCCCATTCCACTGAAGTTGTGAAATCTTTCATCATGTAAATAATTTCCACGTCTCTCTTTTATAATAAACTAATGGTATCCCAAGTAGATACATATTTTTTTCAATTGTCTCTTTCCCCTTATTTCAGGTCAGAAAAGGCCAAGTGATGGAAATAGTGGATTACTGGCAAAAAAGCAAAAGCGTACCCCAAAGCGAACAAGTGCTGTAGCCAAAAGTGAAAAGAATGGAACAGGTTGGTGCTTTCCAGTGCTGGCCTTAGCACAGTGTTCATATTTCCAGCATTTTGTTGGTTTGATCATTTGTGTCAATTTAAAAATAAATTTGGTTTAGGCGTGGCTAGCTGCCTCACTTGGTAGAGGACGTGACTCTTGATCTCAGAGTTGTGAGTTCAAGCCCCATGTTGGGGGTAGAATTTACTTAATAAAAAAAATGTTTTTAATGTTTGGTTTATTATGTTCTGGAAATAGCAATTTTTCCACTAATTTTTATTTATTTATTTTTATTTATTTTTTATTTATTTTTTTTTTAAAGATTTTATTTATTTATTTGACAGAGATAGAGACAGCCAGCGAGAGAGGGAACACAAGCAGGGGGAGTGGGAGAGGAAGAAGCAGGCTCATAGCAGAGGAGCCCGATGTGGGGCTCGATCCCACAACGCTGGGATCACGCCCTGAGCCGAAGGCAGACGCTTAACCGCTGTGCCACCCAGGCGCCCCTCCACTAATTTTTAAGCTGAAGGGGCTTACAATTTTATTTAGAGCTGGGATAGCTGTGATTATTTTTTATGCTTATTTCATTTGTATTTCTTATGTAAAGTGGTTTAATATTGAATGTATTTGAGGATCTTAAATAATAGGAAAGTAATATTTGCTCTAGTGGTAAAAGCAGATTAAGTTTACATTTCTGAATGGAATGGTTTACTTTAATCTAGAAAAGCTGATTTCTAAATAGTAGCATGGTATTTTTAAAACAAGAAGATAATAAGATTCTTATGGAAACAAACAAGGAAATTAGTAAATCAGTATAAATAGAATACTTGAGAAAGACTTCTAAGTTGTAGAATATAGTAGAAATAAACATGGTTGATTTTGACAAATTAAAGTTTTATGTCCAAAACATGCCTTCATACAAGTCTCAAAGGAAAATTCTAGGTTACAGTAGATACATATCCCATGGAGGGAGCATATAATTTATACAAGATAAAAGGCATTTCAAAGGAAAACTTTTGAACCATATTTGAAGTTCTCAGAGCCACGTGTGGCTGGACAATACAGATGTAGAGAGGAGGAGTGACGGGAAATGAGAAGAGAGTGGCAGCAGGAATTACAGAGGGTAACTGAATAATGTCCTAGTGCCTGGCAGATACGCTTGTCAAATGATCAAAGTGAACATCACCAGTAACGGGACAAATGGGAATCACATAGTACCTGGCAGGATGTGACAGGAACACAGCAGCACATCTGTGACACTCCTGTCAAAGATGCATAACCTAAGTATAATCATGAGGAACCATCACCAAATTCCAACTGAAGGATCTTCTGTAAAATAACTGGTCTGTAATTTAAGAAATTGCAAAGGTCATGAAAGTCAAAGAAAGAGGAACTGTTGCAGATTTAAAGGACCCTTATGAGACATGACAATTAAAAGCAGCGGATGATTCTCACCTGGATCCTATTGCTACAAAAGACATTATTGGGTCAAGTAGAGAAACTTGTATGGGATCTGAGGATTAGGTGATAATATGTTTGTGTTCATTTCCTGATTTCGATTGTTGTTTTATGGTTCTCTAAGTGTATGGTGGTTTTAAAAACATATCTACAAATCTGTTGATACTCTCCCCTTCAAGAGACAAAGCCTAATTCCCTTCCCTTGAATGTGGGCTGAATGAAGTGATAGAGTATGACTTCAGAGAATAAGTCATAAAAGGCACTGCAGATTCCTCCTCGCTCTCCCTTGGATCACTTGGTCTGGGAAAAGTTAGTTGCCATGTCCTGAGGACACAGCAGCCTATGGGGAGGTCCACATGGTGAACTGAGCACATCCTGCCAACATCAAGTAAGGAACTGAGGCCTCCTGCCAAAAGCCACGTGAGTGAACCATCTTGGAAACATACTCTTCAGCTCCAGTCAAGTCTTCAGAGACCACAGCTTCAGCTAAAAGCTTCACTGCAACATCACAAGATTCCCTGAGCCATACCACACAGCCAAGCTGCTTCCAGATTCCAGCTCTCAGACACTGTGAGATATTAACCATTTGTAGTTTTAAACTGCTAAGTTTAGGGCCAGTTTGCAGATAACTAACACAAGGAGAATGTCCTTGTTTGTAAGAAAAAAAACACTGAAGTACTCAAGTATGGCTGGGCAACTTAACCTTCAAATGGGTCAGGAAAACATTTTTTGGTAACTGTTCTTATAATTTTGTTTAAGTTTGAAGATTGTCTAAAAAGTTAAAAAGATTTAAAAAAAAGGAGATCATCAGTTTTACTTTTGGAACTTAATATTTGGCAGGAAGAAATGAATTAAAGAGATGGGACGTGAAATCATTAGGATTCAGTTATTATTAGTTACATATGAGGGGCTGGTTAACGAACATATGGAATACAGAAGTTGCAGCAGGTTTTTGGAAGAGTAATTTAGGGAATGTTGAGTTAGAGGTACCCAGTGTTCGGGAAGTGTAGGAGTCTGGAGCTTAGAAGAGTCTGTTTTTAGGGACGCCTGGCTGGCTTAGTTGTTAAGCGTCTGCCTTCAGCTCAGGGCGTGATCCCGGTGTTCTGGGATCGAGCCCCATGTCAGGCTCCTCTGCTGGGAGCCTGCTTCTTCCTCTCCCACTCCCCCTGCTTGTGTTCCCTCTGTCGCTGGCTGTCTCTCTCTCTATCAAATAAATAAATAAAAATCTTTAAAAAAAAAAAAAAGAGTCTGTTTTTAGAAGATGGTTGTGTGAAGGATTGCAAGATCATGAGATTGCTACGGGAGAGTTGTAAAATGAAAAGAAAAAGAACCAAGAATAGAATTCAGTGGGCTATCTCTTTATATGGGCACTGATCAGAGACAAATGCAAATCACTAAACACTAGTGGGTTTGAATAAGAAAGACGTTTTGAATGCTATAGGATATGCAATAGGATTAAAATACATTCATTGAATTTGGTGAATTGTAAATGTTGGGACCCTAACAAGAACATGGGAATGTGATTAGAAGGTGTGGAAATCAGGGTAACAAAGAATTTCTTTCAAGAAATTTGACTTTAAGGAGAAGGAAAGAGGTGCCAGCTAAAAGGGGAAGTTTTCTTTTCCCTCCCTCTTGCAGGGTGGGAAAGATTTAAGCATGTTGGTAGACTGGGAAAAGAAGCTGAAGATAAAAGAAGATGGATAATTGCTGTTGGGATATGCCAGAGGAGCTGTGAGTGGATGGTTTTAAGATTATAGCTGAAGAGATTAGTCTTCAAAAACATTCTTCTCTTTCTGAGCTCCCCTCAAAAGTTAATAAAGACAGATACAGGTAGAGGAGGGGCTGGGAAATTGAGTGTGTAACATTCAACTTTGCCTTTTTGGTAGAAGGCAAAGTTGGCTTTTGAGAGTAGCGTGGAAGTAGTAGGGTATAAGATTGGGGGGGAAAAGGGTAAAACTGAGAGTATTCTAATTTGTTATGAAGTGAAAAGCAAAAGCATGTCTGGTGAGGAGGGACAGATTTGCAAACAAGTATCTGCTCACATTTTATTATACATATGTTAAAGGATGTGCACACGTCAAGTATTTTTTTGTGCTTTTTCATTTATGCAGTTTCGGTGGTTTTATATCTTGTTTTAAACATAAATGGGGCAATACTATACATATTGTTTTATAACTTTGCTTTTTTATTTAACAGTATATATGGGATATTTTGCCATTTTTGTTTTTATAAACTTTAGCTCATTCTTTTTAACAACTTTAAGTATTCAATAGTATATTTGACCCTTGAACAACATGGGTTTTAATTGTGCAGATCTACAGATTTTTTAGAGTACTGTAAATGTATTTTCTCCTCCTTACGATTTTCTAACATTTTCTGTAGCTTACTTTTGTAAGAATACACTATATAATGTTGCATATAACGTACACAATATGTGTTAATCAACTTTATGGTATCAGTAAGGCTTCCGGTCAACAGTAGGCTATTATTAATTAAGTTTCTGGGGAATCAAAAGTAAATGCAGATTTTTGACTGCATGGGGGTCAGTCCCCCTAACCCCAACCAGTTGTTCAAGAATCAAGTATATGTAATTTTTAACATTTTTCCTATCGGTGGGCATGTAGATTTCCATTTCTTTACTGTTAAGAATTTGTGCATTTGTACACTTATTTCTGTAGGACACCAAAAACTATGATTGCTGGGTCTGCTGCATTTTGAGATTTGATATTTTCATCATTTATAATCTCTGAATCAATTTTTTCTTATTATAGGACAAAGCAGTGATAGTGAAGATCTTCCTGTCCTGGACAATTCAAATAAATGTACACCAGTAAAGCATCTTAGTGTGTCTAAGCCACAGAAGCTTGCACGATCTCCTGCAAGAATTTCCCCTCACATCAAAGATGGAGAAAAAGATAAACACAGGGAAAAACATCCGAATTCATCCCCTAGAACATATAAATGGAGCTTTCAACTCAGTAAGAAGCTTTAGAAAACCTGAATGTATTTTGTAAAGTATTTATCTTAAAATGTCAAAATAAGAAATAGTGGTTACCAAATTCATTTATGTAGGTTTCCAAATATTGTCTTATCAGTAATCACCATGTATCTTAAATACAAATCCATGCCTTTTCATAATAATAATCTGATAAATATTAGAGAAAGATCTCCAGTAATAAGATGTGTGATTTGTATTTATCGATGAAACTGAAATACCCTTTCTAGTACTGACAACTGGAAATAAGCAGTGAATGAAAATATCAATACAAAGAAACTGGATGAATAACAACAATTATACATCAGGGTTGCTGCGTGTTTATGTTTTCTTGTGTTTATCTGATCGTTTAAGTAATATATCACCAAGTAATACATATTTGGTATAAAAAATTTGGGATATATACAGAAATCTTATTCATAAATTTAATTGTCATCCCTGTTTATAGAGCCTTATTTAGCTATTATTATGGAAAGTTTTAATAAACTAAAGCTTTTGATGATTTAGAAGTTGAGTTTTGATAGAACTGCCATCTTCTTTTCTCAGATAATTATTTTAAAAACCAAATTAAACTTTTTTTCCCCTTTAGATGAATTAGATAATATGAACAGTACAGAGCGAATCTCTTTTCTCCAAGAAAAATTACAGGAAATCAGAAAATACTACATGTCTTTGAAGTCTGAAGTTGCAACCATAGACAGGAGGAGGAAAAGATTAAAAAAGAAAGACAGAGAAGGTAATTTGATTATAATTTTTCTTCCTGTGTTTTTCAAATATATCCTGTCATTTTAGAAGATTTACATAAGTTACTCTTTGAATATAGTACACATTTATTAATTATTGTTTTTAGACTCCTAGTTTTATCTTCTTTGTGATATTATTGAAATGAGTGGGTCAACAACTGAATTAATCAGGACGAGACTCTTGAAAAGGACTATGAACTATTTTACAAAATGTGTGATTTTATTAAATGTGGTGGGTTCTCAAGAAGAGGTAGTTATTCTGAAATTCACACTTTGCTCAACAAATATTTACTGGCTACCTATAAATAGGCACTATATTTGTTATTATGAGGTTCACCAAAAGTAGTGGGCATAGGGCTGATCCTCAAAGAAATTATCTTTTTGCGATCCTAAGTTATTTCCTGAGGAGCTCAACAACATTAGTTGAAATCGTTCAGCTCAATGTTAATGTGTTCACGCTGTGTGCCAGGCCCTCTTCCGGGTGGTGGAAGTGCAGAGATGAATGAGATACAGACTTTGATCTCAGAGATCTTAACTTCTGGCAGGAAGGGTGTGTGATGAGGGCCCCAAGAGAGATATCACCAAGTATAGGAGTTGGTGGAACGAGAGATTACTTTGGATTAATCATGGAGAGAGAGTACTATCTGACTTAGACCGTAAAACTGTGTGGGACTGACTTCTAAATATTGATAGGTTCACATCTGTCCATCCCCAAACCCGACTAAAATAACAGTAAAGAAAATGAAAAGCTCTGTACCCACAAGAACAAGATAATAGGATAGCAGACCACAGTAGATAAGGAATGTTAACAACTTCTCTCTTGGAAGCTGTGAAGCACATGGACTGCTTTAGCAGAATGCTAAAACCTAAAGCTTGTTATCCTTGCGGTGAGGCAAAACAAGATACAAGCCAGTCCATACCACATCACCCCAGGTCTGAAAGCAGGGATATAGGTGAGACTAAAAATGGAGATTGGTTGAAAATAGAAGGAGAAATTGGATCCTTTTGTCCCATCCTGTGATACAAACTACCTTCTTCTGCAGCTGTAGCAGAAAATAGGAAATTAACTTATTGTATGGAGGGTAAATGGCCTGTAGACTCAGGGACACCAGCCATAGCTGAAGGTGAGGGGTAAGTGCAAAACCAGAAATAGTGAGCCTGAGCAAAAGTTTACAATACTGAATGATGAGACCCCATCCCTTTTCCGACTGAAACTGAAAGCTGGCAACTAAGCTTATGCTCAATCTTGGGAGGAGACTGAAGGATTCTTCTGGAGAAGCTGGTCAACCCAAGAGGAACAAACTAACTCAGATACCAACATTTAGAGGTTCCTGAACCAAAAAGCAAGATCCTTGCCAATCACTATATGTGCACTGCCCATCATTGAAAAGCTCCGCCTGCTCGCACACAGCTTCCAGTTAGTTTTTTAATGCCCCCCTCTTAAATATGGGAGCCACAAGACCAGATAGGAAAGCTTCTACATAAAGGTAGAAACCAAAGTAGAAAATGAGAATAAAAGGAAGTTGTAAAAAACAATGTACCATAGAAAACACCAAACTATAACCTATACAGAAATACAGGATAGATACTCTAGTCTTGAAACAAGAATATGATAGTATTTTTCTTTTTAAGATTTTATTTATTTACTTGACAGAGAGCGAGCGAGCACAAGCAGGCGGAGCGGCAGATGAGAGAGGGAGAAGCAGGCTCCCTGCCAAGCAGAGAGCCTGACACAGGGCTTGATCCCAGGATTTTGGGATCAAGACCTGAGCCGAAGGCAGACACTTAACTGACTAAGCCACCAGTGCACCCCCAAAATATGATAGTATTAATACAATTCAGAGACCAAGACGGATCTCTCAAAAATTAAAAATACGATAGGACTTTAAAAAATGTAATAGAAGAGATAGATAGCAAAGCTAAAGAAATCCTAGTAGATGGTCAGACAATAGGAGAAAAGAACTAAGAGAAGTAAAGGTTCTGGCCAAGAGATCCAACTTCTGAATCACAGAATTTCTAGAAAAAGAGCACTGAATAAAACACAGGAGGAAGCTGTCATCAAAGAAGTATTACAAGAAAAATTTCCAGAACCAAAGGATATGAATTAGAAGATTGAAATGACTCACCGTAACATCTGTAAAAGAGAAAAAATCACACCTAAAGCACACCGTGACATTTCAGAACCCTTTGGTTTACCACATAAAGGTATATCTAAAAAATGGGTCTCAGAATAGCATCAGATTTCTCATGTCAGATTTCTCAGTGCACTAGAAACCAGAAGCAGAACTAGAAAGCTAAGACAACACAGGATTCAGCAAACAAGGAATCCCACTTAGGAAAACAGTAAAGAAAATGTCAAGGTGATGAATGAAAGCGATAGGATTTGACCACTGCACAGCAGGCCTAGAGAGCCAACTATTCCAGGAATAGGATGGGTGGGAGGGGAGGGCTCCAGGAGGTCTGTCTCTTAAAAAAACGGGTAAATTACATGATAGGCTTGCCTATATTGAGAGGAGTTTTCTGTCTGTGGCAGTTAGGGGACTAATTTCTGATAAAATGACCTGTATCATATGTGATCTTGAATCATTCTAGTCCAAGTCCAGCAGTGTTAATTCCCAGAAGATGGAGCAAATGGAAGATCAGGCTTTCCATGTTTGTCCTTTTCTTTAACAACTGTAAATAGCAAGAATAAGAAGTCTTTACAGAACTTTTAAACACGAAAAGAGGAGGAAATTAACAAGTTGAAATTTCTTCAGAGCACCCTAAACTGCTTTAAGTTTCCTGAGGGTGATGGGAGTTTCAGACAACTAAAAAGATTCTTTTATTACAGTCTTCCCTTTTTTGTTTTCTTAATTTTTTGTAGCATGGAGTTATTAAAGTGAGACCCTGAGTGATTTCTGGAATATTAGAATTTGTAGTAACGAGTTACATGTCACATTGACAGCACTCGTACACACTGAGAGAGATATACTTAAAAATTAAAAATTTAAATAGGAACAATTAGGCAAAGTTTGGCAGGAGACAAGGGAGCTTTGCAAAGAAAAAAAAAAACACCCCCCCCAAAAAAAATGGCAAAGTACCAAATGCATAGATCCTTAATCTGTGTTATGTCTTCCTAGAGAGTTCTGTTAAAGTCATATAAGGACTCTTTCTTTTTTTTTTTTTTTTAAGATTCTGGGTTTTTTTTTTTTTTTAAGTAATCTCTACACCCAATGTGGGGCTCGAACTCACAAACCCCGAAATCAAGAGTTGCACATCTGCCCTCTGAGCCATGCGAGCACCCCGTGAGGACATTTTTCTAATCATACCCCCACACTTCCATCCTGATCCTGATTCCATCATGATTCTGATACCTGACCTAGATAACTGCTGTTGCTTATAGGGTGCTGTGTCCATTAGGTGTACCAGGGCAGGATAAAGGTACGATGCCAGTGGTTATCTGCCTGTAGGAAATTCTTGGTTGAGTGAATTCTCTTACGGTCCTAGAACCTGGAGACTAAGGAAGAATTTTCTATACTGAAAATTTAACCCAGGTTGACCTTGTTTTTGGTTTTGGGGCAAGATGAGTTCCTTCCAGCTATCTTTCAAGTTAGGGTTTAAGAGTTTATTATCTCTTTAATCTTTACATTTTAAGATGCCTTTTTGGAACTGAGTTATTTAACTGACCAGAGACTGATTCCACTCAATTGAGCCAAACAATTTTTGCTGACAGTTTGTTATTCCTAAATTCAGGGACCATTTAAGAGGACTGTAATTGAAATGAATGCTAAGAAATGTATTTCTAACTTGCCAGTGGCTAGGTATCTTTGTGTGATAGGTTTTAGGTCTAATGTGGTTATTTTGATTCCACAGTGTCTCATGCAGGAGCCTCCATGTCATCTGCTTCGTCAGACACTGGAATGAGCCCCTCATCCTCATCTCCCCCACAAAATGTACTCGCTGTAGAATGCAGGTGATACACGTTTTCTCTGCCTTCCCAGCAGTTTGCTGCCATGGACATAAATCCCAAAATCCTGAAATACAACCACAGAAAGCACTCAACTGGTTTGACATTGCTAAGTATATCCTGTATACTTTTCCAGGCTGGATTGTATCTATTCCCTCTCTTTTCTTTTTTTCTGTTGCAAAAAAATAAGCTGATTAATAATTGAAGGTTAGGCAGCCTGCCATATTTGTCATAATTTTTCCTCTTTAATTTTTTTCATTTTTTGTGAAGATAAAAAAAGGGCACTTAGCAAATTCAATTTGTATAATAAAGCTTTCAAATGTTATAGAAATCATAGACAAGCAAGTGCACATGATAAACATCAAAATATTATCCAGCTGAATAGTGACTGCTGCACTTTCACTAAGATGTATTTGAACACTTGGTGAGTAGGGGGTTTATGTTGTGTTTTTTTTTTTTTATTGTTGTTGTTTTTTTATTTTTGTGGAAGCACTTGCTATTTAGAACTGCCAAAGTATATGTTCAGCAGTGTGCCCAGGTTTAAAGGTGTAAATGGGACAAAATAAATTGTGAAAGGAAGTGTAGTTGACTGAAAACTACAGTTGTAATAAGTCTTCCACTTTTTATAGGATTTTTGAGCACACAATTATGCAAATATTTTAATGTTTATTAATGTTTACAGTGGAATTGTGAATAAGTTTTCAGTGGACTATCTTATCCCTTGACAAAAATATTTTGTCTTTTTTCTATGTAATTTCAGAGTTTTTATTTTGTTACAAAAAGACAAAAATGAAATATATAACAACAATGAAGTTATTTAACAAGATTTCTAAAGCTGAAAATTTTGTGTAAAATAAGGTATTATCTTGCAACTTGTTAAATATATTTATTCAGACATTGGATGTTGTATTTTTATGTATTTTTTAAAATATTAATAAAATTGAAAAAAAGAAAATTCTAGGTTAATTCACTCTTTGGATGACAATAGCTCTCAGCTGTCCCTTTTACAGGAGGTTGCATCCAGTAGCTTTGCCTGTATTGAAGGGCGTCTGTCTCAGTCCTTCAAACAGTATAGAACAATACATGGGCATCTGGATCATTAAAGCATGTCCTCGTTTAGGAACTTTGGCAGTCCTAGTATTTAAACTGTTTTGAGGATCAAATGTTTGGTTGCCCTTAAGATACTTTGTCATAGTTTTTATGTTTGCTATACTGCCGAATAAATTTCTATCTCCCAAAGTTGAGATGCAACAACTAAGTAAAGCAACTATGTATGCTTTGTCTGTGAATTGTTCCACAGACTGATACATTTTGTAAATAATTCCAAAATCATGTATTTAAAGCATTTTTGCCATATACATTATGTAAAAAGGTGATTTTTTAAAATCAGTTTTTAAATTCATGTTTGTACATTGAAAGGGGTTTTTTTTAAACCTCCTTTTCTGTGTTTAATATGCTGTAGAGTAAAAACCTAGATGCTCTAGACTGTATATCAGGATCTGATTTACGAGAACCAAGCCAGAGCCAAACACTAGTGATGGCATAGCATTACCGAAATCATTGTTTCTTTATTTCATTTTACCACATTGTGAACTTGTGATTCAGATTCCTTCCATTTTCGCAGAGAATTAAAAAGAAAAAAGTACTCTTGTAAAATGCACTTTTCTGTCTTTTCTTTGCAAAGCAGAAGTATTTCAATGTAAAATAAAAATGGAGCTCAGTGGGCAGTATTAATAAACGCCATGTTTTAAACATAGGCTTTATATTTTTAGTTTTCATTTAAGTGATTGTTTTTTTCCCCAAGTGCCAGTAACTTAACAGTTGGAAAATCAGACTTTGCAAAACAGAGCATATTCGATATATTTGTCAGTCTTTACAATAAAATATTTCTAGTACTTAATTATAAAAGTGAAAAATGTCATTCAAATCATTTCAGTTGGAATTAGGAGGCAACCTTAGATTCATGTGTTAGATATTTTAATGATTTCCTTCGAGTAGCAATTCAGTAAGTGAGAGAACTAGTTATCAGCTTGAATACCATCCCTTCTAATCAGTATAAATCTGGTAATGAAGTATTGGGACCTTGCTCCAGAGAACAAAATTATGTATTCATTCAATGGGTATATGGACACTGTTAAAATCCTTTTATTTTGGAGCTGGAGAGGATTATGAAAGTAAGTGAATATTAAGTATTAAATTCAAAACTAGGCATATTTTGAGTTTAGCTAAAATTTTGGATAGTGCTTGCATGTGACTAAAAAAGTGAAAGTATAAAGACAGTCTTTAATATCTAAAGTAGAAGGTGCTATCTATAAAGTTAAGTTCTTGAAGATTATGGAGATTTGTTTCACTATTCCACTGTGTGCTTTCATTGTTTATTGTGTTTCTAGTTTTCCTGTCCTTCACTAAGAAACATGTTTGTACTTAGCATATACATATTATGTCTTCCATAAAATTGCTTTAAATTATGGAAATCCATATGAGTTAAACTATTAATTTGTTTATATATCTTTCTTATAAGTCCTAAAATATACCTTTCTTATAAGCCCTGTAATTTGACCTGTCAACACTGTGAAAGCATTTGAAGCTATATTCAAACACATATAAAAACTATTACCAGAATTTATTCATCAGCAATTTATCGGTTATCTGCTAAGTGCCAGGCACTGTGCTAATAAGGCCCAGAAGTTACAACAGTGAACAAGACAGAAAAAGGTCCCTGTCTCTGAGCAATGTATAATCTAATGTGGTAGATTACGCACAGGGGCCATGACATACGATCTAGGAGCCCAGCGAGGAACTTGGAAGGCAAGGGTGGTCAATGAAGGCTTGGCAGAGAAAGCAGCAGTAAAACCGAGCCCCAGTGAACATAATGAATTGGCTAAGCAAATGGGAGAAGAGAGATGGGAGAGTAAAGCGCTCCAGGCACATGGGGCTAAGAGGTAATGAGCCAGGGCAGGAATAGACTTGAGGTAGGAAAGGCAGGAGCCAGGTCATGCAGAGCCATTCATTTTGTAAATAATTCTTCCCAAATCATGTATTCAAAGCAGTTTCGCTTCCTTAAACCCAAACACTGCACCTGCCCACCTCTGCCTCTTGTTCCTCTGTTTCCCCCACCACTCTATCTCTACTTGTCCAGAGCTATCTCCGGAGCCACTTTCCATGAAGCTTTTGCAGACTTACCACCACCACCTCCTCCTTTTATGCTCTCATAGCATTTTCAATCTATTATTTTACTTGACAACTTACCCTGTATCATGTTTACTTACGCATTGTCTTTCTACTTTACTAGATGTTAGCTCTTTAAGTACTTAGTCATACTTGTAGCCCACAAAGTGCCTGATCCAGCCTCTAGTAATACACAGTAAGATGGTCAAAACTATGTTTAAGTTACTTTTGAAATGCTATTGTTTCTGTTTTTTACCAGTGATTCTTATGTATAAGCCAGACTTTATAAATTACCTTTGTGGTTCTTTTCACAAGGTGATAACGGTAAAATATCATTTAAAAAGTGTAAAGTAGACCTGTTAAACTGTCTAATCCCTAACTCAGAGTATTCTTAAACTGATGAGTTTTTTTCCCCTCCTCATTTCTTCTTCACTCTTCCATTACTCCATGTAGTTACACACAGATTTTTTTATCCTGTTCCAGGAAGACTACAGAATGTGATGGCATTCATCATTAGTGAAGGTTGAAGGACTCTTCAGATGAGGTCTGCGCTAATGGGAGAATTTCTAATATATGCTTAGTGTTTTCACGCAGAAATTTTTTTTTAGTTATTTACATTTTATTACAAAACCAAATGATGTTTTTCTTGTTAAGCACAAAAAATCCTTTTCATATATTCATGTTAGACCCATTTTATCTTTTTAAACAATTACAGGGGCAGTGTTTATAATTTTGGAATTTACAGTGAACATAATTATGAAACTATCTTCATTTTGTAACCTGTATCACTAAAATTCATTTTGAAAAGTTCTATTGTGAAAAACTTAAAACTTCCATGTAAATATAATAAATGATTATTCTGCACAGTTAATTGGATTTCTTCTCAAGGCTAAGTTATATTAAACAAGACAGTCTGATTCAAGAGTCTCACCACTTCAAGTTGCCAGATTTAGCAAATAAAAATGCAGGACACCCAGCTAAATTTGAATTTCAGACCAATAATTTTTTAGTATAAGTATGTCCTATATAAAAATTATTTACCTGAAATTGAAATTTAACTAGGCATCCTGTACTTTGCCTGCAAATCTTACAACTAGTTTCTCTTCCACTATATTCCGAGACGAATTTATTATCATCCAGAGAAGATTTTTTCGGTCCCCAAATGTTTTTATGGAGGATAAGAAACTGCTGAAGTTTCTCCTGGTTTCCAAGGATGAATGTGCCTTGGCTGTCCATAAGTGATTTTTAGAATTAACCATTTCCTTGATGTAGTCATTATCTCCAAGACCGGCCCTGTAATAACTAAGCTTTGACAAAACAGTTTTGAATGCACTCAGACTTCACTGGTGGTTTTCCTTTGATGGGGCACTTTGCCCACCAAGTGGTAACTGCTCTCTGAAATTTTCTTGGTCTTGGATCCCTATCCAGACCTGCTCTCAAAACCTAAACTAAATCTCTCTTGAAATTAAAAGCTTTCTAAGGCATTTAATAATTATTAATAAAGCCACTATAAATATACACATAAAGGCTTTTGTGTAGACATATGTTTTCATTTCCCTTGGGTAAACACCTAGGAGTAAGGTTGTGGAATTGTATGCTGTATGATTTTTGCATTCCCAGCAGTGATACACAAGAATTAAGTTGTACTACATCCTTGTCAGCACTAGATATACTGGGCCTTTTTTTTTTTTTTTAACCATTCTAACAGGTGCGTAGTGGTATTTCATTGTGCTTTTAATTTGCATTTCCTTAATGATTAATGATGTCACACAGATTTTTTATTGTCTAGCAATCCCAAGCATTAGAAAGTATGTAAAGAAATGGGAACACCCATGTACTGCATGCAAGTGTAAATTAATATGTCTATTTGGATTTGACGTTACCTAGTAAAGATGTAGGGGAACACCCCCTTTGACCCAACAGTTCGTATATCCTAGAGAAAATCTGCATATGCTCGAGGAGATCTGTATTAGACTATTCTTTGGAGCATGATTTGTGTTGACCAAACATCTTAAATGCCCATGAATAGAACAATGGATAAATAAATTACGGCTAACTAATTAACTGCAGTACTACAGAGCGGTTAAAATAGATGGACTGAGTTAAATATATCAACATGAATAAATCTCAAAAACGAGTGAAAAAAGCAAGTTGCCAAATAATACATACATCTTTACAAAATTTAAGGATGCAAAACAATACATTGATTTTGTTTATGTAGCCGTAAGTATAAAAACATGAACGTGAATGATGAATACCCAAATTCAGGAATGGTTTTCTCTGGAGAATAGGGAAAGGAACAGGGGAGGGTATACAGGGGCGTTTATTCCCTCCTCCAAAAAGATGTAAAGCAAATATGACAAAATGCTAAGATTTGATAACCTCAGTGTTTATCATATTATTCTCAATCCTTTACTATATTTGACATATTTTATAATTTGGAAAAAAACAGCTAATGAACTACTGCCCAGTAAGGTGAAGATAACTGATGGAACTCAGTACCGTTATCAGTGAGTCAAGGTCCATGCATATTATCTCAGCCCTATGAGAAAAGCATTGCTATTTTGTTTTGACACATAAGGAAACCAGTTCCAAATGGTCAAGGTAATAATAAATAGCAGAATTAGAATTAGGACACCAGCCCATTTCTCCTGGCTTCCAAGTCCAGTATTTGTTTCATTACATTAGTGCTGTCTTATGAAGCTTCTGCTCCCTGAGAATAATGGTTGCATTTTTAACAAAGACATCATTTTAAATGACTACAAGGAGAACTTACGGGTCTGGGATTCTCCCTAATAAGACTTATAAGCACTCATTGTATACCAGCTAACTATTTGAACATGGCAAAGCACTTGACCTTCCTAAGTGTCAGTTATTATTACCTATAAAGTGAAAGGTTTCCGATTCTAAAATTCTGCTTTTAATGACTGTTTTAATTTCAGAGACATTTAAAAAGTTTTAAATCTATTTTTTCGGTGGGTAATACATCCATATGGTTCAAAACAGAAAAGACGCAAGACTATATGACAATCTCCCACCTCTGTGCCTTACTTTCCCCTTCCCAGAGAAAAGCAGTGTTAGGGTTAGGGTTATCCTTCCAAAAACATCTTTGCTTCCTGATTATTTTTGCAGCTACATAGTATTCTGTTATACCAATATACCACAATTTGTTTATCTAGCCCCATAATGATGGGACATTTTGGTTAGTTCTAATTTTTATTACAAACAATGCTGCAACTAATAGCCTTATACATATATGTCCTTTCACACATGTGTGAGAATACCTGTAGGATAAATTCCTAGAAGTGGAATTACTGGATCAAAGTATATGTGCATTTTTAATCTCAATAGATACTGCAAAATTGTCCACCATGAAAGTGTTGGAGAGAATGTGGTAGAACTAGAACTTTCACACCGTACTGGTAAGAGTACAAAATGGTACAACTACTTTGGAAAAATTTTGGCAATTTCTTAAAAAGTTAAACTTATATGACCCAGCCATTCCACCCATTGATTCTTAGCCAAGAGAAATGAAAGAATGTTCCACACATGGCAGCAGCAAAAACTTCAAACAACACAAATGTCTATCAACTGGTGAATGGATAAACTGTTCCATATCCACAGAAAGGAATACAGCCCAACAAGAAGAAGAACATATGATGATACGGACAACAAAACAGATGAATTTCAAAATAATTATGCTGAGTGAAAGAAGCAAGGCAAAGTACAAACACTTTATGATTCCATTTATATAAAATTCTAGGAAATACGTTACGATGTATAGTGACAGAAAGCAAATCAGTTTCCTGGAAACTTGGTGAGGAGTATGTAGGGGATAGGGTGGGAGTGAGAGATTACAAAGGAGCCCAAGTAAACTTTTGGCAGTTATGGATGTGTTCATTAATTTGGTTGTGGTGATGGTTTTATGTGTGTATTAAATATAAATATAAGTGTGCACTTTAAATGTGTGCAGTTTGAACATTAAAAAACCCCAAAACGTCTAAAACAAAAAAAGCACAGGGATCATGCAAGCCCAAGGTCACGGTGGCCAGCTAGTACAGAGACGAACTCAAGTTTAGTGAGGTCAGTGTTGCTTTTGCAGCCTGGTAAAAGCAATGAGAGACTTCTGCTTTTTCCCACTGAGGTATGTCATGACCTTTCTGTGGTTCTTTTGACCAGATATCTTAAGATCTTCCTGCTAATGTAGATATAATAAGTCCAATGTATTATTTTTTAAGTGGGGAGTATAAATAGAAATACTGTTTTTCATAATTTACCTAAGTTGATTTATATGTCTTTTTTCCTCTAACATCTGAGTATTTCTCAAATATCCTTCTGAAACACTGATGCTATTAAGTTGAAATTTTTACTGAAATGACATGGGTAATCATTCTTGGATTACACTTTATCTGACCTTCACTTCCTATTGTCGGAATTTATACTCTTTCATCCCAAATCGCTAGTTTAGTATCCCAAAATTCCTGACTTACAGTCTTATTATACTTCCACTGTGTCTTCAGCCTCTATCTATTTTCCTTATTGTCTCAAGATTCTCTCCCTTCTCGATGCTAGCTGCCTGCCTCACCTCCCTTTATTAGCCTTCACTTGGGTCAAAGCATTTAATCTGGCTGCTGGAGATTCTGCTCAGTTATATCTTACCAGTACTAAAGTACTGACATAAGAGATAAGGAAATGGCTGGTATCTAAAATAGTGGTAATATTACAATAACCTTACATGCTGAAATCAATGCTGCTTTTTTTTTTCATTCATTGGTTCATTCAACAGATATCAATAGAGTGCTTCCAGGGTATGTACGGCTCTAGTGGAGTAGGATTTTAGCACAATAGATTCAATTTGACAGTAAGAGTCTTCAAAAATAAAGAACTCTCTAGTTCTTTGAGAAGATCAATAAAATTGACAAGCCTCTAGCCAGACTGATTAAGAAATAGAAAAGACACAAATTACCAATATCAGGATGAGAGAGGTGACGTCACTACAGATTGTATCTATACCTATTAAAGGGATAATAAAGGGACTATCACAAACATCTTTATGCCAGTGAATTCAACAACTTAGGTGAAATGGGAAAATGCACTAAAAGACACAGTAACAAAGCTCACTAAAGAAAAAAATATATAACTCAAATAACCCTGTATCTATTAAAGAAATGGAATTGTAGTTATAGAACTTCCCCCAAAGAAAACTCCAGGTCCAGCTACCTTCACTTTTAAGTTTAAGGAAAGACATAGTACTACTAAATGTTTAAGGAAGAAATAATACTAATTCTACTTAAACTCCTCAAAAAATTGAAGAGGAGGTTATCTTCCAACCCACGCAATGAAGCCAGCAGGACTCTGACACCAGACCAGTATCCTTCATGAAGATATATCCAAAAATTCTCAAAATTTTAGCAACTGAAATCCAACAACATATTAAAGGGGAAACACAACATGGGTCTCGTGGGGTTTATCCCAGGAAAGCTGGGTTGGTTTAATATTAAAAAATCAATGTAATTAATCATATTAACAGATTGAAAAAGAAAAAGCATCTGACAAAATTAAACGTGCATTCCTGAAAAACACTCTCAGCAAAGAGAAGGACATTTCAGTAAAAATTTCAACTTAATAGCATCAGTGTTTCAGAAGGACAGTTCCTCAACCTGATGCGGGAAAAGCATCAGTTAACATCATATTTAGAGAGGAAAAACTGAATTCCCTAAGATTAAGACAGGGATATCCACTCTTACTGCTTCTATTCAACATTTTATTGAAGGTTCTAGCCATAGCATTCAGGCAAAAGAAAAAAAAAAAAAAGCAAAAGATCATGGACATCTAAACTGGTGAGTTTAGCAAGAATGTAGGATTCAAGGATACCTGGTTGGCTCAGTCTGTAGAGCAGGCAACTCTAGATCTCAGGGTTGTAAGTTCAAGTCCCATGTTGGGTACAGAGATTGCTTAAAAATAAAATCTTAAAAAGAGAATGCAGGATTCCATATCATTATACAAAAATCAATCCTATTTCTATGTACTAGCAATACATAATGAGAAATTGAAATTTTAAAAATGCCATTTACAATTGCATCAAAAATATGAAATATGTTGGGATAAATCTAACAAAGGATGGGAAAGACCACTAACACTAGAAACTACAAAATATTGCTAAGACCAAATAAAGACAGTCTAAGCAAATAAGGAGATACACCTCGTTCATGCATCATAAAACTCAACATTGTTAAGATTTTCTTTGCATCTCAAATTTCATGCAATCATAAAATCCCAGGTGGTTTTATTTTTCGTAGAAATTGAGAAACTAATTATAAAATTCCAATGGAAAGGTAAAGGATGCAGAATATCCCAAACAACTCTGAATAAGAACAAAGCTGGAGGCCTAACTCTACCTCGTTTCAAGAATTATTATGAAGCTAACAGCAATAAAAACAGCATTTTGGCTTTTTCGCAACAGGTTTGCTGCCAGAACACAGTTGTCACGAAAACCACCACTCAACCTAAACCAAAATGGGAAAGGAAAAGACTCCCGTCAACATCATTGTCATTGGACACATTGATTCGGGCAAATCTACCCGATCTGATCTATAAATGTGGTGGGATCGACAAAAGAACTACTGAAAAATTTCAGAAGGAGGCTGCTGAGATGGGAAAAGGGCTACTTCAAGTGCACCTGGGTCTTGGATCGACTGAAAGCTGAGCATGAACGTGGTATCACCACTGATATCTCCCTGTGGAAATTTGAGACCCCCAAGTGTTACATGACCATCATTGATGCCCCAGGACGCAGAGACTTTATCAAAAACATGATTCCAGGCACGTCTCTGGCTGACTGTGCTGTCCTGATTGTTGCTGCTGTGTTGGTGAATTTGAAGCAGGTGTCTCCAGGAAAGGGCAGACCCGTGAGCATGCCCTTCTGCTTACACACTGGGTGTAAAACAACTAATTGTTGGTATTAACAAAATGGATTCCACTGAGCCACCATACAGCACGAAGAGACACGAGGAAATCATTAAGGAAGTCAGCACCTACATCAACAAAATTGACTATAACCCCGACACAGTAGCATTTTGTACCAGTTTCTGGCTGGAAAAGTGACAACATGCTGGAGTCAAGTGCTAACGTGCCTCAGTTCAAGGGATGGAGTCACCTGTAAAGATGGGAACGCCAGTGGAACCACACTGCCTGAAGCTCCGGATTGCATTCTGCCACCAGCTCATCCAACTGACAAGCCCTTGCGTCTGCCTCTCCGGGACGTCTACAAAATTGGTGGTGTTGGTACTGTCCCTGCGGGCCGAGAGGAGACCGGTGTTCTTAAGCCTGGCATGGTGGTCACCTTTGCTCCAGCCAATGTTACAACTGAAGTAAAGTCTGCTGAAATGCACCATGAAGCTTTGAGTGAGGCTCTGCCTGGGGACAATGTGGTCTTCGATGTCAAGAATGTATCTGTCAAAGATGTTTGTCGTGGCAATGTGGCTGATGAGGGCAAAAATGACCCACCAATGGAAGCAGCTGGCTTCACAGCTCAGGTGATTATCATGAACCATCCAGGCCAGATCAGTGCTGGATATACCCTTGTGCCGGACTGTCACACAGCTCACACTGTTTGCAAGTTAGCTGAGCTGAAGGAGAGGACAGATTGTCGTTCTGGAAAAAAGCTGGAAGATGGTCCCAAGTTCTTGAAATCTGCTCATGCTGCCATTGTTGATATGGATCTGGGCAAGCCTATGTATGTTGAGAGCTTTTCTGACTACCCTCCTCCGTTCTGCTGTGACATGAGACAGACGCTTGCTGTGGGTGTCATCAAAGCAGTGGACGAGAAGGCAGCTGGAGCTGCCGAGGTCACCAAGTCTGCGCAGAAAGCTCAGAAGGCTAAATGAATATTACCCCCAATACCTGCCGCCCCAGTCTTAATCAGTGGTGGAAGAACGGTCTCAGAACTGTTTGTGTCAATTGGCCAATTAAGTTTAATAGTAAAAGACTGGTCAATGATAATAAGGCATAAAAACTTCAGAAGGAAAGGAGAATGTTTTGTGGACCATTTGCTTTTTTGTGTGTCGCAGTTTTAAGTTATTAGTTTTTAAAATCAGTACTTTTTAATGGAAACAACTTGACCAAAAATCTGTCACAGAATTTTGAGACCCATTAAAACAAAAGTTTAATGAGAGGGAAAAAATACAGCATTTTGTACAAATAGAGCAATAAAACAGAACAGAGTCCAGCAATAAGCCTCCACATATGTGGATAATTGGTTTTTGATAAAGGCACAAAGACAATATAATGAAAAGAGGATAGCCTTCTAAAAAAACGATGCTGGAACAATTGGACAACCATATGCAAAACAACAACAAAAAAGAACTTGGAACCATACCTAACACCACATCAAAAATTAAAAACAATCACAAAACCTAAAACCATAAACTTTTAAAAGAAAATAGGAGATGTTTGTCACCTTATGCCTAATTGGGTGAGGCAAAGATTTTTTTTTTAAAAAAAGATTTTATTTATTTGAGAGACAGAGAGCGAGCACGAGCAGGAGAAGGGGCAAAGAGTGAGGGAGAAGCAGACCCTCTGCTGAGCAGGGAGCCCAATGTGAGGCTCCATCCCAGGACCCTGAGATCATGACCTGAGCTGAAAGCAGACGCTTACCCGACTTAGGCAGGCAGGTGACCCCGCAAAGATTTCTTAGATACAATATCAAAAGCACAGTACATAAAGGAACAAATTGATAAACTGTACTTCATCAAAACAAAAAACTTATTATTAAAAGAATAAAGACAAGAAACAACCTGGGAGAAAATATTTGCAAAGCATATATCAGATAAAGGACTGGTATCCAGAGCACATATAAAGAACTCTCAAACTCAACAATTAAAAAAGATGCAATGCAAAGAAATAGACTAAAGATTTGAACACACACTTCATCAGAGAAGATACATGACTGGCCAATAAGCAGATGTAAATAGTGTTCATCAAGAGAATGAGGAGACAAGCCACAAGCTAGAAAATACTTATAAAAGATGTATCTGATAAAGGACTGCTTTAGAACATTCAGGCTATTATAAAAACACCATAAATTCGGTGGCTTATAAACAAACATTAATTTCTCACAGTTCTGGAGGCTGGGGAGTCCAAGAAAGGTGCCAGCATGGCTAAGGAGCTCTGGGGGCCGCTTTTGTAAGGGCAGTAATCTCAATCGTGAGGGTTCTCTCTCATGACTAGTCACCTCCCCAAACCCTCACCTCCCAATACCATCATTAGAGATTAGGGTTTCAGCAATATGAATTTTGGTGGTACACATTCAGATCAAAGCAGACTATTTTCCAAAATAAACAACTAGTCTTTAAAACTCAACAATGAGACAACAAACGACCAGATTTAAAAGTGGGACAAAGACCTTAACAGACACTTCAAAAAAGATGTACAGGTGGCTAATAAGCATATGAAAAGATGCTCCACATCATATGTCACCAGGGAAATACAAATTAAAACAACAATCAGCTCTATTAGAATACAAAAATTCAAAACCCCAACACCACCAAATGCTGGCAAGAATGCGAAACAACAAAAACTCTCATTTGTTGCTGGTGGGAATGCCAAAATGGTACAGCCACCTTGGAAGACAGTTTGGCTGCCTTTAGTTTCTTACAAAACTACACATAGTCTTACCATATAATCCAGCAATCATGCTCCTTAGTATATACATTGAAATGAGTTGAAAACTTATGTCTTCACAGAAATCTGCACACAAATGTTAATAGCAGCTTTATTCATAATTGCCAAAACTTGGAAGCCACCAAGATGCCCTTCAGTGGGTGAATGGGTAAATGTGGTATATCCAGATAGTGGGAAATTATTTAGCGCTAATTGAAATTAGCTATCAAGCCACAAAGAGACATGAAGGAACTTTAAATGCGTATTACTAAGTGAAAGAAATCAATCTGTCAAAGGCTGCATATTGTATGATTCCAAGTATATGACATTCTGGAAAAGGTAACACCATAGAGACCATAAAAAGATCCAGTAGTTGCCACCGGTTGGAGATGTAAGGGGAAGGATGGATAGGTAAAACACAGAGGATTTTTAGGGTGTGAAATTATTCTGCGTGTTACTTTAATGATGGATATTATACATTTGTCAAAACACTATACATTTGTACATCAAGCCATACCCTCGTGTAAACTAGAAACTTGGAGTGATAATGATGTGTGAATGTAGGTTCATCAATTGTAACAAATGTGGCACTCTGGTTGATACTGGGGGAGGTTGTGCACATGTTGGATCAGGGAGTATACAGGAACCCTCGGTACTTTCCACTCAATTTTGCTGCGAATCTAAAACTTCTCTAAAAAACTGTTTTTTAAAAGGTGTTGGATATCATGAGACATTAGGGAAATACAAGATAAAACTACAGCGAAAATCTACTACATGTCTACTAGAATGCTAAAAGTAACAAGGCTGGCCAACCAAATGTGGGTGGGTGACTATATGAAGTAATTGGAAGTCTCATATACTATTGGTGGGAATGCAAAATGTATAACCATTTTGGAAAAATGTTTGGCTGTTTCTTAAAAAATTAAACATACTCCTACTATATGACCCAAGGAAATTTGGGGATGATGTATATTATTACTATCTTGATTTTTGGCGATGGTTTTATGGATGTATACGTGTCAAAATGTATCAAATGGTACACTTTAAATATATGCAACTTATTGTATCCCAATTATACCTCAATAAAGCTGTCTGGAAGAGAGAGCTAACACCTAGCATAGAACCATGGTTTGGGGACAATTATTAATGCTATCTCAATTTGGAAAATGACCAAAGCATTGTAGGAATTCTGATCCCCATAGCAAGAATGGTGTCTACATTTAAGAAAAATCTACATTTACCACAGAAATTTGCTTGAAAATTTTTAATTTTTTTCCCATATGGTTTCTGTGATAATTTCAACTACAGTAATGTTTATTTCTAACTGCTATAATAATTCTCCTACCTTTATATGTCGCTGTTTACTGTGTCCTTGAACACCCAGCCAATCTCCACAGTTTCCCTGGCCCCAACCTTTCCCATGTACCTCAGGGACTAACTATGAGTTCAGTGGAAGTGAAGGATGGGAAGGGGGGCTGGCAGAGAGGTTTCATCAGAAAATAAGAGCAACCAGCCTAAAAAAGATCATTTGGAGCTGGACTAAACCCATTACTAAGATTCTGAACCAAAAACCATTCCCAGATCACAGTAACACTGGATGCTGATGCTGTTCTCTCTTCTGTTCATGATTACAACTGGGTTTTGACCTAGACCCAGTTGCCATATAGAAGACTGGGGAAGGAACATACAGTACTCAAGAAAACAATGATATGTAACTTACACCTGTTAGCTCTTGTGAGGGCCTGGGCTGCTTCTGGGCCCTGATGGCAATCAAGCAGTAATGAGCACCTTGCTAGCACACACTAATATCGGTAAATTGTAAAGACCAGTTGAATAGCCCAATAAAAGAGAAATTATTTAGTTCTTTAGGTCCTTGCCCAGCTTATGCCTTCTCTACGGCTTAGTAGAAAAATCAAAACTCTGTATTTGGGGTCAGTCTTACCCCCATTCTTCCTGCTGTGTCTGAATAAAGCAAATATTAGAAAGAAACGCATCTAGACTAGTGAGCGTCATGGGTCTGTCAGAGTTGATTTTGCTCTGGGACCTTTGGCTGTCAGGCCCAGGCCAACAAATTCACACCCCGCCCTCCCCCCGGGCTAATGTTATTGCTTCCCAATTCCCGTTTTCTCTCGCTATTGAGCTAAGGTGGTTGGGGACTTTGGATGACTGGGTTCTTTTCAGGTGACAAGGCAGACCAGGTTGGGGAGCACTGGCTAGCAGTGTTCGGGTGCTCAGTGGGCAGTGCTGCGAGCTAGGAGAAGACCGAAGTTATGAGTCGACTTCAGTTTGCAGGAGGGAACAGGGGCTTACGGAGGATCCGGTTCCAGCTAACCAGATTCCTGACACACTGTGATTTGCCAGAATGGGTGTCGCCGACACAGGGAGAGGAGCGCGTTTGGGAAAAGGGTTCAGAACTTGGAGTGCGACAGACCTGATTCGAACAGAGCTCTGCTACTCGGTGGCCGTGAGGCCTCGTCCACACGTCCTCTCGGACCCGCGGTTTCCTCCTAGCTCCGCCGGCCGCGGGACTAGGCGTCGACGCGCCGCTCCGCACGCCTGCGGCCGGGCGCACGGGAAGCCCCGAGGCGCGCATGGGCGCCGCGCCGACGCCCCCTGCCGGCCGGCCGGCTGGCTCCGCGCGCTCGCCCGCCCGCGCCCAACGCTCGGCTCCTAGACGCCCGCGGCCGGATGCCCTGCGTCCGCACCGTCCTCGGCCTCCTGGCGGCTCTGGCGGCCTGCGGCGCCGTCGCCTTCCTCGGCTACTGTGTTTACTTCGACCGGAAGCGGCGTGGGGATCCCGCGTTCAGGCGCCGCCTGCGGGACAGTGAGTGCGACCGCGGCGGCGGCGGCGTGGCCGGGCGGGCGGCGGGCCGGCCCACGGGGCGAGGGCTCCGCGGAGCGCACGCGGGCGTCGGGATGGCTCCAGAGCAGCACGTGCCACGTTGTGTTTGCAGAAAGAAGAGCCCAGCAGCAGAAGGCTGAGAGACGGGGCGCCCAGGTGAAGTGCTTAGCGACGCCGAGGTGGCGTTACAGCGAGTAAGCTCCCGCCCGTGCAGATTGTGGCCGGGCCTCAGGGTCCCGGGCTGGCCTGGGAGCAGGCATTTCCCGCCGCCTCTCTGCCCACCCGCGCCCCGCCCCGCCCCGCTTACATTCGGCCTAGGAGTCCTTTTGATTGTGTGCTTACAAAAGAGGAGGAAGGAAGAACCCTTTGAGTTTATGAAATGGCTCATCCCATTTTAAAAAGAGAATTCTTGGGGACAGCAAACACAAAACAAGCTTAAGTGACTGGCAGGGGAGTTGATATTTTGGGTCAAGGGTTGTCCACTTTACCTACGTTTAAAGACCAGCCCTGGGCAGGGTACCAGTGGTGACACCATCCTGTGACTCCGGTCACCGTCCTGGGCCAGGCTGAAGCAAACCACAGCGTGATTCTGAACACCACCAACCGCCCTGCCAACCCCTCGCCATGCCCTTTGCCAAATCGACACACACTGTTACAACCCTAGGCAAGAAAACAGTTTTGCAACCTACAGAACTAGGTGTGTTGTAGTTAATTACAGAAGGATTTCTGCTATGTGTACTTAGGAAGCTGGGTAAAATGCACATGAGAGTTATTACAAGCATCTCGACCTAATTTCAGTATGCCACGGATTTTTTTTTAATTGCCTAAAATTGTAATTCCATCTTAAGTAGTTGTTTTAAATATTATAAAGAACAACTGTGTTTATCATACCTCGGATTTAAGAGATTAGGTTCAAGATATGCTTTTTAAATAAAAATTAAATAATTTTGATCAGTAACCCCCTATACCTTACATTCTTTATTCATTGTTAAAAATTTTGTGAATCTTTTAGTTGTGGGATCCAGCAAAGAATGAAAAATTGCAAGAACTTTTTCTGCAAGAGGTACAAATGGGACAACTTTGGTTATCCAGAGGTGAGAATGTAAATATTCTTTTGTAAGCGGTTACTTACGATAATATATGTTGAAAAAATATTTGATATTTGTATGTCAAAAAACTTGGGGCACCTGGGTGGCTCAGTCAGTTAAGCCCACTCTTGATTTCGGCTCAGATATGATCTCAGAGTTGTGAGATTGAGCCTCATGTCAGGCTCCGAGCTGAGTGTGGAGCCTGCTTAAAATTCTCTCCCTCTGCCCCTACTCACCCCTGCTCTCTCTCTCTCTCTCTCAAAGGAAAAAAAAAAAAACTAGATGTGTTAACCAACTTGCTTTAGGTAGGGAGATTTTCACTTGGTCACATTGTTCATCTCACTGTATTATACATAACATTCAGGTTTATGTGGCAGTCTTGGAAATGGGCAGATGGAGAAGCAAAAGCCAAATACAGTAACACTACATTTATTGTCAGGTAAAATTCTAAGTAAATGACTTTTACAAATGACCAAATGTTTTATGAATTAAAACTTAAAAAATTTTGAACTGTTTTATAAAAATTTTCCTGCATTCTTAGAGTATACTTAACACGATTACTTATTTTTGATGATGAAATCATTATAGATGACCATTCTTGTACTGCGTTTAATGTAGTGATGTATGTAGGGGCTACCTTGGACTTAAATGGCCATAAACTGTATTTCGGGTTATAATTTATTGCCACCTAATTCCACACAGTTTTGAGAAGGCTTCCCAATATTGTTAGGTAAAATGATGGTAGATAATATAAATATTTTGTAAATGCTGTATGTAATAATCATACCTTTGTTCTGGTGTTAAATCCTGGAAAGAGGGGCGCCTGGGTGGCACAGCGGTGGGCGTCTGCCTTCGGCTCAGGGCGTGATCCTGGTGATCCGGGATCGAGCCCCACATCGGGCTCTTCCGCTATGAGCCTGCTTCTTCCTCTCCCACTCCCCCTGCTTGTGTTCCCTCTCTCGCTGGCTGTCTCTATCTCTGTCGAATAAATAAATAAAATCTTTAAAAAAAAAAAAAATAAATCCTGGAAAGAACAATAATTTGTTTTCAGGCTTCTTTTGTAAGGGATGAATGATGTTGCTGGATAAATCAGCATGACACTCATTTTTGTATCTTTTTTTCAAGTGTTGCAAATCTCCTCTCATCACAGTGCCTTAGCTGTTTTTGCTCTTTTGTCTTTTTTGAAAAGATTTTTTCACCCTGCATTTAAGAGGTAGCGTCCTCCAGAATTTATGAAAACAAAGTCAAAATCCTGGACAACTCATAGCAATACCCAAGATTTTTACTTTAATTCAGTGACTTAATACCATAATAAAGGTTTTGAGAAATGAAAAAAATAAGTCCTTGCACATTAATCATTATAATTGGATGTTTTAGTATTTTATTCAGTACTAATCTTTTCTTCTGGGAAGTTTTATAAACAGGCTAAAAATATCTTTTTTTTTTTTTTTAAAGATTTTATTTATTCATTTGACAGAGAGAGACAGCCAGTGAGAGAGGGAACAGAAACAGGGGGAGTGGGAGAGGAAGAAGCAGGCTCCCAGCAGAAGAGCCCGACGTGGGGCTCAATCCCAGAACTCCAGGATCACGCCCTGAGCCGAAGGCCGATGCTTAACAACTGAGCCACCCAGGCGCACCAAGGCTAAAAATATCTTAAAAATGACAAATGAATAGTTAGAAATGACTTAAATGATATAAAAAGGAGTGATTTTATACAAGATAGTAAAGCATAAACTTCAAGGACCTTCATTTGCACAAGCTTCTTGAAGTTTCTGGGAAGAGTCCTAGCAATTTTGTATTCATAATTTTATATTCTTTTTCTTAAAAAAAGAAATGTCTTTTTTTTTTTGAATGAGACAGAATGACTGTCTCAGTCAGTAGAGCATGTGACTCTTGATCTCGGGGTTGTAAATTTGAACCCACATTGGGGGTAGAGATTACTGAAAAAAAAAATAAAATCTTAAAAAAAAAAAGTGCCCTCCCCAATTATATAAACTAGACACCTCACAGGGCACCTGGGTAGCTCATTGATTGAGGTCTGACTGTTGGTTTCCCCTTAGGTCATGATCTCAGCATCTCTCAGCACAGAGTCAGCTTCAGATTCTCTCTCTCCTGCTTGTGTGTGTGCTCGCTCTCTCTCTCTCTCTCTCTCTCTCTCGCAATCAATCAATCAATCAAATCTTGAAAAAAAAAACTGGGGGCCTCACAGAATTAATTCCTCTGGATTAATTCCTAACTGTGAATACTGCTTGGACATACAGGCAATTAAAATAGTTAAACCCTTTCGCCTTTAACATTTTTTGAATTGGGATAGTAAAATATTTGGAGAGAAAGAGTAGGAATTATAAATAAAAAAACTTATATGATATATTCTTATTCACTTTATGTTTAAAAGCTTTCATGTAATAGTTCGGTTAGACTTAGAGGTGAAGATGTTACAAATATTGAGACAATTAAAACAAAAATTGGTTTTTAACATTTTTCTCTCTGGAGCGCCTGGGTGGCCCAGTTGGTTAAGGGTCTGTCTTCGGCTCAGGTCATGATCCCAGGGTCCTGGGATTGAGGCCTGAATCCGGCTCCCTGGTGGGTGGGTAGGTGTGTGTGTGTGTCTTCTTCTCCCTGTCTCTCTGCCCCTCCTCCCTGCTTGTGTTCTGTCTCTCAAATAAATAAATAAAATCTTTCAAAAAAATAGAATTTTTACCTCTTAACGGTGATAACACTATTTCTGTGGAACCCTAAATCGATGAATTAGCTCTTTAAGGGTTATGTATGTCCATATTTTACTTCTAATGGAGTTCTCATCTTGGTTGCTTGTTTAAATCCCCACCAAACCCCAAACCAGTTAAATCAGAATCTTGGGGATGGAACCCAGGTGTTAGTATTTTTTAAAACTCTCTAGGTTATTAAAATACACTGTTTGAGAACTAGTGTTCTAATGCAGTAATTTTTCATCTAGTTTTCTGTAATCCCTTCAATTTTCTCCACTCCTCTCTGCACACCCCCAATTTTCATTACTTTGCTGTCAAGTAGTTTAGTCCTATAGCCATCTCATGTCGTTATGTCTACATAGGACCATAGAGCCAATAATTTTGATTGAAATTTCTGATTAGCTGATTTGATTGAATTTATTAGTTGTTTGACTTACTTGATCAAATTGAATATTGTTTTTGTGTCACATTAGCTCTATCAACTTGAGAGGAGGCACTATTTTTTTTTAATTTTTAAAAAAAATTTGAGAGAGAACGGGAGAGCATGAGCAGTGGGGAGGGTCAGAAGAAGGAGAAGGAGACCCCCTGCCACTGAGCAGGGAGCCCGATGGAGGGCTCGGGACCAGGACCCTGAGATCATGACCTGAGCCGAGGGCAGACACTTAACTGACTGAGCCACCCAGGTGCCCCAACAGGAGGCACTATCTTATCTTTCTTTAAAAGGTTTAATACAACCGAGTATTTTGACCTGTGTCATCTCCACAAAGCTGTAATTTTATAATTTAAAATAAACCTTTTAGGGCCACCCGGGTGGCTCAGTCGGTTGTGTCTGACTCTTGGTTTCAGCTCAGGTCATGATCTCAGGGTAGTGAGTTGGAGCCCTGCATCAGACTCTGTGCTCAGCAGGGAGTCTGCTTGAGACTCTCTCTCCCTCTGCCCCCTATCCCCCGGCTTGCGTGCTCTAAAATAAATATTTTTTTTTTTAAGATTTTATTTATTTATTTGACGGAGAAAGAACACAAGCAGGGGAGGGGCAGAGGGGAGAGGGAGAAGCGGGCTCCCCACTGAGCAGGGAGCCCAATGCAGGGCCCGGTCCCAGGACCCTGAGATCATGACCCAAGCCGAAGGCAGATGCTCAACCAACTGAGCCACCCAGGCGCCCCTAAAATAATCTTTAATAAAATAAAACTTTTAGTGAAACGCTAGCACAGCATTTCATCTAAGAAATGTCCTTCTCATGGTTTTTCAGTTTAAACTTAATACAGATCTGGGAAGCAATATTTTCTGTCCACCATGCACTTTTCAGATGACCATGTATTTCAACCAATAAATGGGAAATTATGTAACAGCTGAAGAGAGGCAGCACACTGTGGTCTCAAGGTTCAGAAAATTAGGTTCAATTACTAATTTTGGCATTAATTAGTTCTGAATATTTAAATCATTTCACTGACCTTTGCCTGGAATGAAGTAGTGAGACTAAGTGATTCCATGTTATAAACAGAAATTCTGTGATTAAGTTCCATACTACATAAATTTTCATTCTTCATAGCCCATCATCCTAAAATTCATCTTAAAACTACTTAGAAATCAAAGTTCATAAATCTTTTCTTCCCCTACGTATGTAATTTGTTACACTAAACCGTTTCAAACTTTGATAATACAATCTATTTCTTAAGTCTCATTTAGCCAGAACATCAGGTGTTTCCTTTGTATTTCTTCAATTACACATGTAGAGTTACAGATAACTTATCTCCTATCGGTAACAGCAGAAGACAACCTTTAAAAAACACTTAATAACCCCCTCTTGTGAACCCACATTGTAGAACACAAACATTTCTAAAGCAAGAGTGCACTTTTTAATAGTAATTTGGGTCATAAAATTATTCATCTTGCAGGTTGATCACAGTGAATCTAATGGGCAGTTCAACATTTTATAGTCTTTACTCTTGTTAAGACTTGTTTACGGAGTCTCTAGTTTGATATGCTTTTTTTTCATTTTAATACTTGGTGCTTTCTTGGTAATTTGTGGAATGTTTATTTGGAAGGACATTAACATTTTGCTTTAAACCTTATCAATCTGTTTCAGGAGAGCATCAGCTGGGGGTTGAACACCTCAGCAATGCCCTTTTAGTGTGTGGACAACCACAGGAACTTCTGAAGGTTTTCAAACACACACTCCCTCCACAGGTATTTGAGATGCTGTTGCACAAAATTCCCCTTATTTGCCAGGTGAGCACATACTTAATTGTCTTTGCTAACTGAACACAGTAAATAGCGATGTTAGGCTTGATTACATAAAAATAGCCAAGTTTGTGTACGGTTGGGAGTTAAAGGAGTACAATTTCTGAATTTTTGGTTGCTTTTCTTGCCTTGTGATGAAACAAGTACAGTGAATTGTATATTTTGTTGAGTCTTATAGATGTTTCAACATTTCAACTTTAAAGTTGTTAATTGTTAATATTTTGTTTTTGTACCTTCTAAGACATAATGATTACTGACTGCAATGTAAACAGAGGCCTGTAAGTTAAATGATATTGTTAGTTAAATGATGTAATACCTTAAAAATTAGATGTAATACAGAAAACTATAATTTATCAAAGCAGAATAATTCTTTTGGCTTCAAATATGACAAAACATAGAAATCACTTTGGTAATGGAAACATAGGCTAATTTAAATTAGTGTTCTCTTAAGTGCAAGTTTAGATTGATACCAAATGAAATCCACTCATAAGCCAATTTACTAGTGGGTGTTAGTCTACTTAACATTTACCAATTTCTTGGTATATTTTTATATCAACTAGAATTTCCTGCAGATGCTTGGATTTGTTTAGGATTCATTTAGCCATAAGACACTACTTTAACTTCGGTTCACTTTTTATTGCACTGATCACATGTCACGGCTGAGAATACACTGTATAATGTTGGACTGGCTCAGAGTCATTCATATTGGACTCAGCTTTTGAACAAAACACAGTCTCCACTAGAGCATAATAGTCAACTCTTACACATTCCCCAGGTAGTCTCAGATGGGATGTTTCCTGTAGACATATGAAAAATATGGCTAGGACACAAATGTATAATGCCCACCCTGACACAAGAAGGGAGGCAAGAAACTATCGTGCGTTGAAATGATTAGCAAGTAACTATTTTATGTATTTACCAGCAATTTGAGGCAGACATGAATGAACAGGAATACTTGGAGGATGATCGTGATTGAAAAACATTTCAACGTATCCACAGTCCAGTCAGAACACTATGGTACTTTATATATAATATAAACAACTGCTCAGTGGTATTTCCATTTATTTAACTTTTAGTAATAAAAAATTGTTTCTATCTCATACATGATTGACACATATTTTGCTTTAAAATTAACAGTCACAATTGAAGAAACAATGGTTTATTTTTCTAATGAAATTACCAAGCTGCTGAATCTTAAGGCCTCAACAAATGTTGCATCTTATTATTTTCATTGAACAATAAGACCTCCTATTTTGATTATTCTCGGTAAATAGCAATTTTGTTTCTCCAGTTGTTTCCATTTGCCAAAATCATGACAGACAGTTTAATGTGGTGGCTACTGCTTTCAGGGGATTCTATCAGACGAATCCTCATTTCCATCACAACAGCTGCTGGCAATCTTTCATCAAAAGTCCATCCATCAGGACTTCTCTATCGTGGTTGTCCAAGAAGTCCTGCTTTGGCTGCCAGGGCTTCATTCTGCTGAATATGATATTCCTGAAATCTCATGGATATTCTTTGTGTCATTTTTAAATACTTCTGTAAGCAATGTTCGGAACAGGTGGTCTAGAAATAAAAAGAGAAGATCCAAGAGGCAACAAAGAACTATTAATTTTTAAAAAGTGCACGTATTCTAAATGAACAACCAACGGGTATTTTTCTTTTCTTTGCATACATGAGAACTAAATGGTATGAATGAGTAGCAAGTGACCATAGCTTTCAATTCTTAGTTTTATCCACTTATAAGAATTAATATATACTGAATGCCTACCAGTTTGTAAGCACTAAAAACAATGGTATGTCCCTGCCTTTTCCAGCCCTCATTCTGATTGTTAAAACAGAGGCCCAGGAGTAAGTTTGTTCCTTTTTATGAGAAACTCCATTCCACACGTTCTTAACTTTCAACATTTCTTTTTAACAATATTATACTTAGCATTTTTCAAGCTTTGTCATTTATTTAACAAGGACTTGTTGATTGCTGGTTATATGTTCTTGGCATGAATGTTGATCAACATCTTACAATGGAGGAAGTTTATGTCACTTTTAGCCAATATATAGATGTTTTGATGAGGCTACTGAAAGTTAAGATTTCTCATAGGATTGAGTTTTCAGAGTCCACCTATATTCAAGCTCTGCTTTTTCCAAAATTAACTTGAGTTGTCAGCATCAGATAGAAGAGCCATATCAAGTTTCTCTAGCCAGGCCATCTTGACTGAAAGCTACTTAGCAAGAATCCTTGCTACGGAATGGTAATTCAGCAAGCCCTAGGCATCTGATCAAAAAAATAAAAATAAAATAAAAATAAAATCTGCCATGTTACAGTAAAAATGACTGTCTTATTAAATTTGGGATCATTAAATTCAATCCCATGGGTCCCTGACTGCTTCAGTTCCTCTGAGCAATGGAACATACTAAGTAACCCAAACTCCTGTAATAACTAGGAACAAGGAAAATGGTTAGAGGCATCCCATTTCTATTGTTTACCACAAGCTTAGAGAATTTTTAGTGGGCAACGCTTTTCATACCTCTTCAGGTTTCACTTCTCTTGTTGTGAAGTCTTTAACGCAATCCAAAAAGCAGGTTTCTGTAAGTTTATTGTAGGTTCCAAGAAATTCCTTAAACTATGAACAAATCAGAACATACTTTAATATTTGGTTTTTTAAAACAAAGATGTTTTGAGACTTTAATTACTGATGTTTTATATTTGGGGAAAATACCCTGTAATACTTGAAATCAACAGTTCTTTCACTGACTCAGTTGGGCATAATATGACCTGTATGGTATGATCTACAAAATATAGTCCAGTTTTCTAGCTGAATATTTATTCGTTCCTGGGTATCTGTCAAATTATCTGAAAAATAAATATGTTTCATATCATTTAAAGCTCATTTTTAGAAATGAAATATGAAGTTATTTTGTGAGATCAATGACTGACATGGTTGCACCCAGTTATGCCTTAAATTTTTTGCAAAATTCTTTTTTGTTAATTGTAATACCTTACCTGTTTTATCTGATCAGATTCTGGTATTTGTGCAGCCATATTCTATTGGTATGTTTATTAGTCACCTGATTTAAAAATTAAGAAAAAGTTTGTCAGTCCATGAACAAATATTTTTAGGCTAGGTAAAGAGTTAGGTAATTAAAACAAGAATAGTTCATGAAAAGAAAAGTTTACCTGAAATTACTGTTCTTCTTTTATAAATTTCTAACAGAGTATGTAATTATATTCCCCCCTCCCCTCACAATCCCCCAGGGTCATTAATGGCATCGAAGAACCCTACAGTTTACAGAATTAGATTTTTTAATGCTGGCTATGGGCCCCAAAGGCCCCCTCTAAGTCTCCAGTTTTAAGACAGCTTGCTCTGTTATCTTGTAAGGTTACTTGCTAAAGCCTCATTCCTAGTGGAGTTCTAAGGGAAACCAAGAGATCTCTGGTGTCTTCCTGCAAGTACTTAAGTTTAACTATTCCACTGGTTGCTAATGTAACTTTGACCTGTGATAATAATGATTCTTTTACTATCTCTACATAAATACAAAGTTTCTATTAATTGTTAATAAACACCATTGATGTGGGGCGCCTGGGTGGCTCAGTCGGTTAAGCTCAGACTTGTGATTTCGGCTCAGGTCATGATCTCATGGGCTGTGGGATCGAGCCCCACATGGAGCTCCATGCTCAGTGGGGAGTCTCCTTAAGATTCTCCCTCCCTCTGCCCCCCCCCATAATGCGCTCTCTCTCAAAAAAAACAAAAAAATACACATAAGAAAAAGACATTAGTACAGTACTGTAAAAAATCTGCATTTAAGTAGACCGGTATAGTTCAAACCTGTGTTGTTGTTTAAGGGTCAACTGCATATGTTTTTACCATACAAACTACCTGAAAAATACCAACAATTAACTGAAGCTCTCAATTTTTCAAGTATTGCTGTGCTGTTATAAAATACCACTAACCAGGGGTACCTGGGTGGCGCAGTCGTTAAGCGTCTGCCTTCGGCTCAGGGCGTGATCCCGGCATTCTGGGATCGAGCCCCACATCAGGCTCCTTGCTGGGAGCCTGCTTCTTCCGCTCCCACTCCCCCTGCTTGTGTTCCCTCTCTCACTGGCTGTTTCTCTCTCTGTCAAATGAATAAATAAAATCTTTAAAAAAAAATACCACTAACCAAAGAGACAGAAGATTCTATATTATACAGTGCACTTTAGGACTTGTGCTTCTGGAAAGATGGAACAAGAGATGTGTTTTTCCCTGTTCTTCAAACTAAGTACAACTAAAAACCCTGGACATGACACATAAAATACCTGTAAGACTCTAAAAGGTGGAGAGAAGGAAGTGTATTGGCCAGGGCCCTTGGGACCTGAGAAACAAAACAGTGGGGAGTTTCTCTTTTTCTCTCTTTTTTGTCTTCTATATCACAGAGTTGGAGCTGAGGAAGCCAGCAATCTGCAGTTGCCAATGGGCACAGTCAAAACCCCCCATCTCCCCAAAGCTGGCCCTCTTTAGCCAAAGGGCCAGGAAAGGGAAGCCTATAAGATAGAAAACTTTCAAACAGTGACTGTGTACTTCAGGCAAACAAAAACACTGCGACCTGCACCCCCCATCCACCCACATCAACATAAGCCAAGTTAGGAGCCTAGACTTTCAGTCCCCCACAATTCAGAGAAGGGAGATTAGGAAGCAGGGACTTTTCATCCTTAGTGGGCATTCATGAGGGCTCCCCCACCCCAACAACCATCAGTGGGAACAGCATGAGGAGCCTGGACTTCTACCTCAATTGGCAGTAATGAGGTACCTTTCTTTCTCCCCTCTGGGTGGTATCAAAGGAGGCCTCTTTGAGATTCAAGGCTTGCATTACTGTTCCATGGTAATTAGTTCACCTACCTTCTTCTGGTGTCAATGGAGACCACGTGGGGAGCAGTAATGAGGCACTCCAGTCCCTCTCAGCCAGGGTGATACTAATGGAGGCCTGCTAGAGAGCCGTAATTCCTACTCCTGCCCAGCAGTATGAGGAGCACACCACCTCCCATACACCTTAAGTGACAGGGTGAGGCACCTGGACTTCTATCCTACACCTAGTAGTAATGAGGTAGCATGCCCCCTCCGCTACTTCTGCTAATGAAGCAGTGGCAAAAGGCGCCAGCTAGAAAAGAAGATTTAAACAAGATCTAGAGCCTCATAACACAATACACAAAATGTCCAAGTTCCAATAAAAAAATCAATCATCATACCAAAGACTAAGAAAATCTTAAACTGAATGAAAAAAGACAATATATACCCAATACTGAGATGACAGATTCAGAATTATCTGACAAAGATTTTAAAACGGCTATTATAAAAAATACCCCAAGGAGCAGTTACGAATATGCCTGAAACAAACAAGATATTAGAAGAACCAAATGGAAAGCTTAAGAACTGAAAAATTAAATAACCAAAATAAACTGAACAGATAGCATCAATAGCAGAATGGGGGACAGAGGAAGCAATCCACAAACCAGAAGATAGAAAATAGAATTGAGTAACAGAAAAATATAATGAAAAAAATGAACAGAGTACCAGGAACCTATATGAATGTAACAAAAGATCAAATATTTGTTCCAACAGAGTCCTGGAAGAAGAGGAGAAAAGAGCAGGGCTGTAAAAGTACTGAAGAAATAATGGCTGAAAACTCCCCAAATTTGGCAAAAGAGATAAATTTATAGATCCAAGAGAAGCTGAATGAATGCCAAAGAGCATAAACACAAAGAAATCTACATCAAGATAAAGCACAGCCAAGCATCTAAAAACTAAAGACAAAAATTTTTGAAAGTAGCAAGTGAAAAAGTGACATCTTACCTACAGGGGGAAGACAATTAGGATGACGTCAGTCAAGCCAGTACCTGTATCTAGAAAAAATACACTTCAGGAATGAAGGGGAAATCAAGACATTCTCAAATGAAGGAAACTAGAATTTGCTGCCAGCTGACCTACCCTAAAAGAAGAATTAAAGTTCTAAACAGAAAGGAAATGATAATACGAGACTTGGAACATCAAGAAGGAGGAAAAACAGAGTAATAACAAATATGAGTAAGTACAATACACTTTCCTTCTCTTCTTAAGTGTCCTGTTTGACAGTTGAAGCAAAAATTATAAAATAAAACTGTCTAATGTTGTTTTAAATGTATATTAATAAATATGGTGAAGGTACAAGGAGGTAAGGTTTCTACACTTCACTGAAACTGGTGTTGACACCTTTAGACTGTGATAAGGTATTTAAGTATCATATAGTACCTAGAACAATCACTAAAAAGGATACATAAGGAAACATACTCAAAAATACTATAGATAAATCGAAATTCCAAAATATATTCATGAAATCCATGGAGAGGCAAGAAAAAGAGAAAAACAGAACAGAAAATAAAAAATATCAAATTTAAGCCCTAATAAATAATTACATTAAATATAAGTGGTCTCAATAATCAATTAAAAAAGACTGGTGGAATGGGTTAAAAAACATTACCAACTATATGATGTCTCTAGGAAATTTACTTCAAATATAATGATACAGACAGGTTGAAAATGAGAGAAAAAGATCTATCATGCAAACAATCAAAAGAAAATAGTGGATATATTAATACCAGACAAAGTAGATGTCAGAGCAAAGGAAATTACAAGACAGAAAGGGACTTTAAGGATTAATCTACCAAGAAAACATAGCAATCCTAAATGGATATGCACCAAACACAAGAGAGTTGCAAAATACACAGAGCAGAACTGAAAGGAGAAAGAGACAGATATAGTTGAGGACTTCAACATTCTTCTCTCAACAATCAATAGAACTAGAAAGAAAATTTACAAGGATACAGAAAAAAACCCACTATCAACCCACAATCCACATTTAACCCAACAGCACAGATTACACATTTTTATCAAGTGCCCATGGAACACAGACCAGGATAAACCATATATCCTGGGCCATAAAACTAGCCTCAACAAATTTAAAAGAACTGAAATTATACAGAATGTGTTCTCTGGCCACAATAAAATCAAACTGGAACTCCTAACAGAAAGATAACAGGAAAATCTCCAAATATTTGGGAAATAAACTACTTCTAAGTAATCCATGGGTCAAAGAGGAAGTCTCAAAGAAAAAAAAATTATTGAACTGAATGAAACTGCAAATACAACACATCAAAATTGGTGGGACACAGCTAAATCAGAGTGAAGAGGAAAACTGACAACTAAATGCATATAATAGAGAAAAATAAAGGTCTCAAATTCACAATCTAAACTTTCACTTCAAGCACCTAGAAAAAGAACAGAATAAACCCAAAGCATGTAGAAGGAAGGAAATTATAAAGAGCAGAAGTTAATGAAAATGAAAACAAGTGCAACAAAAGTCAATAAAACAACGAGCTGGTTCTTTGAAAAGATTATAACAGACAAACCTCTAGCAAGAGTAATAAAAAAAAATCACATTATCATTTAAAGGAATGAAACACGACATATCACCATAGACCCTGCAGACATCAAAAGGATAATAGCACAACAACTCCAATATATAGAAATATAACAACTTATTTATGAATTTAGTATTATCTAAATCTCAAAACCACAGTACACAGAAGAAAATTATAGAAAATATCCTCATAAATTAGACATAAAAATCCTTGACAAAATAATAGCAAATGTAATTCAGCAATATATAAAAATAATTATACACCTTGAATAAGTGGAGTTTACTCCAGAGATGGAGGACTGGTGAAGTATTTGGAGAAAAATCATGAGATCATGTCAATTGATACGGAAACAGCATTTGACAAATTCAACACCCATTCATGATAAAAACTCTCTGAAAATAAGGAAAAGAGAACTTCAACTTGATAATGAGCATCTACAAAAAACTGTAGTTAATGGTGAAACACTATTTTCCCCTAAGATTATGAGCAAGGCAGGGTATCTGCTCTTACCACTCTTAATATACTGCTGGAAGTTCTACCCAGTGCAGTAAAGCAAGAAAAGGAAATAAGACACACAGACTGTAAAGGAAGAAAATAAAATTGTATCTCTTTGCAGATGACATAATTGTGAACATAGAAAATCCCAAGGGATCTACAAAGAAACTCTTAGAACTAGTAAGTTCAGGAAAGTCACAGGATACAAGATAAGCATGCAAAAAATCAATTCTATCTCTATATACTTGCAGTGAACACTGAAGACACTGAAAAGTACAGTACCATTAATCACTCAAAAAAAATTTAGGGATAAATCAAACAAAGCATGTACAAGACTTATCTGCTGAAAACTACAAAATGCTGATGAAAAAAATCAAAGACCTAAATAAACGGAGAGACTTACTGTGTTCATGGACAGAAAAATTCAACATAGAAAGGATGTCCAGTTTCCCAAAAATAACAAAAAATTAATTGCTTAATGCAATTCCTATCAAGGTCCCAGGAAGACTTCTTGTAAATATAGATGAGATTATTTTAAAATTTATATTAGAAAGCAAAGGGACTAAAATAGCTAAAACAAATTTTAAAAAAAGAATAATAAAATGAGGGAAATCAGTCTACCTGATTTAAAGACTTATTACAGAGCTACAGTAATCAGTATTGTGTGCTATGGGTGGAGTAGCAGACACATAGATCAATGGAAAAGAACAGAGAACCCAGAATTCAAATATGCCCAACTGATTTTTAGTAAAGGGACAAAAGCAATGAAATGAAGGATAGCCTTTTCATCAAATGGTACTAGAACAATTGTATATCCAAAAGAAAAAATTTAACCTCAAACTGAGTCTCTCATTTATGTATGACTTATATAAAAATTAACTCAAAATGGATCAGGAACTTAAATGTAAACATAAAATACTACAATTTATAGTGACAACACCAAATGCTGGTGAGTATGTGGAAAAACTGGATCACTCAGATATTCCTAGTAGTAATGTAAAATCGTATAGCTACTCCAGTAAACAGTTGGGCAGTGTCTTAGAAAGTTAAATATGTAACTACCATATGACCCGGTAATTGTATTCCTTGGCATTTATCAGAGAAATGAAAACTTATAGTCACACAAAAACCTGTACGTGAATGTATGTGGAAGCTTTCTTTGTAACAGTCAAAAACTGGAAACCACCCAAATGTTCTTCAGTAGGTGAATGGAAACTGGTACACCAGTACCATGGAATACTACTCAGCCATAAAAAAGGAAGGAGTTATTGATGCATGAAAATTGGATAAATCTCTAGAGAATTATGCTGAGTGAAAAAAAGGCAATTCCAAAATGTTATACACTATATAATTTATATTACATTCATGAAATGACAAAATTAAAGAAATGGAGAATATTAGTGATTGTCAGGGGTTAAGGAGGGGATATAGGTAGGAGGGAAGTGAGTATTGCTATAAAAAGGCAAAATGAAAGACTTCTGTAATGGAAATGTTCTGTATCTTGACTGTATCATCAATACCCGGATTGTGATAGTATGATGTTTTGTAATATGTTACCACTGTGGAAAACTCGGTAAAGGCACAAGGTATGTCTACATTTTTTCCTACAACTGAATGTGAATCTATAACAATTTCAAAATAAAAAGTTTAATATAAAAAAAATGAAGTTGTCCAGCTGTCTAATCCCTGCTGAAAAACAAGATGCAGTGGGCAGTATAGTTAAGTGTTAGCAAACGCTCAGAACTAGAGTTCTTTTGGCTTCTCATTCAAAAAACAGCCTGAAAAGATCCAAGAACTGGTCAAATACTTGTGAAAATAGGTGTTAAATGAAACACTGTTTTGTGGGAACTTAAAAAATACAAGGGCAGTTACCCTGAAGATACAAATGTAGCGATCTGAAGGGGCACCCACACCCCAATGTTTATAGCAGCAATGTTGACAATAGCCAAACTATGGAAAGAGCCCAGATGTCCAAAGACAGATTAATGGATAAATTAGATGTGGTGTATATATATATACAATGGAATATTATGCAGCCATCAAAAAATGAAATACTGCCATCTGCAATGATGTAGATGGAAGTAAAGGGTATTATGCTAAGTGAAATAAGTCAATTAGAGAATGAATTATCATATGATCTCACTGGTATGTGGAATTTAATAAACAAGGCAAAGGATCATAGGGGAACACAGGAAAAAAAGGAAACAAGAAGAAACCAGAGAGAGAGACAAACCATAAGGAGACTCTTAACCTCAGGAAACAAACTGAGGGTTGCTGGAGTGGAGGGGGGGTTGGAGGGATGGGGTGGCTAGGTGATGGACAGTGGGGAGGGTATGTGTTGTGGTGAGTGCTGTGTATTGTGAAAGACTGATGAATTACAGACCTGTACCCCTGAAACAATACATTATATGTTAATAAAAATAAATTTCAGGATGCCCTCCAAAAAAAAAAAAAAAAAAAAAAAGAAACCAGAGAGGGAGACAAACCATAAGAGACTCTTATCATAGGAAACAAACTGAGGGTTACTGGAGAGGAGGGGGGGCCCAGGGATAGGGTAACTGTGTAATAGACATTGGGGAGGGTATGTGTTGTAATGAGCATTGGGTATTATGTAAGATTGATGAATCACAGTCCCTACCCCTGAAACAAATAATACTATTATATGTTAATTAACTGAATTTAAGTAAGTAACAATAAGTAAAATTAAAAAAATACAAGGGCAATAAAACCTATATTACGGAACAATAGGCCTCTAGCTGAAATGACAAAAGTTCATCCATAAGATCATGAGCCTTCTGAATTATTGAATTGTATAGTACATTCACTGTACTTCAGGATACTGGTGTTTGTACACCTTACACCAAAAACGAAAACAGATCTGATTTTCTTACTTATAAAAACCTTAGAAATTTGCATGTTCACTGATTGTGGTGTCAAAATCCTGTTCTTTTTCCTATTCCTATCCTTTTATTTCTTCAGGTTAAAATTCATATATAATCACTTTTTAACTAGAGTTCAGAAAGGCAGAAGGTATGAAATCTTTAAATGTTAAGTTTCAGAGACTGGTAACGCTGTACTGACTCTACCCCACCTGCCCCTTAGTATACAACTCATGGTGACAAATGACGGTTGTTATTGGGAAGTCTTTGACAACAAATAAATGAGAAGTGCCCCAAATGTTCTTGGTATGAATTCTATTTAAAAATTATTTTCTTGGGGGGGGGGCGCCTGGGTGGCTCAGTCAGTTGAGTGTTAAGACTCTTGGTTTTGGCTCAGGTCATGATCTCAGGGTTGTGAGATCAAGCCCCGTATCTGGCTCTGTGCTGAGTGTGGAGTCTGCTTCAGATTCTCCCTCCCTCTGCCCCTACCCCCACTTGTGTGCATGCTCTCTCTCTCTCTCTCTCAAATAAATGGATAAATAAAATCTCTAAAAAATATATATATATATTTTCTTGGTATTTTTAATATACAGTCATTAATAGTATATATCTCTTCCTTTAAAGTTTATCATATTATGACTAATCTATTTAAGAATTGGAAAAAAAATAGTTCTATTCCATACCCCTATGTTAACATTATGATTTTCTCTAGTCATTCAATTATATATATATATATATGTTTTTTTTTTTTCAAATATCTTCCCAGACCTACAACTGATTCAGTTTTCTCAAGTCCGTCTAAGTCTCCAAAGCTCTTCTCTGTAGTCACCAATATCAAGATTATGGTATACTTAATTATAAGCACTTGTTTCTAGAAAATATTGGAGATAACTGAGTGAATGATTTTCATATTTAGTTGCTAGTTTGGGGTCTTTTAAGTCTTGGGGCATTGTATTTTACAGTTATTTAATACTAAATTGTGCTGACTGACAAAGTCCAATAGCCACACAAACCACCTGATGGTGAAAACAGGTAGAAGCAATGTGGCTGCCCTTTGATTTAGTCCTAGTTTTCAGCTATTACAGCAAATGTTTGTTATTGTAGAAGCAAATATCCTATCAGAGGTTATCTTATGGTTATATCCCTGAAACCTGCAGAGGGAAGGAAAGGGTAAGAAAGTTCTAGAATCTTTGGCTTAGGTCTTGGGAATGATCATAACAATGCTAAGTTATTTTTGTGTCAAACAAAATATATAATAAAACTAGTGAACTTAAGAGTAAAGAGAAATCTTATCAGTCATCAATTCAAACCTTTTCTGATGCATGAGTTTCCTTTTGTTCTGGAAAATTAGTTGTCCGACCTTTGCTTCAATGTCTCCAATGACTGATTTCTTACCTGAAAAATGAGGGGATTACAATATAACTACTGAGAGGCCTCTTCAAGCTCTAAGTCTATTTGATGAAATCTAAACTTGTTGGCTAAATTGTTTTCAATTAATGAAATTAGTTTCCTCAATCTATTCTGAGGTTACAATTCCTTAGCATATGTGTTATATGTATTAAGAAGTACTTAACATCCTAATCTTTCCAGGTAGTATGTTTAGGTAAACACACAAGGACAAACAATTCCCAGAAATTTCTGAAAACAAAACAACCAAAGGACTAGGATGTGACAAGGGAGATGCCCTCCATTTCTTTTTTGGAATCACATGCAGATTTGTACCAGGTCTGGAGCCAAATTTCTAATACTGTTCAAACTTAGTTTACAATAAGTGATTTTTCTGATGTCCTTGGCCATTATCACAGTAATCGACCCTAGTCTCTGCATGACTGGTACTGGTAATTGGTAATCTTGTGATTCAGGCAAGGATCATGAATGAATGATAAAACTACGGGGTGAAAGGTAGTTGGGGATTAGGATATATCCATGGTCTTAAAGTATCTCCATAGGTTACTACCAAAGGAAAACAGTCCCTTTACATTGAAAAGATAGGCAATCATCACCATAACCAATAGAGACACAGTATCAACTATGTAGTATTCTTGCCAAAAGTGTCTGATCTGATTCTGATCATGAGGAATAACTAGGAAAATCCACAATGTGGAACAATTGGTAAGACAACTAGACTAGTCTTTTTAAAAAGTTAGTCATAAAGGAAAGGGATAGAAAGGCTGTTCTGGATTAAGTGACTAAGAGTCATGACAACTAAACAATGTGTGAACTCTGGACCTTGAATCAAAAAAAATTTTTCTGAGTTAAAAATAAAGACATTTTTGGGATAATTGGAGAAATCTGAATGTTACCTTATTAGGTATGATAATCTTACTGTGGCTATGTAATAGATTGTTCTTAAGAAGATACATGCTGAAGAAATTAGGGTTAAAGGTCATGTCTGAAACTTACTTGCAAACCAGTCAGCAAAAAAAGTATCTATTTATATATGTATATATGGAGATATGAGAGTGGGAAAGAGGAAGTAAATAAGATGTTAACAGCAACACAAAAGAAATGTAAGAAAATTTTGTGAGCCATATTTTTTGTTTCAGGGCTATCATTGTCTTTGATAGGTCAGATGTCTAAATTGATCTGAACTTGTCTGATACAAAATAGGGCTCTGGCACATGTCCCTTTGCTTTAGATTATCTGCAGCAGGTTTAATGAATTATGTCTGATTAACTGGCAACCCCAACTCAGCTTACTACTAATCAGGGCAAAAAATATTTGTGAAAGATTACTGCTTTTGGTTTTAAAGCATGGCTTCCAGGCCTGAAGGGTGAGCCTCTGAGCACTGGACTAGATGGGGGCAAGACTACTTGGGTTTTAACCCCAGGTCTGATATGAAAGGGGTTTGTAAGATCCAAATCAAATCATTTATTTAAGTCATTTTAATAAGTTTCTATGCCTACCCTCACACCTTACAGACTACAGACGGAAGGTCACTTTTCTTTCATATTTAAGTTTCAGCTAGAAAATAAGGGAGTTAAGCTATCTTCAAAGTCTCTGACATTGTTGTATCTTTTAATTCACCTACATTATAAAACAAATTGTGAACAAACAGGTACCTAGGAGCCCAATAATGAAGAGAGAAATGTAACTGACATAAGAAATAATGACAGAAATGTTATCAAGAATAATTAAAAGGTTCTCCAAAGCTAAGCCCCTAAGGTCCTTTTTAAAATTTTTCTATGAAAGTAGACAGATAAGATGCAGAAATAAACTGTTATTTAACTTTAACAGCAGATTACATTTTTTGTTTTGATTAATTAAAAAAAAACCGTTAGTAATGCGTGAAGGGAAACGTTTAAATAGTGCGTCCTCAAAAATCAGCAAATCAGATAAGGGGTGTGGGGTCATGGTATTGTCTAAAGATTTTTCAGTTAAAGGCGGGTCTCCTGTCAGCTCAAGGTCACCGCGTGGATGCTTTACATTTAACTCAGTTTCCCAAAACAAGACCCCGACTCCCCAAACCCGGATTGGGGATGGCTCAGAGGTTCAAATTCCGACCCTCGCCCCAGTGATGCGGTCCCTGGGCAGCTCCCAAACCCTCTCTGGGACGCGCTGCCGGTCTCCGCAACTCCCCCCCCCAGAGATCCCGCCACCTTCCCGGAGCGTAACCTGTTGCCCCCCGCCTGGGAACCCGGGATTCTAAGGGCAGAGAAAAGAAACCATACTTAAACACAGGCTCTCGCATCCGACACCAGTGCGAGGCTGGGGGGGCTGCGCTGCCAGTCGAGCCTAGGGGCGGAGGGTCTGGGTCAGGGCGGGCGCCGCAGCCGCTGGATGGGAGAGAACACGTGGGAGAGGCTATGTCACATAGCCCTTAGACTTTAAGACGCGGATTCGTTACAACGCAAGGAACTCTGGAGGAAAAACCGCTATCTTCAGTGAATTCTAAAATTCTCTAAGGATTAAGTTTTGTAATTGCATGCTTAGTCGTCTCTATTCTTGACTTCTACACTACCATCCACCCGAATCTGTCGAGAGTTTTTCTAAAACTAATTTACTTAATCCCAGGTCCCTAACGGTCTTCAGGAGCTACACTGTAAACAGTCCCTAGTCAACAGGAGTGGTATTGCCAGTTAGGTCGGGACCTATGCGGGCCTCCGATGAGAATTTCCAGTTTCATTCAATGTTGAGGTCTTGTGGGGCAATGTACTACTTAAAAAAAATAAAACCAGATTCGCACGTTTTAAACGTTTTACATTGGGAGTTTGTTTCCACCCGGAGAGGGATGGAAGAACACCAGAGGGCGTTCAGCTGTGTGGTTGGTTGTTTTGGATGATTTTCTCGGCGCGCATGCGTGTTGTGTCTCAAGGGCCGACTTAAAGAGAAGTGGGTGTTGACCCGCGGGCAACCGAAGCTGTTGTCAGGTTATACCTGTGACTGCGGGGTTGCCGAGCGTTCGGGAGACGCAGAGGGGTGAATTTAGGTGTCCGATGGTTGCGTCTGGAGGGGTGTGTAAGACTCTTTGGCTGAAGAAAGCTATTAAGCTTCTTATATGGGTGATTAAAAAAAAAAAGCATTTCAGTTTTACGTGCTTGACTCCTGCTTCTCAACAGATCTTAACCCCGCCTCCACATCTGTTTGGTTTTGCACTGCCAGCTCTTGGCTTTGGGGGTGCTCTGTGTTAAGGTTATTATTGCTCATGCGGCCATTCTTTTGTCATCCCCATTCTCAGATTCATTGGCGTGTGCGTTAATGGACTGAGTGGGATTAATGGGTAAATATGATGTTCAAGTTGTCTCTAGTTTTGGATTAAATACCAAATTGAAATTTCTAGCTTTGTGGATAGTCTGTTTAGACATTGTTTTATTTAAAGGTTGATGACTGTATGTTTTAAAATCACTTGAAATTCACATTTTCTTTATTGTACTCCCTCGTTCTTTCTCCCTCAAGTCCTCAAAGCGGTGAAAATTTTGTTCTGAAGTTTAATGGACCCAGAAGAAATTCTTCTATTCAGAACTGTGGGACTAATTTTGTTACCAATAATATGAAAGGCTCTGAGTTTAGCCCGGAGAAGAAAAAAAGGGTTAAAATACCAGCGAGGAGACTTCGTGAGGTAGTTTCTCCAAATCAGGGAGGTAATTTGACTTTGCTGAAAGATGAGTTGCCCTGTGTTCCTTCAGCGTTGTCTGCAAATAAACGTCTTCCTGTTAGAACCGAGGCTAGCTTGAATGGAAAGTTACGTGGTATGTGACTCTGAATAGCTTTCACTTGTAAATCTTTAGTCTTTATTTTCATTTCGGTTTTTGCGTTTCAAAATTTAGAGGATTTTTAATGTTTAAATTCTCAAACATAAGATACATCTAGTTTGTATAGATGTTTGAAAGCTGACACTTTTCCCTGGGAAAATGGCTAGCACAGTCTAATCGAATCATATCGAATAGGTGGAATGAATGAAACACTTCTGTGCTTTTTCTTTGTGTGGTTTTTGCACATTGTTCTTGTTCACATCTGTGATGGATGCACTTAACTAGTATGATGTGTTTATAGTACATCAGTAGGGCTTTTTACCAAACGCTCTACCTTCTGTTCGGATAGTGTTATTCAGTTTGGCATAGTATGTTCCAATTCACTTAACCTGTCTCTCCAGTAAAAATGAAGAAAACATATGCTTTGCCCATTTCGTTAATGATCAGAAGCATCAAATTAATGAATATATGTGCAAAAGCAAAAAAATGAGTATATAACACTGCTTTTGGGGGGGGGTGCGGCATAGTAAAGGCCTGCTTTTATATCATGTACATATTTTATTCCTGGCAAATGATTCTGTCCGTAGTTTGTCCAAATCCAACATTTTAATGATTTACTTTAAAACATTTATCTCGTTTGTCAGTGTTGATCCTTATTTTCCAAAATACCAGCTGTAAAACCTTCATCAGGATATATTTTAATTACAGTTTAAGTTTTTTGCATGAAAAGTGGCTTCTAGTTTAGGTTAGGTTTTGCATTAATATGGAGTTTATAGTTCTTGAGTCATGCCTGTACAGTTTCCAAAAATACGGTTCTGATTTTAAAATCACTAAAATTGATGCCTTTGTTTTGTTAGGTTCATCAGACTTGACTTCTGCTAGAAACTATCGGCAGCCTCCACTGGAAAATTCTATTGTGTCAGAAAGTGTAAGCAAAAGAATTCTTAATTATGTTCATGTTAAACTTTTCAGTATTGTTGAGTAATATGTTCTTAAATTATGTTTGATGAACGACAGGCCTTATTTTTGCTTAAATTTCACTTTTCAAGAGAAATATTTTACATACAATTGTGACGTGAACAGTATTTGAGACACTAAATAAAAAGTCTTCTGTAGAATCAAAAATACTTATTACTAAGATGTTGAACACTGAGAGAAATATTGTTATGGAAAAGAAACTCTGCTGTTGCCTAAGGAAATGGTGTTCTAGACCAGAGACTTAACATACTGTTAGGGAAAGGTAAAGAAACAGTAACAACATCATTTTTAAAAAGTGAGGTGTGATTATATGTCATTCAAGCTATTGTAAGGTCTTTTGTGTGGTTTTTTTGAGGGGTCTTTAAGAAATAGTAACATGAAATTCTCATCTAGATCTTTATAATGCTGAAAATATTTGATGAAAAAATACATTTCGTTCATGCAGTCTAATTAGATTTTGACCACTAATCGTAATGTTGACTATAGATTGTCAACTTAACAAGTCTTAAGAGAGTTTCATAATATAATATCTTGAAAATTGAAGCTGGTAAACTAAGAATGAAAACTGTTCACTTACCAACTTTGCAAAAAATTCACAATAAAAATTTGTAATTACATGCTGTACTTGGTCCTTGCGTAAATGCTTAGCCTTTGGGTTGGTGTTTTTGTTTCTTTTTTGGGTATGCCTTATTTAATAATTAATGGTATTTGGATTCCACTATCTAAATAATTTCCCAGATGGTTATGCTATTATATGATTACTTCTGGAAAGACTATTTCAGTATACATTCTTCAGCAAGATCATGAGCAGAATTAGTGGTATTATTTTCTCCTAACTTTACCAATACAAGACATTAGAATTAGACAAAACAACAACAACAACAACAAAAAAACCACTTTGCCATTTTGATAGGTAAAGAAAGCATCTTGTTTTATTTTGTATTGTATTATTACTGAGGGGAACATTTTTTCCATGTATATTGCCATCTTTATTCTTTTGTGAGTTACATATTTATATGCTGTATTTTTTCTTACTCATTTGTAGGAAGTCTTTGTATTAATGTCCCAAATGCATTTTATTGTATTGTTAGTCTCATGGACTGTTTTTAGGAAGTTAACACTTGTTTGTCAGGGGATAGCCTGATCACCTTCCTTTTATGATTTTCTCTTTACCCTTTTCTGATTTAGGGGAAAAAAAAAAGAGATGTGTCTAAGGAAGGTGAAGAGCAGTGTTGAATGAACCTAGTACTTAAAACGTCATAGTGTCTTAGCACTGAATAGAATCTTAGAAATGAAATCTAGGGTTACACATGTGAGCAGAAAGCTGTTTGCCTATAGAGAAGCCATCTGAGACTATATTTTGAGCTCAGGAATAAAGAATGCTCTGTTTGTGTTGTTGTGCCATGTGTTGACCATCCTTATGCACTCCACTTGATTCAAAATGAATCACATTTTCACACTAAACTGTAGCAACTGTATTGTTACATGACTCTGTTATATGACTTGTTGTGCTAGAAGTGGCAAATTGAGATTTGAGTTTGAATTTAGGGCCACAATTGTTTGCTTGTTCATTTACTCACTCATTCAACAAATCTTTGAGTACCTTCAAGATACCTAAGCATTGTAGTGGTTCTGGGAATTAAGGATGTAAAAGCACACAGGACTGCCCTCGTGGAACACAACAGTCACATAGGTAGTAAATGGTACTTGGTAAGTAATAAATCATAAAGGTTTTTTAGCCTTTCATTTTTCCTTTCATATCCCAAAGGATTTTTCTAAAGATGTTGCAGTGCAAGGATTGCCTTTGGATAAACTGGAAGATAGCAACAGAAAAAAAGGTAAAAGAATAGTTTTGTTTTTTTTTACTGTGGTAAAATATACATAAGGAAATTTACCACTTTAAGTGCATAGTTCTGTGGTATTAGTATATTCACATTATGCAGGTATCACCACCATCCATTTCCAGACCTTTTTTATCTTCCCCAGTCGGAACTCTATACTCATTAAATACTAACTCTCCATTTCCCCCCAAGTCTAGTTTTATGATTGACTTATTTCACTTAACATGTCTTCGTGGTTCATTTATGTTTTATGTGTCACGGTTTTCTTTGTAAGGATAGGATTTTAGATTTTTACATTTTAAGACATTCACTGATTTTTTTAAAAGACATTTATTAAACAGACATAGCTTTTTTCTTATTATTTTGATTATTTTATTTTAATTAGTTTTTCCTTCCAAATTAAGCTATTAATGGAATCTTTAAAATCCAGAAAAAGATTTGCAATCATAAAAGTAATTTTATTATTACTAACCTGTTCCATAAGTTTGGTGTTAAATATTTATAAAAAAATTCATAAACTCTGAATTCAAGTTTTGAGTGGTCTTTGGTAAGATAATAGATTAAAAATATGCTTTGAGGAAATTTACTTAGTGACTTTTTAATGTAGTTTTATTTTTATCTAAGCAATTTTCTCTTTTGAGTTTGAGCAGAATGTCTCCAATTTAGCCCCAGGTGTTTTTGATACATTTTTTCCCCCTAGGGTCTAGGGTTATGACAATTATTTGATCATTTAATTTGTTCCTTGCACTTTTTTTTTAAAGAGAGGGAGGAGGGGGAAGGGCAGAGGGAGAGGGAGAGAGAGAACTTCAAGCAGGCTCTATGCCCAGTGCAGAGCGTGTCACAAGACTCGATCTCACAACCCTGAGATCATGACCTGAGCTGAAATCAAGAGTTGGATGCTTAACTCACTGAGCCACCCTAGTGCCCCAGTTCCTTGCATTTTTTTTTAAATTGAGAAATCTTATTGCTGAATTCCTAAACATTCTCTTAGTTTAAAAAGCTGTTTTGGGATAGCTTATTAAAATTTAACAAAATTTTTAGGAATCTGATACATATTTTGTGTCTTAATTTTGCAGCAAATGACATCTTTATTTCTCGGTACACCATGGGACAGAAGGATGCTCTAAGAGCAGTTTTAAAGCAAAAGTAAGTTTCATTTACAGAAAATAGGGGGCCATTGCTTATGTTTTTATATGGTTCTCTAAAATTAGCTTCACTTACACTTTGGACATAGGAAAAACCTTCTTTTCAATGTGTGAAATATGTGTAAAGCATTTTTCATAGTGCTGGATATGTATAAAATACTCAATAGCTGTGAACAATTATTATAGAAGAGGTACTGTTCTCAGGATTTCATATGTATTAACTCATTTAATACTCATAAAATCCAATGAAGTAGATTCCATCACATCCCAATTTTATAGAATCCCCATTTTATAGATGAGGAAATTGAGGCACACAGAGATTGATTTTCCCAAGGTCATTTAGCAAGTATTCACTGGGCTGGGATTCAGACCTAGGCAGTTTGCCTTTAGAGTTTCCTCTCTTAATCACTTCACTATGCTACCTGTAACAATGGTCAAGTAGTTCCAAATACATAATACTTATTATTTACTATCTAAGGACATTTTGACTTTTCCTGGTCGAGATTTAAGAAAGGGACAAGATTAGCATCTGGGTGTAATGAAGGGAGACCATGGCTGCTGCTCTATCTAAATTGTCCCTCCCAAGTTTATCTTAAGTACCAATGAAATACAAAACCCTAACAACAGCACTATGATAAGCATGTGTCTCCACTACTCTGGAGGCAATTTTTATTATTTTTATCATTAGCAGAGATGGGATGAGATCATTCTTAGACTAAATGTATTCTGCTCCCAAACTTGAGCAGTCTGGAAGGCCCCTTAGAAAATAAGTAAAATTTTTACTTAATCTTGAACTCTCATTATATTCAAAAAGGAAATTTTATATTACTTCAGTAAATGGAAAATCATTTTGTAAATAAAACAATTAAAATAATATACAGCTATTAAAATACAAAAATTATTTTTCCACGTACAATTGTCTGTGACAAACATATTACACTCTGGGAAGCATTGGACTAACAAAAATAAATACTGTCTCTAAATCACAAGGGTGTGATCTGAGCCAGCTAGAGTTTAAGAGCTGGTTGTTTGGCCTCATCATATTTTTCTTTTTTACCTTTGTTCAGCCTACAATTCCCAATATGTGATATGGCAGTTAGGAGAGGAATTTGGATGGTAAATTGTATGCTGGGTTTTATAAATATATAAAAGAAAGCAAAAGTAATGACATGAGGAGTGGCGCAGTCTCTCAAATTCTGCAGTTGAACCAAAAATTGCAGATTACATCTGACTCATTTGGACCGAAAATGAGTACCACTTCCATGCAGGTGACCTGCTTACCAACTTGCCTTCAAGGCAGAACTCTCTGAATGGAAATCTCTGAGACCTCTCAGAACTCTCAGATCAGGGAGGGAGAAGTTGTTCATAAACAAATGGACAGTGAGAGGTAACTGTGAAACTACCCCTCTTTCCCCATTTCAGCATGAATGAACAGAATTAAAAACAAACTAGGAAGGGTCTTGAGAAGGTGATTGCAGTGTAGAGAATAATTGAATCAGAAACATGAAAATGACTCTCATGTTGGGTTAAAAGACAGTCTATGTCTCAAGAGATTTTGCTGTAGTCAGTGTCACTTGAATTTATTGGTTTTAGAGAATGGTAGATGGAATTTGGCAAAGTGATTCTAAAATTCACCTGGAAGGACATACAGTTGGGGGGGGGTATATATATATAATGTTAAGAATACATACTTAGAGAATACACACAGAATAGCTAATTTTGGGGGAAAAACTAGAATGATGGAGAATTTGTCCTATTTGATATAATATGCTCTAAAGCTATAGTAATAAAAAGTAATAGACCAGAGTCTGAGTAATGAAGAATCTGGCCAGAGTGTCTAAAAGAGGGTAGGATATCCTTACATGTGGATGGAGAGGAAGCAAGGGGCTAGGTTACAAACTTCTTTAAAGGAGAGAAAGGGCAAATCATCTTAAAATGTTAAAGTATGATATATATTTCTTAAAGGGCTCATTCAGATAGCAATCTCAAAAGACGAATTGGAAGAGGACTGGCCTATAGTCCAGGAAACCAACTGGCTACAAGTTTGGGGGTGATCTCTTTGAGAGGAATTCAGTTGGTCCTCAGTACATTGGAGGGTGGTGGAATGAGGGTGGGAAACATGCTGGTTTGGAGAGGAGTAGACGGTTTTGGAAGATAGAGATAGAATTGACAGAACTGGTGATTTGGTCTGAGAGAAGAAGGAGCTAAAGATGAATCCCAGATTTTTGGCTTGTATAAATGCATGGTCAGTTGTAGTATTCGCTGAGAAAGGAAATCCTTGGGAAAGAATTCTTGGAATAAATTTCATTTTGGACATATACAGGGGTTTGAGGTATCTATGAGATATCAAGGTAAAAAATGTCCAGTAGGAAATTGAATGTAAAGGTCAAATTCACAAAAAGTCTAAGCTAGGAATCTAGATGTTTAGAAGTAGTATATAAATGGTAGTCTGACCTCTGGGAACAGTTGAAGTGACTCAGTGAGAGTGAAAAGAAAGATGGCATAGAGTAGGACATTAAGAAAACCAAACCTTTAAGAACTATGCAGAAAAGCAAGCAAGCTTCTAAATGCTACTCAGTTTATCCGGAGATGGAGAGGTTTCGTGTTAACAAAGCCAAGGGGAATGAAGTTCTAAGTTTGATAGGCTGCTCAGAGGTAAAGAAAGATAAGGACTGAAAAATATCCATTGAATTAAGCAAAAATTATTACTGGCCTTGGTGAGGGCAGTTTCTGCATAGTGTTGGTCTAATTGCCAGTTTCAGAGGATTTAAGAATAAGAAACAATTCTAAAAAAAAAAAAAATAGAAGAAATAATTTTTCTGAATGAGAGAGTTGCATATTTTCCCAGTTCTTTACACTTCTAAGTGTATATTTGTTATATTGAGCATTTATATATATAATATTTGTTACATTGAGCATTTAATTTGATAATTGGAAAAAAAAATTTTAAAGCCTATTAAGTTGATGTCTAGTCTTACAATGTTATTTCTCTTGTTGGTCAACTTAGTGTATTAATGTAGAATGATCGATCTTAGAGGGTAACTCACATTCAGACTTTGGAGAGGAATACTGCAAGATAGGAATATCTGAATTATATTTTCTTAATATGCCACTTAATCAGTTAGATATATAATGAGTGCCTGCTGTGCTTAATTCTTCCTTAGTTGCTGTTTGGCATAAAAGAAATCCCCCTTCCCTGCCCCTTACCCACCAACCCAGGTTGCTTAGAGCTTAGTTGGGGAGAGAATATGGACATATATGGAAGAATGAGTGATTAGAACTGTGATAGGAAGCAACATTGCATTTAGTATATTATGAAGCTGTTCTGTACAGACATTTAAACCATGGGAGGGGGCTGCTTCTAAACCTCAGTTGTGTATTATAGGCAGTAAAAGCAAAAGGAGTCATTGAAGGGAGAGATCAATTGGAAGTGTTTAAAGATAGATTTATTGAAAAAGGCTTGTGTTGGATCTTAAAGAAGAAGGATATATAGTAAGTTGAGTGGAAGAAGGTTGAGAGAACAATGAGAAAAAGCCTGGAGTCAGCTGTTGGAAGGGTGTGGTGTAGCCAGTGAGTAGGAGTGTGACTCCTGAGAACCTGTCTGTGAAGTAATCGGTGTACATAGGAAGCTAGGGCAAGGACAGAGGACGGTGTGTGTGCACGGTCAAACAAGAACTTAGCTTACTCAGTTGTCTCGAAGGAACAATTTTAGATTTTTGAATGGTGGAGAAATGTGTTTGGAAAGTTTCTGAACGAGTAAAATCTGCAAGAATGAAATAGTTGGCAAGTGATGGTGAAGTTTGGGGTGCCTGGGTGGCTCAGTCGTTAAGCGTCTGCCTTCGGCTCAGGGTGTGATCCTGGATCCCTGGGATCGAGTCCCGCATCAGGCTCCTCTGCTGGGAGGTTGCTTCTTCCTCTCCCACTACCCCTGCTTGTGTTCCCTCTTTCACTGTGTCTCTATCAAATAAATAAATAAAATCTTAAAAAAAAAGAGAGAGATGGTGAAATTTTCTTTCTTTCTTTTCCTTCTTTTCTTTCTTTTTCCTTCCTTCCTTCCTTCCTTCCTTCCTTCCTTCCTTCCTTCTTCCTTTCCTTTCCTTTCCTTTCCTTTCCTTTCCTTTCCTTTCCTTTCCTTTCCTTTCCTTTCCTTTCGAGGCAGAAGCATGAAGGGAAAAGTACTATTCTGAGAGAGCTAGGTGTTGTGGGACGATCTCTAGGAATCATAAGCCAACTGTGCCTTACTGGGTCTGTGACTTTGGTCAAGTAAAAATCCTGTTATCTCTGTGGACCTCAGTGTCTTCATCCATCAAATTAGGAAGTTAGGATAGGTGGCCTCTTGGGTTCCCCTTGCCTCTGTAGTTCTGTGACACCATTCCTGCAATTGTGATGAAATAATTGACAAAACCTGGTGACTCAGTTAGGTGTGAGAAGTGGAGAATGGAAAAGTCATTCAAGATAACTTCAAAATTTTGAGACAGAGAAAAATGATGCTCTTAGTAGAAATGAGGAAATATCAAAGAGGAGTAAGTTTAAGAGCTGCTCTGGGTCTTAGAAATCCAGCAGCTAGACATGGAGGGTATTCCATCAGATCTTACTTAGACTTACCTAGGGACTCTGCAGTTGTATCTGCTTCCTTTCATTGTTTTTGTTAGTGGTGGTTTTTTTTTTGTTGTTGTTCTGTTTTGTTTTAGGGCAAATATATAACAAAACTGAATCTATTTTCCCCTTTTTTCTTAGTATTTACTTAAACTCCTCATTGTAAGTATGTATGCATTTGCTCTCATTTTTAATCCAGGCTGCTTCAACCTGTGTTTTATGCCCTGTTTTAACAAACTCTGTGACATTTATTAAATCTAAATGAGCTAGAATTTAAAAACACATAATGTTTTAGCAGTTTTAACAATTTCTCTTAGGTTGTCTTCCTTTGGAAGTGAAACTTGGTACTTGCGTTCTTAGAACATTTTCTGCAAGTTTTACATTTGTACTTCTTGATTATATGTCTTTGTAATTGTGCCCACGTCTTTTTCATATGTGCGAGTCTTACTTTCTGAAATGTCACAGCCTTCCAGGAATTATCTTCTTATTTCTGTAGTGGCTAGTGACCTTTCATAGATTTCATTAACCAAATGACTGATTAGATCCTGATATGGAAAACCAAGTGATTTAATATTTTAAAAAATCAAGAAAACCCACCATCAGCAGATTATCACTGCAGGTGCTTCTTGAAATGGCTCAGTGTGGCTTACTGAATGTATTTGTGTTCCTTTTTTATTTACAGAGCTCAAAACATGCCTGTTTTTAAGGAAGTAAAGGTGCAGCTTTTAGAAGACGCAGGCCCAGAAAAGGACGCTGCTACGGAGGAGACGAGAATTTCACCCAGTGGAGTTGATTCAGCTACAACTGTGGCTGCAGCAACTGCAGCTGCCATTGCTACGGCAGCCCCGCTGATAAAAGTACAATTTTCTCCCCAGATATTTGCAGTTTCTTTGTAAAATGTAAAAATACTTATTAGGAACTGAGTCTATAAATGGTTGTATCCAACTGTAGACTAGGGTCATTCTAGTTGCTCTCAATTTGAAAGAGTTTTCCTGTTCGTGCTTGTATATTACCTCTCAGGAGTTGAGATGTACCCCCTTCCTGCTGTGATAATGCTAGAGAACCTAGGACTGCCTGGTTTCAGCCCTGAAAATATTGCATCCAGGGAACCCTGAGTCCCGGGCAACCTGGGACAACGGGTCGTCTTTATTTTAGAACTAGAAAGGAACTCAGAGATCGTCTGTGCCACCCCTCAGTTTGCAGTTGGAAAACTGAGAAACAGGTTCAAAGTAGGCACAGGTCCCAGAGCTAATAAGTGGCCAACCTAAGACTGGGACTCCAGGCTGCTGATCTAATTCAGTCTGAGATTAATGGAGTATCAAAAGCTAATTTGTTTTGTTATTTACTTCTTTTTAATTACCAATGAAGTCTTATGTTTCTGCATTATAACAATTCTTTGTTGCAAATGTGTTATTAATGAGAGAAGCAAATCTAAGGATAACTATCTTCTGCTTTTTATTTCTGTGATTCTAAAAAGTATAAAATCATCAGAGATTTAGAGGATAAAAATCTAATTTGATCATTTTTATCATCATTCATTTTAAACAACCTTTGTAGTAATTGAGCATATTTTTTATGTCTTTTGGTATTTTATTGTTTTAGGTGCAGAGTGATTTGGAAGCAAAAGTTAATTCTGTTACAGAATTACTCAATAAGTTACAGGAGGCTGATAAACAGTTACAACGTGTTACAGAGCAGCAAACAAGCATTCAGAATAAACATGAGAAACTACACTGTCATGATCATGAAAAGCAAATGAATGTGTTTATGGAGCAGCACATTAGGCATCTTGAAAAATTACAACAGCAACAAATAGATATTCAGGTATCTATAATAAAGCCAGGACACATCCCATGGTCTTTTATCACTTGAATCCCTAAGCTAATATTCGTTGACAATTGCAGTAGCTCATTACATTGTAACAGTTTTTGTCCTTAAATAATGATTTTTGAGTTCATTATTCTTCCTCTGCATGTGGAGACCGCTCCCTGCACATTCTAGTTCACATACCATTAGTTCTATAAGCCATTTCCATGGAGTTAGCTTTTCCTTCTTTGTGGTATTTCTGTTCATACCATTTTGAAAGGGCTAATATTGCATTGTAGTGACTTGTTTATATCAGTGGTTGTTAGCCTGAGAACGTGCATCACAATCACATGAAGAGCCTTATAAAAATACACACGCTTGTACCTCTCAGAGATTCAGACAGCAGGTCTGAGATGCGGCCTGGGAATAGAAAGCTCTAATGATTCTGATGAGATGAGAACCATTTGGCATACATAGTGCTTCTGCATTTAGTTAATTAGAAGCATAAACACTTTTAATTGCCTTTTGAATATGAGGCACTGGGCTATTATAAAAAGAAAAGTTACCTTTAGAAGGAACTGGTAGTACAGTTTCTTACTTATTTTGGAATTTCCAAGTCCTGGGAGAGTAGCCAGCACTCAGGTACTCAATATACTTTTTTTTTTCTTTTTTTGGAATGAGTGAGTGACCAGCATTATAAATGCATAGATTTTAATTTGCTTTTATTTTTTTCTAATTAATGTGCAACTTTAAAACTTTAAAAAATTAAAATATAACGTTCAGAAGAATACATAAAAATGAGCTTATTATAGCTCAGTATGTTATCACAGAGCGAACACTAATATTCTGTAATTCTCAAAACTCTCTTAATAGAGCTTGGCTTGAGCTTTCCATGTGGTTGAGGTTAGTATTTTTATTGGAATGGTTATGGCCACACAAAGTAAGGTTTTAGTAGGTACTCCATGCACAACTGAAATACAGCGTGCAGAATGGTATCTCGTGAGAAGCTAGAAGTGGGTCTGTCAGAGTGCAGGTCCCCAGTCTACAAATAACTACGCTTTTCTGAGCCTTGATTTCTTTTTTTTTTTTTAAAGATTTTATTTATTTATTCGACAGAGATAGAGACAGCCAGCGAGAGAGGGAACACAAGCAGGGGGAGTGGGAGAGGAAGAAGCAGGCCCACAGCGGAAGATCCTGATGTGGGGCTCGCTCCCACAACGCCGGTATCACGCCCTGAGCCGAAGGCAGACGCTTAACCGCTGTGCCGCCCAGGCACCCCTAAGCCTTGATTTCTTTATCTAGAAAACATTTTATTTATTTTTTCTTCAGGGTAAAAGGAGATGACACATTTGAAAAGCACATTGATTTCTTCAGGAGAGGATCCTATTTGTCCTATATGCCTGCCTGCCATTTATCCATTTTTTTTCATAAATAAACCCATTATTTATTGTCTTTCTGAGTTTGGAAGAACGGAATCTTTTCTAATGTAGACATCTTATAAAGCTTATGATTACAGGGAAAGTTGAAATTTTAGTGACATATTAGGTATATTAGAAGTTCAATAAATGATTAATGAAATGAAATTTGTTTGAGTCTGTCCCATCTGTTTTATGTAGAGAGATCTCTACACATTTTTAAAACTTCTGTAAAACTGTGAATATTTTTAGGTTTTCCTTTAACCTCGTATAAGATTCTCTTTTGAAATCAGTTTTATTAGGTAAGATACATATACATTCCAGATACTTTAATAAATGGTGCTGAAAATTGTTGTCATTTTAGCTCTCATTTGTATCTAAATGCATATATATTATTGCTGCTACAAAGTTGAGTGCCTCTTAGCAATGTTTTTTAATGCTTTCCTTCAAACAAAATCATCCAGGATGTAAAAGAGGAGAAGTTTTGGTTTGAAGTTCTCTGGTTGAAGTAGAGGTCTAGGAGTAGGACCCCTTCTTTTTGGTCATCTCCTAGCATGCCTCACTAGTCCCCAAGCCATCTCTGAAGTAGAAAGGAAAAAACCAAGGTTTAGAATGGCTAAATAAAATGATCAAGGGCACACCACTAAGCCAGGCTTAACCCAGTGGCATCACTGGTACAGTGGATAATTACATGTAATGTATGTATGTATTAAATCTAATACGTTGTTTTCAAGTCTTCTAATAAATTTCAATGTAGTTTGTCATCTAACTCTTTTAAATGTTATTTGAAATTAATAAAATAATTGTATGTCTTCCAGACTCATTTCATTAGTGCTGCGCTCAAGACCAGTGGTTTTCAGCCTGTTCCTCCACCCCCTTCTAGAGCGATGGAAAAGTATTCTGTAAAACCAGACTTCTCTAATCTTGGTAGCAGTAATCTATCTTCACAGAACACATTTGCTTCCAAACAAGGTAAAAATATGTAGTTCTCTGTGAATGAAAAATGTTAGCTATGAATTGTCTTTACAGTATGTCAGCCAAAAGTTATTTACTAGGTAGTAGAAGACTAAGTCTTTGTTTTTATAAAATTAGTTCTTCTTTTGGGTTAAGTAATTTTTAGGTCGTTTCAAGACTTGTTAAGTCTAGTTAGGGATCATGTCCCACTTTATGGTTTTAATAAATAACCTTCATAAATTGTCAGAAGCACTTACAAGTTTAGAAAAATTTTACTCATCTTAGTATCAATGCTTGTAATCAATTTTCCAATTCTCTGACAAACTGTGTATTTTCCACTCTTCTTGATTCTGTGAGGAGAGAAATGGCCTGAGTACAGTAATAAACTTTTTAATTATTTTTAGTTAGTAATGTAAGTTTACCTATTTTAATAGAATTCTTAAAATCTTTGTTTATAGTAACAAAGGAATGCGTAATGTATTTGTATTAAACCTCCGGAATTTAAAATGAATGAATAAATGGAGCACCTGGTGACTCAGTCAGTTGAGTGTCCAACTCTTGACCTCAGCTCAGGTCTTGATCTCAGGGTTGTAAGTTCAAGCCCCACACTGGGCTCCACGCTGGGTGTGGAGCCTACTTAAAAAAAAAAAAAGCAAAAAACCCAAATGAATAAATGTGTTTCCAAATTATTGAATGAATTAATGAAAATCAAGGGCTATCCCTTTAATGATATCCAGATCCATGTGGTACAATATCTCCAACGTTTGATTTGTTAGACCATTGTTGTATTATAGACATATTGAAGCGTCCTTATACTTGTAAGTTGCTTTATGTCTTTCCACAAATGAGTGGTACTTACAAAACTGCTGTGAAAGTGGCATGAATCAATTTTTAAGTTGAAAAGGGAGGAAGATGAAGCACAGGAAAGTTATGACTTGTCTGCTCTGGGTTACCTGACTTGAGGATGAGTTTGTCAGAGCTGCAGCCACAACTCAGGGTTCAGTATGACCCAGCCATATGCTTTCAATAGAAGTGGACACTTATTTCATACTCAGTTCCGAAGACTTATTTGCTCATAATTTTGTTTTTTAGATTTGAATTTTAAGGGAAAAAAATGTATGTTTTATTGGTTGTATACCGAATTGGTTTCCTTGTATGTCTTAGTGACAGTAAAAGAAATAAAAGGGAAAAATGAGTAAATTTAAACTTCCACCAGTTAAACTTTTTATTTTTGAATACTTTTTCTTGGGCATATATTATTTTTATGTACTGCAATTTAGCATAAATATAATTTTGTACTGCTTGTTTACTAGCATATCAAAAGTATTTCCCATGTTCTACATAATTATCTTCATAATATCAATTTTTAAAAGATTTTATTTATTTGAGAGAGAGTGAGCAAGAAAGCATAAGTGAGGGGAGAGGGGAGAGGCAGACAAGCAGACTCCCCTCCAAGCAGATGCAGTGCTCGATCCCAGGACTCTGGGATCATGACCTGAGCTGAAGGCAGACGCTTAACTGACTGAGCCACCCAGGTGCCCCCATAATATTAATTTTTAATGATGAAAGGATAGTCACAATTTACTTGTTAGGCATTTATCCTAGTGTTGGGCATTTAGGCAGATTTTAGGGTTTTTTCTTTATAAATAATACTGTGATAAAATCATCATATATTTAATGTTTTCTTTCTTCTAGGTTATTTCCTTAGGATAAATTCCCAAGAGTAAGATGACTAGATCAAAATATATAAAGATTTTAAGACTTCCTATACTTAGTGCCAAATGGTTTTATTGGTTTTCATTGCCATGAGTAGTGTCTGGCTATACCATTTTCACCACAGCTTAAATAGCACTGAATATTGTCATGTTGATTTTCTTTCTTGTTTATTAGCTGTAAGTGTAAAATTTTTATAGCCTATATTTTGATTTCTGGTGAGGGTAGAGTTATTTCTATGTACTTGTTAATTTGTATATCCTATATAATTTTAGTTTTATTTCTAAAATATAGGGAAGAGTAACACTCTACAAATTAGTTTTTTTTTTTTAAATAAATTGAATTTATTTATTTTTTTTGTTTTCTGTTAAAGCACCTTCTAGAGAGGTTGAAGATACGGGTTTTGATAAACAGAAATCTCCGTTGGAGACACCAGCACCTCGCAGGTTTGCTCCTATACCTGTTTCAAAGGATGATAAAATATCAAAGAGGGAAAATCCTAAAGAAGAAAAAGAAAATATGGAGATGTCAGGTCATACAGGTAATAGAGCAATCATAACTAGCATCTACTACTTTTATTAGGACTACCTCAAATTAGGAACAGATTTCCATACTCCTGATTTATTATTCTCTTCTGTGCCTAGTAGTAACTAACGTAGGATCTCTGTTTTTAGTATTTTTCTTTAAATGATACTTACTGGGCAAATCAAGCTTGTTTAGGTTCTTTGCAGAAAGAGGTGGAGGTATAGATATAATTATTCTGATTATTTTCTATAGGTTATTACTTAAGCCTTTAATGAACAAGTTTTGTTATTAATAAAAAATAATGCTTTGCTAAAGGTAAGACTGATCATTTTATTTATTTTTTTTTAAAGATTTTATTTATTTATTCGACAGAGATAGAGACAGCCAGCGAGAGAGGGAACACAAGCAGGGGGAGTGGGAGAGGAAGAAGCAGGCTCCTAGCGGAGGAGCCTGATGTGGGGCTCGATCCCATAACGCCAGGATCACGCCCTGAGCCTAAGGCAGACGCTTAACCGCTGTGCCACCCAGGCGCCCCAAGACTGATCATTTTAGAGCATGTTTCCTTATATTGTTTTTAGGTATGAATTTCAGTAGTAAAACTCAGAGAAATTTAACATTTATTATTGTGTTCAGTTGGAAAAAAGTGTTACAGTATTAGCTGTTTAATAGGGAACAAGAATTTTTATAAGTGACCTGAAGTAATAATTTGTTACAGACCCTTAAAGCCCTTCTAGTAAAAGTAAGTGAAAGTGTTAAATATAAGCTTTCTTTTTTTTAAAGATTTTTTTTATTTATTTATGTGACAGAGAGACAGCCAGCGAGAGAGGGAACACAGCAGGGGGAGTGGGAGAGGAAGAAACAGGCTCCCAGCGGAGGAGCCTGATGTGGGACTCGATCCCAGATCACCAGGATCACGCCCTGAGCCGAAGGCAGATGCTTAACGACTGCACTACCCAGGCGCCCCTAATATAAGCTTTTATTCTTGGAATCACTTAAATGCATTTGAGTCTTATTTTGTATGCATTTAAAGAGTTTTAAGGATACTAAAATCTTTAATAAACAAACCAACCTCACCTAAAGATAAAGGTTATTATGTAACCTCGTTAAAGACGAGGTTAAAGGGGAGATTTAACTAACAGTTGCTGTAAAGAAACAAACTTCCCTTTAACTATTGATAAAAATCATGCAATTTACTGGGCTTTGTGATGATGACATGTCTCATCAAATTCCTTTTTTACGTGATGGAAATAAATTCAGGCCTAAAATTTTACTAGTATAGTTTTCATGAGTTATAAATATCTGGTTTTATTTGGTGAGTGTATTTAAAACTTACATTACAGATTGAATTGAGTAGATAGATAATTATCCCAGGAAGCTAATCGACTAATATATGTGAGCTATTATATAAAAAAGAAATGAATTAGTGCTTGAAAAATGGTACTATATTTCTTTTATTGCAGGAAATGTAAGACTATTGGAACAGATTTTGAATAACCATGAATCTTTGACAAGAAAAAGTGAACCTTCAGATAAAACCTTACTAAGTTGGTCAAAAGTAGGATGGAATCCTGAGGAGAGAGACAGGTAAAAAACAAGAGATTGGAATAAAAGCTATATTGAAAAGAGCTTTGTTTAGGGCCGCCTGGGTGCCTCAGTCAGTTAAGCGTCTGCCTTCTGCTCAGGTCATGATCCCGGGGTCCTGGGATGGAGTTCTGTTTCTGGCTCCCTGCTCAGCCAGGAGCCTTTTTCTCCCTGCCTCCCCCTGAACTCGTGCTGTCTCTCTCACTCCCTCTCTCTCTCTCTCTCAAATAAATCTTAAAAAAAAAAAAAAAAAAAAGAAAGAGCTTTGTTTACATTTCTAAAATATCTTTAGGAATTTTGATAAATGTATAGCATTGCTTTTAAAAGTTATCTTAGAGGGCGCCTGCGTGGCTTAGTCGGTTAGGCATCTTCTGCTCAGGTCATGATCTCAGAGTCCTGGGATCAAGCCCCGCATCCAGCTGCCTGCTCAGAGGGAGTTTGCTTCTCCCTCTCCCTCTGCCCCTCACCGCCACTTGTGTGCACACACACTCTCTCTCTCTCTTGCTCTCTGTCACTCTCAAATAAATAAATAAAATCTTTAAAAAAAAAAGTTATCCTAGATTTACTATTTTCTGCTGCTAATATATCTACCCCTTTACTGTAATTATAGAATGACTGTATCTTAATTTTTCAAAATGCAGATTATTTCTCATGAATGCAGATTATTTATTTTTATTTTTATTTATTTTTTTAGAGAGAGAGAAGGTGTGTGTGAGGTGGGGGGAGGGGATGGACAGAGGGAGAGAGAAAATCTTAAGCAGGCTCCACCCCCAGCATGGATCCCACAGAGGGGCTCCATCTCATGCCCCTGAGATCCTGACCTGAGCCAAAATTAAGAGTTGGACGCTTAACCAACTGAGCCATCCAGGCGCTCCCGGATTATTTATTTCTGCTGAAATGATATTTGAGATTTGCTTCAAAAATAATCCAATGCAGGATAGAGGAAACTGTGTTGAGAGTAGGGATGGAATGAGGATAGCCACAAGTTAATGATTAATGTAAATAGGAGTATATGGAGCTCATCATACTATTCTTTCTACTTTTGTGTATGCCTGAAATTTTACATTCATAGTTTTTAAAAAATCAAGTACATCTAGGTCATAATACTTTTATCTGTCTTGAATGGCATGGAAAGTTTGACAATAAAAACTAAAAGTAAGCCACATTTTTAGTATTTTCATGTGAAGACTACAGTTTCAGGCCATTTGACTTTAATTACTGATAAAAGATTTATGTCTGCCTTGTTGCTATATGTTTTCTATATGTCTTAGGTATTTTTTTATTCCACTATTTCTCCATTTTGTCTTCTTTTATATTAAGTAGACATTAATCTTCTTGTTTCTTTTACTATACTTTTTGAGTTGTTTTCTGAGTGATTCCCTAGGGATTATAATTAATATCTTAATTTAAAATAATCTAGTTTGGATTGATACCAATTTAATTTCAATAAGATTCACAAACTTTGTTCCGATATAGCTTCTTCCCTTCCCCTTTCTTTCTGTTATTATAATACATATTCTATTGTTATATATTATAAGCCCATCTATACAGCTTGGTAATTATCGCTATATGCAGTTGTCTTTTAAATCAGATAGGAGAAGAAAAGAGTTATAAACAAAAATACATTTTAGACTGTTTTTATATTGACCTATATATAGTTAACCTTTACCAGTACTCTTTATTTTTTCATATGTATTCAAGTTAACTTCTAGTATCCTTTTATTTAACCTTGAAGGACTCCTCCCTCCCCCCCCAAATTTTTATTTAAATTCTAGCTGTTAACATACAGTGTAATATTGGTTTCAGGAGTAGAATTCAGAATTCATCCCTTACATATAACACCCAGTGCTCATCATAACAAGTGGCCTCCTTAATCCCCATCACCGATTTAGCCCATCCCCCAGCCACCTTCCTCCATCAACCCCCCCCCACCCAGGGATTCCCTTTGGTATTTCCTTCAGGGTATTTCTGCTAGTGATGAATTCTCTATTTTGTTTACCGAGGACTGTTTTAATTCATCCTTTACTTTTTTTTAAAATTTTTAAGTAATGTGGAAACACAGTGTTATATGAGTTTTAGGTGTACAGCGTAGTGATTCAGCAGTTCTATATGTTATATTCTCCTAAGCACAAGTGTAACTATAGTCTGTCACCATACTATGCTGCTACAATACTATTGACTCCATCCTTGAGCTATACCTTTCATCCCCATGATTTATTCATTCCGTAATTGGAAACCTGTACCTTTCTCTCCCATTCACCCCTTTTTGCCCATCCCCCCGCTTCCCTCCCCTCTGGCAATCACCAGTTTGTTCCCTGTATTGATGGGTCTGTTTCTGCTTTGTTGATTTGCTGATTTGTTTTGTTTTTTAGATTCCACATATAAGTGAAATCGTATGGTATTTGTTTTTCTCTGTCTGACTCATTTCACTTAGCAGAGTACCCTGTAGGTCCATCCATGTTGTTGCAAATGGCAAGATTTCATTCTCTTTTATGGCTCAGCAGTATTCCATTGTGTGTGTGTGTGTGTATGTATCTCATATCTTCTTTATCCATTCATCTATTGATGGACTCTTAGGTTGCTTCCACATCTTGGCTATTGTAAATAATGCTGCAGTAAACATAGGGGTGCACATATCTTCAAATTAGAGGTTTTTTCCCCTTTGAGTAAATTTGGATTGTATGGTATTTCTACTTTTAAGTTTTTGAAGAACTTTCATACTGTTTTCCACAGTGACTGCACCAGTTTACTTTGCTAGCAACGGTGTATAAGAGTCCCTTTTTCTCCATGTCCTCACCAACTTTTGTTATTTCCTGTCTTTTTGATACAAGCCATTTTGACTGGTGTAACATGATAATCTCATTGTGGTTTTGGTTTGCATTTCCCTAATGATTAGTCATGTTGAGCATCTTTTCATGTGTCTGTTGGCCATCTGTATGTCTTCCTTGGAAAAATGTCTGTTTAGGTCCTCTGCCCATTTTTTAAAGCGTTGAGTTGCATAAGTTCTTTTTTTCTTTTTCTTTTGACAGTTGTATAAATTCTTACATTTTGGCTATTAACCACTTATATATCATTTGCAAATATCTTCTCCCGTTCAGTAGGTTGCCTTTTCATTTTGTTGATGGTTTCCTTCACTGTGCAAAAGCTTTTTATTTTAGTATAGTCCCAGTAGTATTTTTTTGCTGTTGTTTCCCTCGCTTCAGGAGACATATCTAGAAAAACGTTGCTAAAGCCAATATCAGACAGATTACTGCCTATGTTTTCTTTTAGGGGCTTTATGGTTTTAGGTCTCATATTTAGGTCTTTAATCCATCTTGAGTTTATTTTTGTGTATGGTATAAGAAGTGGTGCAGTTTCGTTTTTTTGCATGTAGCTGTCCAATTTTCCCAGCACTATTTGTTGAAGACTGTCTTTTCCCCATTGAATATTCTTATGCTTTTTAAAAAAAATTTATTTAGTTGAGAGAGAGAGAGGGAAAGCATGAGCAGGGGGAGGGGCAGAAGGAGAAGCAGGCTCCCTGCTGAGCAGGGAGCTGGATGTAGGGCTTGATCCCAGGACCCTGAGATCACAACCTGAGCTGAAGGAAGACCTTTAACCAACTGAGCCACCCAAGTGCCCTCTTTTATCATAGATTAATTGACTATATAAGTGTGGGCTTATTTCTGGACTCTCTATTCTATTGATCTATGTGTCTATTTCTACTTTTAAAGGGTAGTTTTGCTGGATATAGAATTTTTGAGGGGCATCTGGGTGGCTTAGTTTGTTGAGCATCTGGCTCTTGGTTTCTGCTCATGTCATGATCTCAGGGTTGTGAGATCAAGCCTCATGTCAGGCTCTGCACTCAGTATGGACTGTTGGAGATTCCTCTTCCTCTGCTTCTCTCTCTCAAATATATAATTTTTTTTTTTTGCTTGTCATTCTTTTTTTTTTTAAAGATTTTATTTATTCAGAGAGAAAGAGGGTGAGCAAGAGAGAGAACATGAGCAGGGGGAAGGGCAGAGAAAGAGGGAGAAGCAGACTCCCTGCTGAGCAACTCTGGAAATCAGATTCTTCTATCCCCTAGGATGTGTTGTTGCTGTTTGTTTAGTGACTTCCCTGGACGAGTTCTGTAAAGTGTGTGTTCTTTGTCATGTGTGGTAGGTCTCTATTTGGTGAGCTAAGTCTGCTAATGATTAGAAAGAGCTTAACTACCTTGAACCTGTAAGTCTCTCTCTGAGTGTCAAGGGGCTGTGTGTGTGTGTGTGCACGTGTGTGTGAGCACACGCGTGTGCATGAATGGATGTATGGTATTGGGGCACACCTTCAGTGCTCTGGCACTTTATAAGTCTCTCTTTTTTTTTTTTTTAAAGAGTTTTTATTTATTTGACAGAGGTAGAGACAGCCAGCGAGAGAGGGAACACAAGCACGGGGAGTGGGAGAGGAAGAAGCAGGCTTCCAGCGGAGGAGCCTGATGTGGGGCTCGATCCCAGAATGCCGGGATCACGCCCTGAGCCGAAGGCAGACGCTTAACGACTGAGCCACCCAGGTGCCCCTATACGTCTGTCTTAATCTTAACTTCCAACTTGCACAGAGCCTCAATGTCAGCCAGACATGAGAGATTAGGCTTTTCTCAGATCTTGCTTGGGCATTCACAGAACCCTGTACATGCACATGGCATTCTAGATCCCCACTAATGTGTTAGGGCTTTTCAAAGCTCCACCATGGACATCTCATTCCCCCGAGTTTTAGTTTATTGGCATCCCTCTTGTTTGCCTCAACTGCTATAGGCAACTGCGATGTTAAACACTTGCTGCTATTTACAAAAATTGACCAGTGGTTAGGGTTTCTCACTGAGCTAGCTCTGAGTCAGGTCAAATGAAGAGAGACCCTGTGAATGGGACTTTTTGAGGAGCTCCAAACCTGTTCTGCCCTTTCGAGCAGTTGTCAGGCTCTTGGTTTTCATAGCTACAAGGGTTGTGAAGGTGGTAATTTTCAAGGTTGCCACGGAGTTGGGAAAAGGGTTCTTGGAGTGAGGCAAATTAAAAATGCCATAAAGCATGCTGTTCTTACTGAAAGTCAGTCATTTTCTTGATTTGATATCCCTTGAGTTGTTGGAAGCCTTTCATTTCCAGAGTTCTGAAAAAGCTGATTTTGACCATTTTTGCTAGTGTTCTCTTTGCTTTTATGGAGGAGTGGATTTTTAGAGGTTCTTACTCCACTCTTCTAGAAGAGCTTCTGGGTGTTCTCTTCTTGAAAACAAAACCTTTTTCTGCTCTTTTCCTACTATGCCTAACCTAGTCTGGTTAGAATAATTTTGTATCTTGTAATTTTCTGTGTTAGATGTATTTAATCACTTACCTGATTAATTTCTTTTTTTTCCTACACTCAATTTTTTCTTCCATTGTTTATTTAATTTTTTTATTTTTTATTTTTTAAATTAACATGTAAATGTATTGTTTCAGGGGTACAGATCTGTGATTCTTCAGTCTTAAACAATACACAGTGCTCACGACAACACATACCCTCCCCAATGTCCATCACCCAGTCACCCCATCCCTCACACCGCCCCTCCACTCCAGCAACCCTCAGTTTGTTTCCTGAGATTAAGAGTTTCTTATGGTTTGGGGCGCCTGGGTGGCACAGCGGTTAAGCGTCTGCCTTCGGCTCAGGGCGTGATCCCGGCGTTATGGGATCGAGCCCCACATCAGGCTCCTCCGCTATGGGCCTGCTTCTTCCTCTCCCACTCCCCCTGCTTGTGTTCCCTCTCTCGCTGGCTGTCTCTATCTCTGTCAAGTAAATAAATAAAATCTTTAAAAAAAAAAAAAAAGAGTTTCTTATGGTTTGTCTCCCTCTCTGGTTTCATCTTGCTTCATTTTTCCTCTCTTTCTCTATCATCCTCTGCCCTGTTTCTCAAATTCCACATATCAGTGAGGTCATATGATAGTTGTCTTTCTCTGATTGACTTATTTCGCTTAGCATAATACCCTCTAGTTCCATCCACGTCGTTGCAAATGGCAAGATTTCAATTTTTTGATGGCTGCATAATATTCCATTGTATATATGTACCACATCTTCTTTGTCCATTAATCTGTCGATGGACAGCTGGGCTATTTCCATAGTTTGGCTATTGTGGACATTGCTGCTATAAACATTAGGGTGCAGTTGCCCCTTCGGATCACTCTGTTTGTATCTTTGGGGTAAATACCCAGTAGTGCAATTGCTGGGCCATGGGGTAGCTCTATTTTCAACTTTTTGAAGAACCTCCATACTGCTTTCCAGAGTGGCTGCACCAACTTGCAATCCCACCAGCAGTGTAGGAGGGTTCCCCCTCTCTGCATCCTCACCAACAGCTTTCATTTCCTGATTTGTTAATTTTAGCCATTCTGACTGGTGTGAGGTGGTATCTCATTGTGGTTTTGATTTGTATTTCCCTGATGCCAAGTGTTGTTGAGCACTTTTTCATGTGTCTCTTGGCCATTTGGATGTCTTCTTTGCCGAAATGTCTGTTCACGTCTTCTGCCCATTTCTTGATTGGATTATTTGTTCCTTGGGTGTTGAGTTTAATACGTTCTTTATAGATTTTGAATACTAGCCCTTTATCTGATATGTCATTTGCAAATATCTTCTCCCATTCTGTTGATTGTCTTTTGGTTTTGTTCACTGTTTCCTTTGCTGTGCAAAAGCTTTTTATCTTGATGAAGTCCCAATAGTTCATTTTTGTCCTAGCTTCCCTTGACTTTGGCAATGTGTCTAGGAAAAAGTTGCTGTGGCCGAGGTCAAAAAGATTGCTGCATGTGTTCTCCTCCAGGATTTTGATGGATTTCTGTCTAACATTTAGGTCTTTCAGGTGTATGGTGTAAGGAAATGGTTCAGTTTCATTCTTCTGCATGTGTCTGTCCAATTTTCCCAGCACCATTTGTTGAAGAGACTGTCTTTTTTCCATTAGATATTCTTTCCTGCTTTGTCGAAGATTAGTTGACCATACAGTTGAGGGTCCATTTCTGGGTTCTCTGTTCTGTTCCATTTATCTATGTGTCTGTTTTTATGCCAGTACCATACTGTCTTAATGATTACAGCTTTGTAATAGAGCTTGAAGTCCAGCACTGTGATGCCACCAGCTTTGGTTTTCATTTCTAACATTCCTTTGGCTATTCGGGGTCTTTTTTGGTTCCATACAAATTTTAGGATTTTTTGTTCCATTTCTGTGAAAAAAGTTGATGGTATTTTGGTAGGGATTGCATTAAATGTGTAGGTTGCTCTAGGTAGCATAGACATTTTAACAGTATTTGTTCTTCCAGTCTGTGAACATGGAACGTTTTTCCATTTCTTTGTGTCTTCCTCAATTTCTTTCATGAGCATTCTATAGTTTTCTGAGTACAGATCATTTGCCTCTTTGGTTGGTTTATTCCTAGGTATCTTATGGTTTGGGGGCAATTGTAAATGGGATTGACTCCTTAATTTCTCTTTTTTCTGTCTTGTTGTTTGTGTATAGAAATGCAACTGATTTCTGTGCATTGATTTTATATCCTGCCACTTTGCTCAATTCATGTAGGAGTTCTAGCAGTTTTGGGGTGGAGTCTTTTGGATTTTCCACATAAAGTATCATAGCATCTGCAAAGAGTGAGAATTTGACTTCTTCTTTGCCAATTCGCATGTTTCTTTTTGTTGTCTGATTGCTGAGGCTAGTACTTCTAGTACTATGTTAACTGATTAATTTCATTGTACAGTTTAATAATACACCATTTAGTACTGTATAACTAAGAAGGTATCAGATTTATGTATTGAAATGTTTACTGAATTTATGACAATTTAAGAAACTTTATTTTTAAATCTTTCATAGCATTGACACTTTATCCTCTCAAAGATTTCCTTCCTGTGAAGAACTAGGAGCAGCTAAACTTACTGTACAGAGATCTGATGATTTTCTTCATGACCCTGGCCAAAAGAGGAAAGAAACAAATGGCATACTCCAGGTAAAGTGGAAATAGGATATTAAAATTGATGATGATTAGTAAAGGTAAAAATTATGAAGAAATATGGAGTTATCAGGACAGAAAGCAAGCAGAAGGATGAAGACAAAATACTAAAAAAGACATGTCAACCTAGTCTGTTCTCTTTACAAAACTTTTCCAGAAGCCCTCACTAAGTGATCTCTACTCATGGCTCCTTGGTCACTGTTAGCTCTCCAGTTTCTATTGGAGAGGAGAAAAAGGGGAAAGAGAACTATGAATGACCCTGTTTATCTGTCCAAAATGTCTGTCATGCCTACCTAGAGCCAACTTGCTCTTATATTGTTTTAGCTTTCTTTCCCAGATAATAACGTTTATTGGCCACTGGACTGCCCAGCACTTCTATGGACTTCCCAGCCCTATTTCACTTAACATTCACATTAGTACTTCTAAATGGGAAGAAACCTTAATTGCCAACTTTATTTTTTAATTTTAATTTTTAATTGAAGTATAGTTGACATACAATATTATATTAGTTTCAGGTGTACAACATAGGTTCAACAAATACACATTATGAAATGCTGACCATAATAAGTGTAGTTACCATCAGCCAAGTACTGTTTTATAGCTCTTCAATTTGACAAATTGAGTCTTTAGAACATACTGGCATAGTATATGGCCCCAACTATAGTAATAGCTCTTGTTTGCATTAAAATAATTAGTATGAACTGTACATGGTAACGTTCTTGCCTTTTTTTCTTTTAAGCCAAAAGAATCTCTGATTATGTCAAGGCTTGCTGATCTTCCACAGAATTCCATTAAGCTTCAAACAACTAATAAAAGATCCATCTTAAAAGATGCTGAGAAGATTTTGAGAGGAGTACAAAACAATAAAAAAGTCCTTGAAGAAAACTTGGAAGCTATTATTCGTGCAAAAGATGGAGCTGCCATGTATTCGTTTATCAATGCTCTGTCTACTAACAGGTAAGAGAGGATGTTGGCATCCCAAGGTTATTTATGAAACTGCCAGTTGGATAGGCTTTCTTTTTTTTTTTTTTTTTAAAGATTTTATTTGTTTATTTGACACAGAGAGAGACAGCCAGTGAGAGAGGGAACACAAGCAGGGGGAGTGGGAGAGGAAGAAGCAGGCTCCCAGCAGGGGAGCCTGATGCGGGGCTCGATCCCAGAACACTGGGATCATGCCCTGAGCCGAAGGCAGACGCTTAACAACTGTGCCACCCAGGTGCCACAGGATACGCTTTCTTAATTGTTTTTCTGTATGCTTCATTTTGCTTAATGTGTTTCAGTGTTTTGAAAAGTTTATTTCCTATGACAATGTGAACTCACTATAAAGTTAGAATTTAAATATATATGTTGCTGTTACTTTTTACGGGTTTAAATTTAAAAAAATTTTTTTTCTCTCTTTGGTATATATCTTCTGGGATCTATTCAAACATCCTTCAAGCATTTGATGAAAACTAGTAATATTGGTTTTTCCTTTTCAGATGAAGGCCGTTGGGTTACACAGTAGGTTCAAAACTAGATAAGAGTCCTGATCTAGGTCCTATTCTCAGAACATTAAATACTAATTCAAGACAATTCTTTTTCTCTCTTTTGTAGAGAGATGTCAGAGAAGATCCGGATCAGAAAGACAGTGGATGAGTGGATTAAAACTATTTCTGCAGAAATTCAGGTAGGTGTTGGAAAAAACAGAATTAAGAGAATTCTCAAGAGATAATTTCTAAGTGTCATACTTACTCTTAAAATATCCCTTATGTATAAGTCTACTTAGAATTTTTCATTTTATTTTGTTACTCTTTACTTAGTAATGGGTTTCATTCTACGTAGCAAGTGCTTCTTCTCATAATCATGGTCTTATGTGGCAAATTGTTGGACAATAACTAAAATATGAGTAATTTGAAAGAAAATTTAGCCAAAGCATTTAGAGAAGAAAAAAATATACCTAAAAAACATTTCAAGACTGCAGCTTTAGAAGCATTGGCTTGCCAAAGTAAAAACACCAAAGTTATTTAAAGGGGAAAATACCCCACAGGATTTCTAAGGTTACTAAGTTTATAGATCCAGATGGAAAAAGTACCACTTTCTCACATCCCAAAGCTCATGGTGGATCTTCAGAAATTAGCATTGCAAAAATCTAGGAGAGTTGTTATTCGAGGGTCAGTAGTTTAAAGAAATTCTTAAAATGTATACATTTGTGGGAGTAGAACTTGACAAAGTAAGCCTGGTATTTTCATCTTTGGGTGCAAAGATGAAAACCAATTTTTTCTGACTATAAGTTGTGTGTATGTGCTTCCTCACAATGGTAGCAAGACAGTGTGTCAGTTCGCTTTCCACAGCAATAAACACTAAAATGTATTTTTAAACTTTGTTGTTTAAGAATATATAGCTCTAATGTTATGAAGAAATGTTATTATCTACAATGTGATGCACCAAAAAAAAAAAAAAATTAAATAGTCAGAAGACTTGGAGATTAGTTTTGCCTCTGCAGACAACTGGCACTCTATGTTACTCTATTACTGTGAATTCATTACAAAGTATGTTTGTTTAAATCTTCAAGCTGTTTTAATTTATAAATATTTATTACAGAGTTTTATTACAAAATTGTTTACTTTTTGAAATTTATTTTTTTAATTTAACTTTTTGAATATTTACTCTAGTCCTATGATTCAAACATTCAAAAAATGTAAGATTTATAATGAAAAATTGCCCCCCTACTCTTGTACCTCGTCAACTATTTCTTATTCACCCTGTTCCATAAGGCACTAATCTTTTTAGTTATTGTTTATTCTTCCAGGGAGTTTTTATTCATATGTAAGCCAATATAATTTATTTACAAAGCATTTAAGACTGCTAAAGTATATTTCTATAATAGCAGAAAATAAATTCTAATACTTTAGATATGAAAGCATTACTTGGATATGTTTTAAGTAATTTAAATTTTGATTATGTTAAGGATGAACTGGCAAGAAAAGATTACGAACAAAAGAGATTTGATCAAAAGAATCAAAGGACCAAGAAAGCTCAGAATATGAGTAAAGATATTAAAACTAACATGCAAGACAAAACAGTCAATAATTCAGTAATTCAAAGAAAACATTCTCAAAAACAAAAAGAGGAGCATTTTAGAAATCCACCCATGAGGAGCATGCCTACTTCAAACCTACAGAAAGAGAGAAAAGAAGTAAGAGCCTACTGTGGTTTTGTGACATGAAGGTTGCATTATAATTAATTATTTCATTTCCTTTAAGCTATAAATAATGAAGTGAATATGAAAATGTTTTAAAATATGAAGGACTATATAAATGTAAACTATCTTTAAACTATTGATATTTAGAGTTTTGGGAATTCATAATGTGGAAAGCAGTGCACAAAATACATAATTTCTTTCTTCTGAGATCTCTACACTTAGAATTATAATATTTTAGTTATAGTAGGTATATCTAGAGATCGTCTAGTCCAAAAATTAGATTCTCTAGTTTGTGCTACTCAAATTGTATTTCATCTTTGTATGTATATATGTGAATATACATATTTTTTGTTTATTTTTCTGTTTAACAAATACATCTAGTGCCTAGTGATTGTGAGGTTTGGTACTAGATGCTGTGGAGGGTATGTTTTTGGGTGCCATAATTAGGCTGTAACTTTCTTAATAACTTTCTTAATAATAATAACAATTGTTGGGCACATTAATAAAGTATCTAATTCAGTGCTGAGCACTTAGTAATTGTCAATAAACGCTACCTTATTGTAGCATTTAGACTATGATTGAAGGTGAGATCAGGAATGTAGAAAATCATTTAAAGACTTGATTTATGTTATATTACTGTGATTGAATATAATAGGTATATAAAATGTGTTTAAGCCTTACTTTTTGGTGCTGAAAATATGCTTAGTAGTATAAGAACCTTTATGTTTTTTGAGTGGATGATTTTTGCATTTATCTTTCATGTTTTTGAAAACCATAAAACATTAAAGCTACGGTTTGAAAATTATATCTAGAATTTAAGAGTCATTTAAAATAGAGGACTTTTCTGACCTGATAATTCTTATTATATTACTTAAGCTGGCAAAAGAAGGCTTTAGAAAATTGAGGTGTGTTCGATGACTATTTCTTTGGTGAGTTGAATAACTTTGTGTACCTAGGGATTTTTAAAAGCAACCACAGTGGTACAAGATGAGGATTATTTGTTACAAATTTATGGAAAACCAATTTATCAAGGCCATCGCAGCACTCTTAAAAAAGGACCATATCTCCGATTTAATTCTCCATCTCCTAAGTCTAAACCACAGAGACCAAAAGTAATAGAACGAGTTAAAGGTAAGGAACCTCATTTTTCTGTGGTAAACCTCATTTTTATGCTATCAGTGTAATATGTAATGTTTAATTTTTTCTTTTTTTATGACTCATAAATACTGTTCAAATTATATAATGCTTAGGCATGGGAAAGAATCCTTCTAAGAGTAGGAAGAAATAGACTATTTCAAGGCATAAAATGGGAATAAGTGGGGAAAAAATATAGACCAGATTCAAGGCACAAAATAGGAATAAGTGGGGGGAAAGATAGGATTAGGTGGTATCTTCACATAAAGCATGATAAAATTTGCATTTATGAGATGATATCTTGAACGATTTAAATTATAATCTAGAGAAAGTGGACATTTCCTTGAAGACATTGCTCTATCATGTTGTTTATGAAAGAATGAAGATCAGCCTTAAGCTGTATATTATCATAAAAGGGCTTATGTAGTAAAGGTGAAAAAAATTTTTTGGCACTCTCGTACACCTCTAAAAACTTCATTTATTACTATATGTTTTGACTCACATCTACCATTTCACTAGTATAGTGTATTTATTTATTAAAGATTTATTTATTCTAGATGGAGAGAGAGAGCACACGTGCATGTGCCTGCGTGAGTGGGGGGGAGGGGTGGAGGGAGAGAGAGAGAGAGCAAGAAAGAGAGAGAATCCTCAAGCAGGCTCCCGGCTGAGTACAGAGCCCGCTGTGGGGCTTGATCCCACGACCGGAGATCATGATCAGAGCTGAATTCAAGAGTCAGACACTTAACCGACTGAGCCATCCAGGCGCTCCTCTCTAGTATGTGTAAATGTAACTCTTCATTAAATATGGAGTCTGTTGAATGTGGTTACATTTTGAAATTACTCTGCTTGCACTCTAGCAGCCAGTAAGCTTCAACAGTATGCAGTAACTAGTGGATACCAACTCATTTTTGTTTCTTATCCTTTCTGGAAGTTGGAGCTGTGGCATTGCTTTAGTTTCCTGTTCCTTTCATTTCTAAAAGTTAGGTAATCATATAGAGTGTCAGTTTATCTAGAAATCCTGCTGGTATTATTAAGTATATAGCTTTCAGATGATATTTGCCTTTTCCACTTTTTCTGGCGCTTTGCTATTAACTTATATTTGGGCTTTTGAAAGCCTTTGCAAAAAATAACTTGAGGCCTTAAGATACTTAAAAATCCAAAAATGATTTTAAGTGACCCTTTTAATGGTGGAAGTGACTGAGACCTGTGGAAACGTGCTTATTCTTGGCCCTTGGTGCCTGTTGTTTTCTGTTCCTGGAGAGCTTTTCCCTCAGACTTTTGCATGGCTTCCTCTCTCAGCTCTTTGGATCCCTGCTCTTAAATGTTAGCTCCTCAGAGAGGTCTACCCTGACCATCCTATCCAAAAAATGATCTCCTACACCTCTCTTATTCTCTTGCCCTGCCTTATTGTTCTTCATAGCGCTTTTCACAATCTGATGTTATATATATGTTTTTAAATTTTTTATATGCTTTTCTTTTTAAAAAATATTGAGTATAGTTGACACACAACATTATGTTAGTTTCAGGTGTACAACTTAGTGATTTGACAAGGTTTTACGTTATGCTTCATTTACCAGAAGTGTAGCAACCATCTGTCCTGTACATATTATATTCCTTATGCTCTGCCTTTTATTCCCATAAGTTATTCATTCCATTACTAGAAGACTGGATCTCTCACTCCCCTTCACCTATTTTATTCACCCCCTACCCACTTCCCCTCTGGCAACTATGTTTATTATCTGTATGTATAGGTCTGATTCTGTGGGTTTTTTTAATAAAGAAAACTTTATTGAGCATTCAAAGCAAAAATAAAAATTTTTCTATGGGATTGAGGCCTCAGTAGAATAATTGTCTATCCTTGCTATAGACATTTCCTCTTGTAACAGAAGATTAATAATTTTATATTTTATTTATTATTTTAAATTTCAAAAATATAGAAAATACAGAAAACTTTATAAGAAAATATATCCTCTGTAATCTGTCTACCAAATTTGGTAAATTTCTGGTATTTTCTTCTGTGTTTACTTGTTTGTTTTTTAAGTCAGTTTAGTTAACCTATACCGCATTATTAATTTCAGAGGTAGAGGTCAGTGATTCATCAGTCTTATATAACACTCAGTGCTCATTACATCAAGTGCCTTCCTTAACACCCATTACCCAGTTTCCCCAGCCCCCCACCCACCGCCCCTCCAGCAACCCTCGGTTTGTTTCCTAGAGTTAAGAGTGTCTTACGGTTGTCTCCCTCTCTGTTTTCATCTTATTTTATTTTCCCTTCCCTTCCCCCGTGTTCATCTGTTTTGATTCTTAAATTCCACATACAAAAAATAAATTCCACATATGAAGTTATATGGGTATTTGTCTTTCTCTGACTGACTTGATTCTGCTTTTTGTTTGCTTTTATTTTATTTATTTATTTATTTATTTATTTTTAAGATTTTATTTATTTATTTGACAGATATAGAGACAGCCAGCGAGAGAGGGAACACAAGCAGGGGGAGTGGGAGAGGAAGAAGCAGGCTCATAGTGGAGGAGCCTGATGTGGGGCTCGATCCCATAACGCCAGGATCACGCCCTGAGCCGAAGGCAGACGCTTTAACCGCTGTGCCACCCAGGCGCCCCTTTGTTTGCTTTTAGATTCCTCTTTTAAGTGGAATCATATGGTATTTCTCTTTCTCAGTCTGAGTTATTTCACTTAGAACAATACCCCGTAGGTCCATCCATGTTTTCTCAAATAGCACAATCTCCTTTTCTATGGCTGCATAATATTCCACTGCATGTATACACCACATCTTTATCCACTTGTTTATCGATGGACATTTAAGTTGCTTCCATATCTTGGCTATTCTAAATAATGCTACAGTAAACATAGGATACATATATCTTTTCAAATTAGTGTTTTCATTTTCTTTGGTAAATAATAGAATTATTGGATCATATGGTATTTCTATTTTTAATTTTTGAGGAAACGTCATACTGTTTTCCACAGTGGCTATACCAATTTACATTCCTGCTAACAGTGCATGAGGATTTCTTTTTCTCCACATTCACTTATTTCTTGTGTTTTTTATTTTAGCCATTCTAACAGGAGTAAGGTGGTAATCTCACTGTAGTTTTGACTTGCATTTCCCTGATGATGGGTGTTATTAGCAACTTTTCATATGTCTATTGGCCATGTATGCCTTCTTTGGAAAAAGGTCTGATGTTATATTTTTGTTTATTGATTGTTTTCCTTACTAGACTGTAAACTCTATGAGCACAGTTGGTTTATTCAGTACTGTATTTCCTGTGTCTGGAGCAATGCCTATGAAATGCTGAAAACATATATTTTAAATGAACATTCAAGAAAAAAAATTCATTTAACTGAATGAATGAATACAAGACAACAGAATGAAAAAATATAGATGTGGTACTAAAATGTTTCTTCCTGGAATCACGAAGCTGTATTTAAAAGTCTAGATTCGGGGGCACCTGGGTGGCACAGCGGTTAAGCGTCTGCCTTTGGCTCAGGGCGTGATCCTGGCGTTCTGGGATCGAGCCCCACATCAGGCTCTTCCCCTATGAGCCTGCTTCTTCCTCTCCCACTCCCCCTGCTTGTGTTCTCTCTCTCACTGGCTGTCTCTATCTCTGTCGAATAAATAAATAAAATCTTTAAAAAAAAAAATAATAAAAAAAAATAAAAGTCTAGATTCATAAAATTACTCCCATATTAAAAGTAAAAATGTAGTAATGTCAGGAATTTATTTACAAAATAGTTTCTTCTCCTTTATACTTTTGTTCACTTTCCTCAGGTTCCATAGAAATCAGACAAATTTCTGAGTTTTTAAGAATTCAGGATTCAGGGGTACCTGCCTGGCTCAGTTGGAAGAGCACCCGACTCTTGATCTCATGGTTGTGAGTTTGAGCCCCACATTAAGTGCAGAGATTACTAAAATAAATAAATAAATAAATGAACTTAAAAAAAAAAAAGAATTCAGGATGTAATGTAATTCTATTCATAGGAATAGAAAAAAATACAATGATACTAACTCCTGTAAGGTTTTAATAGGTGTAGAATTTGACCATCTGTACATAATTTCAAAGGATAAAGGCTAGTTATTCAGAATTATGTCATGAGTAGGGGCGCCTGGGTGGCTCAGTCATTAAGCGTCTGCCTTCTGCTCAGGGCGTGATCCCGGAGTCCTCCTCCTCTAGGAGCCTGCTTCTTCCTCCCCCTCTCCCCCTGCTTGTGTTCCCTCTCTCACTGTCTCTCTCTCTCTGTCAAATAAATAAAATCTTAAAAAAAAAAAAAGAATTATGTCATGAGTAAAGGTGTAATGAGAGGATGAAAAGAAATCCAATTCCAAATATGATCATTAACTTTTTGTACCCACAGGGAAAGAAGTGTAAGCAGTTAAATAAACAATACAGTCTGAATATTCTTCTCAATCTTTTATTCAACATTTTTTCCCTTATCATTAAATCATTGAATCGGTCTTGTCATAGTAGTTGTGCAAGTTGCTACATCTGTTCAGGGGTTCAGAAACCATGGCCTACAAGTCAGCTGCCTGTTCTTAGAAGTACTATTGGAACCTAGCAGCTCTCATTTTTCTGTGACTGTAGCGTGACTACTTTCATGTGTAAGTGGCAGAATTGGGATGTTGTCACTGGGACCACATGGCCCATGAGACCAATATGTTCACTCTCTGACCTTTTAAGGGAAAGTTTTTGCCAGCCCCTGGTTTATGTGTCGCTTCTATTTTGAGGCCTTGTGATTACACCTTATTAGATAGAACGAGATCTTTCTGTGAAGAAGAGTTACTGTATTTCCAGCTGGATAGATGTTCAAACAAGATTTTAAAATCGCTGCCACCGGTAATTATTACAGGCACTAAAGTCAAGTCAATAAGGACACAAACTGACTTTTACGCCACAAAAGCTGTGAAAAGGGATTCCAAACCACCACATTCTGTGACTGCTGTGCTGCCGCCCGGTGATCAGCAGTACTTGTTCAGCCCAAGCAGAGAAATGCCTACCCTCTCAGGTACACTGGAAGGTCATCTGATTCCTATGGCCATTCTTTTAGGTAAGTCCCAACAAAATACACAGGGTAAATTGTCAGTTCTTACTGGCAGTGGCAGAACTTTCCAAATGACGTGATCATCTCCTTCCTTTTCCTCTGTGTGTTGTGTTTGTGGGTAGGGCCTCAGAATGTGGCTTCCTCCGTGGAGTAGTCTCTGAAATAACGGGTTCCTGCTATAGTTTCACTCACAGGAAACATTCCTTTGGTATTTTATAATATGTTGCTGTAGATGAAACAAAGTAAAAAAAGTTTAGATATGTTATAGATATGCATACTAATTAAAGAATTCAAAAATTTTAAGTGGTTTAATATCATGTCTTAGGCGAAGTACTTTGAAGTTGTTTTGTGTACTTTGGAACTAGGCTGTGCTAAGTTGTGTATTCTAAAGCAGTAGTTGGTTATTTACTTATTTGAGGTCTCTTAGACTCATTAATGTAAAAATTTAACAAATTATTTTTGCTTCCACGCTAGTTCTTCAAATCTAGTTAGCTTTTTTTTTCTTTTAGTGTCTTTGCTATTCTTTCTTAATTTTAATGAATGACTTAAATATGAATATTTTCCAACAGAAGAGGAAATTTTTCATTTTTTATTTTATGGCTTAATGGCATGTCACCTTGGTAGCTGTGTCTGCTCAAACATGCCTCCCGTTAATGTGGTAGGTAATACTTATAAAGTCCCTGCTGTGTGCCAGGTACAGATCTAAGCACTTTACATATATGAATTTATTTAATCTACCCTGTAAAACATATGGTAATGTACCAGTTTTATAGATGAAGAAACCGAGGCACAGAGGAATGAAGTAATTTGTCAAAGGCCGTGTAATTCGAGCCAAACCGTCAGTTTGGCTTTAGAGTCTATGCTTTTAAAGAGTGCACTGTTCTGTCCCTCATTATTTTGAAATATAGGAGATAATTGGAACTTTTGAAGTGAAAGCTAAGTTGCTGACAGCTATGATAATTACCAAATAGTGGGAGTACATGCTATTTATTGGTAGTCAATCACTAGTATTTTGTTATTGGTTTTATTTCTGTCCATTTTTGCTCTATAAGAGTTGAGAATAAAAATAACCCAGTATAACACACTACACTTTATTCTTGGCTTTGCCACTTACAGTTATGACCTTTGGCAAATTATGTTGTTTCTAAGCCTGTTTTCTCAACTGTGAAATGTGGATAATCTTAATACCTCATAGGCTTATTTTGAGGGTTAAATTAGATAGTGTATGTGAAGTGTCTGCCACATATGAGTGCCTGATAAGTGTGAGTCGCTGCTGAAAGGATAACGTGGTGAGTATGTTGACAGCAGTGTTAATAGAAGGAAAGGTGATTGCGGATGGCACTTCCTTTCCAGACGAGAGAGAATTCAGCCATAAAGATCTAAACTGTGTATTTGATTTTTCCCTTTATTTCTGAAATAGATGACTCATCTCTTCCCCAAACTTTTTAGGACAAACCCAAAGTAATAGTGATTCCATGCCACCTGCTGGAGTAATTGTGAACAAGCCACACCCTATAACAGTGACTACTTCTATTCCTCCATCATCTCGAAAAATGGAAACTGAAATAAAGAAACCTAACATCGCAGTTATAGAAATGAAGTCAGAAAAAAAGGATCCTCCTCATCTTACTGTACAGGTATGTCAGGGTGCATGAGTAGAAAATTTTAAGGAAAAAAAAATCTTTGCCTTAACTTTAGCACTTAAAATTTATTATGTTGCTTCATGAGAACTTTGCTTTCATCATGGGTCTTCTGTTCTTTAAAACTGTGATATTAACGTGATGTCTCTATCCTTGTTCTGTATGATTTAAGCTACTTTTTCTAAACCAGTGGCTCATATCCAGGTGACATGATGATATTCCAAAGGGAACAATTGAACAGTATATTATAATTAATTTTAAAAGAAAGACTGTGACTTAAAATATATCTGTGATTTGAATGAATGGAAAGAGAACTTATATGTGAAGATTAAATATTCAAGTTGTCAATTCTTCTAAGTTAATATATAATTTAAGTCAAATTGTAATTTAAGCCCCCCACCCACACAAACCATGTGTTTAATTTTTTGTTTGTTTTCTTTAACTTAAGGATCATTTTGATATTTGAAAGAGCAAAAGGTTTTTTGGTACTGGACCTGTACAATGAAGTATTTCAGAAATAGCCTTGGTTATTTAAAAAAAGAATGTAATATGGGGCACCTGGGTGGCTCAGTCAGTTAAGCGTCCAGCTCTTAATTTCAGCTCATGTCATGATCTCAGCGTTGTGAGATTGAGCCGCACATTGGGTTCTGAGCTGGGCATGGAGTCTGCTTAGGATTTTCTCTCTCCGGGGCTCCTGGGTGGCTCAGGGGGCTCCTGGGTGGCTCAGTCGTTAAGCGTCTGCCTCAGCTCAGGGCGTGATCCCAGCGTTATGGGATCGAGCTCTGCATCAGGCTCCTCCGCTGGGAGCCTGCTTCTTCCTCTCCCACTCCCCCTGCTTGTGTTCCCTCTCTCGCTGGCTGTCTCTCTCTCTGTCAAATAAATAAATAAAATCTTAAAAAAAAAAAAAATTTCTCTCTCCCTCTGCCCCCTCCCGACTTGAGTGCTCTCTCTAAAAAAAAAAAAAAAAGAATGTAATGTTTAGTAGTTACTTCATGTATCAGTAGAAAATAGGAGTCTTGTAAGTGAAGTAATATATGTTGTAATTGCTTAATAATATGAAACATAGATCAGTTTTAGACTCTAACCTCCCACTGTATGGCACATGAATTCTAAATAGTCAACAGGTAAAAAGTACAGCTGTAAAATGTAAAAATAGCAGAATTAGAAGATAATTTATCAAAGCTGAAGCTAAGTCTGGATATGAGAGAAGAAAACCTACATATAATAAAAGAATAGATTTGAATCTATAAAATCTAATACTGAAGCTAATGTAAAAAATTCCTATATAAAAATGAAAACATACAATTAGAATATACGAAAGGATTAATTTTTAAATCTGAAAACTTCCATAAATTAATAAGAAAGCAGATGCAAATCCAGGAATATTCAAAGACCCTGAATAGGACCCTACAGAAGAGGAAATACAGTTTATGAGCAAGAAAATGAATAATTAAAATCTTTCAAGTTACTTAGATAATGCAAATTAAAATAACAATAATATACTCCATTTAAAAACTTATTGCTGAGTTAATTATGTTTTTGATGACATAAATAGAACTCATTTGGACTGCATTTTGGCATTAATTATCAAGAATTTTAAGTATTCATGCTCTGTGACTCAGGAAGTTAACCTAATATCTGGTTATCTAGCATAATGAAATAATTCGAATTTTAGAGGAAAAAAACCCCCTATATATATGAAAAAGTTTTTTGTGGTGATATGTATAACAGCGGAAATATTAGCAATATCATAAATGTTTACCAACAGGAAAATAGTTAAATAATTAAGGCATGAATATTGTTGAAATATTATGTAGTTATTTAAAATATAATTATTAAGTTTCTATGGGAGCATGAAAGGTGCTTATAACCTGATTAAAATGAAAAATCAGAAATAAATAGTAAAAAGTGGATAGTAAAAAGAAAAGGGAGGATTCAAAATAAAGTTATCTTAATAGAATTTTATGTGTTCCCCTTTATTTTCTAAATTTTGTAGAATATGCTTTCATACCTTAAACAAATTGTTATCCATTGACTTCTCAATAAAAAGTTAAATATATGTTATTGATGTGTAGACTGACAAATATTTGAGTCAAAATGATGAACAGAAAGCTGGATGTTGTGTTTTGTTTTAGGTATTACCCAATGTGGATATTGATAGCATTTCGAATGGTAGTGCTGAAGTCGATCTCTCTCTGCCTAGTCCCAAAGAAGCTTGTCCTCCTCTGAAAACCTGGATACAGGTATTCAGAAATTTATCAGATAGTTTTGAGTAATGTTTGAATATGAAGTTTAACTAATATTATTCCATCTAAAGTCTTCCATTATATAATCTATTATAATTTAAGTTTTAAGGAAAAGATTCAGAATAAATCTAGTATTGCTGATGAACTTGAAAAAGAAAGTTTGTTTAAGATCCTTACATTTATAAACATTGTGAAAGTGATAATCCCTAGTGTAGCTTTTTGGTAATTTAAATTGTCTTATATGTGAAGAGAGGATTTCTATCTCTTTGGAGAAGAAACCTGATTTAAACAGTATAGTTTTCTTGAATATGAACTTCATAGTGATGTTTGGAGTTCATGTTTTGGGATGTTACTTTGTCAATATAGTATTGACATGATGCAGAAATAGGCATTTCTCTCTAGTATTTATATGCTATTAAATAACGAAGCTCTAACTTTACTACACACTCAAATAACACTGCAGCTTTCCTCAGTTTTCATCTGTTATAAGCAAACATGGTCCTCAAGGACACAGTTTTAAGGAGAGGGAGAACACCAACAATTTTTCATGATCAGAAATAGTAAAAAAGGAGCACCTGGGTGAATCAGTCGGTTAAGCATCTGCCTTTGGCTCAGGTCATGATCTTGGGGTCCTGGGATCGAGCCCCACGTTGGGCTCCCTGCTCAGTGAGGAGCCTGCTTCTGATCAACCTGATAAATTGACTTAAGTTGCATTGCTGATGGAGTCATTAACAAAAACTTATATTTAATTTTTGATAGCTATCGAAATGAAATGTGATGGCTTGGGTACTATCTTGGATTTCATTTATTTAATGAAATCAGTTCTAAACAGGATATTAAAATAAAAAAGTAAGGCCATGTAATTACAAGCTTATGTTATGGGTGTTATGATAAATTATGTATAAATTAAGAAGATATTAAGCACAACAAAATCTTTTTGAAAATGCTTTTTTAGACCCCAGAACTTACAAACGTAGATGAAGAAGAGGTGAAGTTTCCAGGAACGAACTTTGATGAAGTAATCGATATCATACAGGTAACAAAGCTTAGAAATCATGAGAAATTACTTTTCTAGCAATATTCTTCCATGTGATTATCTTTAAAGACTTTATTATATGTATATATAATAATATTTTTAGAGCAGTTTCAGGTTCTAAAATGAACAAAAATGAGATGAAAGTACAGAGATTTCCCATATACCTTCTTATAAGTGCAGAAAGCGGAAGCAGTGATATTTGGAAGCATCAGTTTTATTATGATAATAAATTAAGATAATAAACTTCTAGAGGGAAATGTTAATGTTTTATGCAGGAAAACTAAGTTATCTAGTTTGTTTTATGACTGCTTAAAATCAACATTGGGTTTTAAACAGACAAAATAATTGTATAATTAAGGTTTCTTCAAGGCAATTTGTATGACAAATGTGTATATTGTAAATAACATGATGCCACCTAATTAGAAAGGCTCTTGATTAATAGAGATGTGTTGGTTAATTTACCGACCTGAGTTTCTGTCTACACTGGTCACTCAGTAAATGTTAAACAGATACATGAATATGATAGGTTTGTTTTTATATTACCAGCAAGAGGAAACACGTGATGAAATTCCAGAATACTCTGAACCAATTCTGGAGTTTAACAGAAGTGTTAAAGTTGTTTCTACAAAATACAATGGTCCACCATTTCCGCCAGTTGCTTCTACACTTCAGCCCACTACTGATGTTCTGGATAAAGTAATTCAGAGAAAAGAAACATTGGAAAATGGCTTAATTCAGTGGTGAGTTTATAGTGATGTTGGTGTGAACAGAATCATAGTAGCAGATATAAATAGAAAATACTAAGTTTTAGTTGAAAATCTTCCTTCTCTCTTTTTGTTTATTAAACTTTTCCTTTGCTACAGTTACTGGGAACTATTTGATGTAATGTGAGGGTTTAACTCGTTGTTGAAGGCATTGTTTCTTTTCTTGCATATTTGTATGTAGGCTATTATAGCAAAAGAGGCTGTTGTTAAGTAACAAAAGCTTTAAAAATGTACATGTTCTTTTTTTTTTTTAATGTACATTTTCTTTAATCCAGTGATTCACTTCCAGAAATTCCTAAGGAAATAATTATGGTTCTGCTACTCAGCCACAGACTACTTAGCACATGCAGTACTTACCATAACAAGGCGTTCTGCTTGTTACTTCTATAAACTTATGAACTCTGTTTTTATCCCTGTTTTTACCTGTGAGAAACTTTAAGTTATGGAATAAACTAAACTGAATAGTAATAGTTATCAAGATTAAACTTAGAAGAATATTTAATGATGTTGAACGATATTAATAATAATTAATGATGTTGAAAAATAATAATTACAAGACCTTACTCAAAAATAAATGTGCAGGGGCACCTGGGTGGCTCAGTTGGTTAAGTGTCCAACTCTGGATTTCAGCTCAGGTCATGATCTCAGGGTCGTGAGATCGAGCCCCACTTTGGGCTCTGTGCTGGGTGTGAAGTCAGCTTAAGATTCTCTCTCCCCCTCTCCCTCTGCCCCTTTCCACCCCTGACTGCCCACCCCTGCTCGCTTGTGCACTCTCTCTCTCAAAAAAAAAACTGAAACAAACACAACAACAACAATAACAACAGAAATAAATGTGCATAGGAAGAAATTTGAAAAACATATACCAAATTGTTAGTTGTGTTTATCTCTGAATCTGGGATTACGTATGAGCCTTATCTATTTTTTTAACATATATTTTCTAATTTCTCTACAAGTAGTATCTATTACGTGTATAATAATTTTTCATCAGCCTCTTAGATGCTCTAAAGAAATGTACAGAAGTGGTCTCCGATTGTGTTCCCCTTTTCCTTCCACCTCTCCTTCCTCTTTAATTTCCTAAAAATGACCTTGGAAATAAATTGTCTTTCCTTTTTAAGAGGGAAACTACCTGTATTGCAGTCTATATATTTATTTCTTTGAAGAGAGGGCAGTTGGACTTTTTTTCTAACTCTGCTCTTGTGTGCTTTTGTATGGGTGCTTTCAGAGCAGGGAACCCAACATTTTAGGTGCATGATATGTCAGATAATCCTAGACCTAAACTTTATTATGAATTTAAGAGGTCTGTTAAACTTTTCATTAGACTAATCAGCAAGTTTATTGAATCAAATTTAAATTTGTCTCCCAAATGGAGATTCTGTTTCATGTGGCTTATTTCACTGGGAGTTACATTTATTTTTTCTTTCCAGAGTCAACTTTCAGAATTACTACTTCCACATGTAAATGTTTGTGTCCATGGGTAAAGTTTATTTTTAAGGGTGTTATTTCTAACACCTTATACATTCAATCAAATTTAGGAATTCTCAACTTTTATTCCCCAGGGTAGAACAAGAAATAATGTCAAGAATTATCTCTGGGCTCTTTCCAATCCAACAACAAGCCATACCCAATGTCAGCGCTTCAGTCAGTGAGGCAAGTGAACCATTGACTTCTGGCATCGGTAAGTGAAATGGAAACTTTTACTTTTTTTTGGTATTGAAAGATAAAACCTTGGGGCACTTGCATGGCTCAGTTGGTTGAGCAACTGAGCTCTTGATTTCGGCTCAGGTCATGATCTCATGAGTTGTAGGATAGAGCCCCACATTGGGCTTTGTGCTCAGTGGGGAGTCTGCTTGAGATTCTCTTTCCCTCTGCCCCTCCCTGCACACGTGTGCTCTCTCTCACAAATAAATAAATAAATCTTTAAAAAAAAAGATAAAACCTTCAAGTCATGGGTTTATATATTTTAGGGGTCAGGTATTCCTTGGCTGACAAAAGATAGGGTCTTACTTCCAATATCGTTTCCCTGTTCTCTATAGTGGAGGTAAGTTTTCTCTCACCTCCGTATTTCATACCGCATTTCATACTGTAGCATTCAGATTATTCTATCCTTCCATCCCTCCCGCCCCAAATCTATTACTTCCCATAGCATTTTGTATATATCTTTGGTATGGGAACTATCAGATTGGATTACGATTGGCTTACATATCTGTTTCACTAGACTATAAATTACTCAGGATTACGGATGTTTCTCCTTTAGCGTCTAGCCTTTGACACCTAGTAAGACTTTAGGTATCCGCTGAATGGACGATTGAGCCTCTTTACGGAACCCAATCATTCTCTTCTTTTTATCCTTCCTCCTGTTCTTCTTCTGTCTTCTTTCCTTCCTTCTTCTTCCTTTTCTTCCCCCTTCTTTCCTCTTTACCCCCTTCCTTTTTCATCAGCTTTTTTGAGGTATAGTTGACTTGCCATAACATTCACCAATTCTAAGTGTGTAGTTTGATGAGTTTTGATAAATAAACACGACTGTGTATTAGCCACACAATCATGATAGAGAAAAACACTTCCATCATTCCAAAAAGTTCATTCATGCCACTTTGTAGTCAGTTCCTCACCCCTCCCACACCTACTGGGCCATAACAGCCACTGATCTGCTTTCTAGCAGATTTTTGCCTTTACTAGAATTTTATATATATGTAGTCGTATAATATGTAGCCTTTGTGCCTGCCTTTATTTAGCATAAGGCTTTGACAATCATGTTTTATGCCTGTAGTATTATTACATTGTATGGATCTATCATTTGTTAACCCATTTACCAGTTGGTGGAAATTTGTAGTCTTTTAGTTTGGGGCTATTATAAATAAAGCTATGAGATGGATATTTCCAAGCAAATCTTTTAGACACATCTTTTAATTTCTCTTGGTCATATGGTAAATAGATGTTTCACTTTATAAGAAACTGCTCAATGTTTTTAGAGCCGCTGCTCTATTTTGTATTCCCAGCCAGCAGTGCATGAGCACTCCAGTTGCTCTACATTCTCACCAGCACTCGGTGTTGTCAGTGTTTTGATTATAGACATTCTGTAAGCATGTAGAGATACCTCATTTATTTGCATTTTCCTAATGACTAATGATGTGCGTTTTTTTAATGTGCTTGTTTGCCACCTGTACACTTACTTTGGCAAAATGTCCTTTTAAATCTTTTGCCCATTTTTAAGTTGAGGTTTATGTCTTCCTATTACTTAGTTGTAAGAGTTCTTTATTTATTCTGGATGCAAGTCCTTTATTGGATACGTTCTGCAAATATGTTTTCCTAATTTGTATCTTGCCTTTTTGTTTTCTCAGCATTATCTTTTTTTATTTTTAAAGGTTTTATTTTATTCATTTGAGAGAGACAGAGCACAAGCAGGGCGAGAGGCAGAGGGAGAAGGAGAAGCAGACTCCCCACTGAGCTGGGAGCCTAATGTGGGGGGGACCCGGAGATGGTGACCTGAGCTGAAGGCAGACGCTTAACCATCTGAGCCACCCAGGTGCCCCCTCAGCATTATCTTTTGAAAAACAAAAGGTTGGGGCACCTGGGTGGCTCAGCCAGTTAAGCATCTGCCTTCAGCTCAGGTCATGATCCTGGGGTCCTGGGATTGAACCCTGCATTGGGCTCTCTGCTGGGTGAAGAGCCTGCTTCTCCCTCTCCCTCAGCCTCTCCCTCTGTGGCTCCCCCTGCTTGTGCTCTCTCACTCTTGGTCTCTCTCAAATAAATAAATAAAATCTTAAAAAAAAAAAAAAAAAGGAAAGAAAAAGAAAACCAAAAGGTTAATTTTGATGAATTTTAATTTATCAATTTTCCTTTTATAGTTTGTGGTTTTTGACATATTATTTATGAATTTTTCTAAAGATCATTAATCTTTTCTCCTATGTTTTCTTCTAGAAGATGTATAGCTTCAGACTATGCATTTAGGTTTATGGTACATCTTGAGTTAATTTTGATCCCTACTTTAGACCATACACGAAAATTTTTTTTCAGTATAAGTATATCCAATTGTTTTAGCATTATTTGTTGAAAAGGTTATCCTTTCTACCAATGAATTGCCTTGACACTATTGTTGAAAATCAGTTGACTATGTATGGATCTGTTTCTGGGCTTTCTGTTCTGTCCCTTGATCTATAAGTCTATTTTTATGTCAATACCACACATTATTGTAATTTAAAAATAAGTCTTGAAATTGGATTGTGTGAGTTCTTCGAATTTGTTCTTTTTTTAAAGATGTTATTTATTTGAGAGAGAAAGAAAGAGCATGCTCATGAGCATGACCGGGGGGAGGGGCAGACTTCCCACTAAGTGCAGAGCCCACCCTGGGGCCTGACACAGGGCTCGATGTCAGGACCCTGAGATCATGACCTGAGCCAAAATCAGACACTTGCTGATGTACCTGAAACTAGAAGGAAGGAAGGTTTGTCTTCATATTTATGAAGCAGCTACTATTTCTCTAAAATCCCCCACAGTCATTGGATCTTTGTGTCTTATTTTTTATTTATTCATGTATTTATTTATTTATTTATTTTAAAGATTTATTTGAGAGAGAGAGTGCGAGAGAGAGAGCAGGAGTGGAGGGGAGGGGCAGAGGGAGAGGGAGAAACAAGCTCTCCACTGGGCAGGGAGCACATCTCTGGGCTCGATCCCGGGACCCTGGGGCCATGACCTGAGCCAAAGGTAGACACTCAACTGACTGAGCCACCCAGGTGCCCCTGTGTCTTTGTGTTTTGACCAAGATTTGTCGTAGGGTTTCCTATTGCCCTGTTCTTGGAAATGTGGGTTGTTTTCAGATGAGAACATTTAATGTGTATGCAAGTCCTTTTTATCACTAAATTCTGAAGTGGTAAGGAAGAGGCCATGTAAGTAAAGTTTTCAGCTGGGTGTTTTCCTCCCCTTTTTGGTTTGTTAAAGAGGGTGTTCATTATGTGAGTTATCATCTTATTCTCTTTTATAATAAGTAATTTTTTATTTTTATTCTTCCTCCTTCCCCTTTATACAAATATGTTTGTATCTCTAAAATTTTAAGAATTAAGATTTGGATTGCAGGCATGTTTCTTGCACACTTATACTGAAATTCTTTCTTTTTTTTTTTTTTAGTGGAAGGAACAAGCAGTGGTGCCCTCCAGCTTTTTGTTGATGCTGGGGTTCCTGTGAATTCAGACATGATTAGCCATTTTGTGAATGAGGCTCTTGGTGAGACCATTGCTATCATGCTGGGTGACAGAGAAGCCAAGAAGCAAGGTCCTGTGGCTACAAGTGTTTCTGGGGATGTTTCAGCAAGCAACACATACTTGCCGGTAGGAGTGACTCTCCTTTCATGACTTGGAGTCCTGGGAATTTTTGATACATTTATTAAAAAACAGTAAGATGGACAAATTTTAAATTAGGTATCATAATATCATAGTTTGTGGTGGAGATCGATTTTTTATTGCTATGATATAGTAATATTTTCCCCAGCATTTTACTTTAAAAATTTTTAAATCTATAGAAAAGTTGAAAGTATAATACAATGAATGTTTATGTACCCTTTATCTAATATTTACCAATTGATAACTTTTTGACATATTTTATCTGTCTTTGTATGTTGTATATTTAAAAATCATTTGAAAGTTGCAGATATCATGACATTTCACTTCTGAAAGCGTCAGTAGTATCTCCTAAGAACGTGGTACTTTATTACATAATCAAAATGCCATCATCATACTCCTGAAGAAATTTAACATTGAAACATTAATATTATGTTATACAGAGTCTGTATTCAAATTTCCCTGTTGTTCAAAAAATATCCTTTATGGATTTTTTAAAAATTCAAAATATAGCTAATGTTCACACATTACTTTTGGTTATTATATCAACTGCTCTTTTTAATCTTTAAAAGTAAATATATTTTTAGGGACTTTTGTTGTTTGTTTCATCAGCCTTACTATGCTAAATAGTTTCTGATCTATTATAGGAGCATGGAATTATACAAAACCAAAATAGACTCTCTACTACTGCCAGCTGTTTAAAACTTTGTAGTCACTTCTGATTCTGTAGATCACGAGGACATCAGTTTATGTAGGTGAAATATTTAAACTACCTCATTTGAGGTATAAACATAAAGTTACATATTTGAATTTTATAGAGATTGGTATAATGTAATCAGCGTGATGTGATTTGGTACATGGTTTTGGTCTTTTTTAGCTCATTGGTCATGTATTCAGTGCAATGTTGTCAGGGTTATGGCTTTACGTTGGTATATTTTCTGCCTGTATACTGCATATACTGTCATGAGGGTGATTGAATGAGAAAATGTAGAAAAATCAGTTTGAATAGGCAGTATATACAATTGTTAAGAGCATGGACTTAGGAGTTGGGGAGATCTGAATTTGAACCCTCAGCTCTGTTGCTTTAGTTTGATATATATAATAGAGAAAATACATAGAGTTTAAATAACCAAGACTTTACCAAAATCTGCTTACGGAGTAGCTAGGAAGGCAAGCTCCCTTCCCCCACTGCCATATTGTTCATTATCTTCAGAATTGTCATGACTTTTCTGGGTCCTTTGATCTTCCAAATATACATTAAAATTTAGTTTTCAGGTGCCATGAAAGATTTTTTTGGGGTTTTTATGGGAATTGATCTGATTTTGATTGGTTTAATTTGGAGAGAATTGACACCTTTATGATACTGTTACCATCTTAGCCAAGATTTTGTGGAAGATATAGTGAGATGATGAATGAAAAGAGCTTAATCTAGTGTCTGGAATTTAGTACTCAATAACTAATTGTCTATCATCATTATCCATTACCAATACTAATTAGAATACCTTCAAATTCTCTCATGGTGATGGTCAGTAGCATTATATTTGAAAACAGTGCTCTAATTCTGTAGTTTGTGTAGTCAAGAGGAAAGAAAGAAAGGCTGAGAATATGCTAATTATTAAGCAGTGCCGTAGAATTTCTAATATGCTTCATGATTTTAAAATTGCGTATCAAGCGCCTGAGTGGCCCAGTTAGTTAAGCATCTGTCTTCGGCTCAGGTCATGATCCCAAGGTTCTGGGATTGAGTCCCGCATCAGGCTCCTTGCTCGGTGGGGATCCTGCTTCTCCCTCTGCCTGCCGCTCCCCTGGCTTGTGCTCGCTTGCTGTCTCTCTCTCTGACAAATAAATAAATTAAAATCTTTAAAAAAAGATTAAATAAAAGTACATATCAATTTTCAACGTAGAATCAGAGTAAAGACTAATTATCCTCCTGTGTACCCATGTTTTAGAATGAGGAGAAAAAAGACAATGTATTTGAAAATAGGTAAAAGACATGTCTAGACAGTTCATGCACACAAAAGAAATACAAATGGCCCATATACATATATAAAAAATGGTCAATATCACTGATAATAAGAAAAAAATCACTGAAACCTCATTTTTACTTATTAGATTGGTAAAATGCTAGAAGTTTGATAATGACATTGTGTAGAAAACTTTGGAGAAATGGGAGTTCTCACACCTTCTTGTGGTTAGTGTACAATAGTATAACCCTGCAGAGGGAAATTTGGCAATATGTATTTAAATTATAAATGCAATTAACCCTTTAACCAAGCAGTCCCAGTTTTAGGAAGTTATCCCACAGATAATCTATACACATATGAAATGTCTTCAGTCAAAATTACATTTGATGACTCTGGGGAAGGGAATTAGGTAGACAGGATACGGCTAGGAACGGAGACTTAATTCGCACTTTCTTTTGTAGCTTTTTAAATTGAATAATTACCTATTTAACAAATCCATTTTAAAGTGTTTACTTTTACCTTTCTCAGTATTTTCCATCTCCATATTATCTTCATTTTAGCCACCCCCCTGCTTTTTCTTATCCTTCCATTGCTTTTTACAAGCTCTGTGCTTTTGTGCTTAAAGGCTGTTCTTTGATACCTTGTCAGTTAAAATACTTCCTTTCTATTACATGGCCTACCCAGCTTGTGTTTGCATTTGATCTTCAGCTGCATATTCACTGTATTTTCCTCTCTGTATTAGAAGAGGGAGCCTTAGATTTCTTTGGGGCCTACTTCAGAGGCAGAGCTATTTCAATAGCCTGAGGCTCTCTGCAGGCTAGTCTTGAAACTAACAGCTAGAAGTTCAAGGTAGGGCTCCATTTCTTCCCCATTCATTTAAATTCTCTGTAATCTCTGAATGAGCTCATTTCATTGTTTTACATTATCTTTATTTGGGTGATATTGATATCTTATTTTATTTATTTTAGGCAAGAGTATGTACCCCAGTGGCTACCCCACAGCCAACTCCTCCTCTCTCACCTTCATCACTTCCTAAGGAGCGTGTGTTAGTAAAAACTCCAGATTCTTCTCCCTGTGGTTCAGATCATGATTTAGCTATTCCTGCGAAAGAAATATTTGCTGAGAAAGGTAGAAACCTTATTTCTGTACGTCAGTTTTCATCTAATAACTATTACCTAGGATTACATGATTTATTTTATGTTTTATAGATTAGTATCCACATACCTTTTGCTTATTAGGTTGTTTTTTTTTTTAAGATTTTATTTATTTATTCGACAGATATAGAGACAGCCAGCGAGAGAAGGAACACAAGCAGGGGGAGTGGGAGAGGAAGAAGCAGGCTCATAGCAGAGGAGCCTGATGTGGGGCTCGATCCCATAACGCCGGGATCACGCCCTGAGCCGAAGGCAGACGCCTAACCGCTGTGCCACCCAGGTGCCCCTGCTTATTAGGTTTTAGTAAATCATTTTTTCTTGTAAGGAAACTGAGAAATTGGTTGCCACTTTTTAAAGTATATGATCTAGGGGCACCTGGCTGCCTTAGTCAGGAGAGCATGCGACTCTTGATCTTAAGGTTATAAGTTCAAGCCCCACACTGGGCTTAGAGATTACTTAAAAAAATAAAGCGTCTTAAAAAAAAAAAAACTGTTAAAAAATGTATAGGATCTAATACACACCTAGACTACTTTTAAGTTCAGGAGCGCCTGGGTAGCTCAGTCGGTTAAACATCTGCCTTCAGCTAAGGTCATGATCCCGGAATCCTGCATCGGGCTCCCTGCTCAGCGGGGAATCTGATTCTCCCTCTGCCCCTCACCCCACTCGTGCTCTCTCTCTCTCTCAAATAAATAAATAAAATCTTTTTTTAAAAAGACTACTTTTAAGTTCATGGCAGTGTAAAAGTGATAGGTCTTTTAAGGATTATTTTTAGACTTTACTAAATTTTGGAATTTTCCCATTAATGGCCATTATTATTATTATTAATTATTGCTATTATTTGTACACCAAAATGTTAAGAAATTCCTGAAACAACATATTTCGCCTTCCTATGGAGTTGTTTACTGACTTTTATCTTTTAATTTCTTTTTAAACAAAAAATCTTTAGGAAATGATACACCTGCCATCACCCTTGTTAATACCCCAGCGGTTACCCCTGCTACTACCCCTCCTCCTGCAGCAGCTTTTTCCCCAACTTTGTCAGAGATTTCCATGGAGAAATTGAAGCTCTCCAGCCCAGAGCTTCCTAAGCCGTGGAGCGATGGAGACCTGCCACTGGAAGAAGAGAATCCTAACTCTCTTCAAGAAGAACTTCACCCGAGAGCTATGTAAATGATAATATATTCACTTTCAGTAACTGCATTTCATCTTAAGTTGGCGTAGATGATCCATTGAAAACATCAGAAATGATGAAGCTTTATAAACCACAAGCTACTTTATCCTTTAGTAGAAAGAAGTTTCATAAACTTCAAGTTTTTAAAATTTTCACCAGATTTATTTATGCCTTCAGTTCTTTTTTAAAACATTTTTTGTGAAACTGATTAAAATATATATTGTTATAATATTGTGAGTAAAATAGAAAGCTATTTCTCCCCAGAGTGAATCTTCATTTACGCTGATCAGTTAACTTTTATATTACCGTACAGATTTATTTTAGAGATGGTAGAACTTTCAAGATGGTCTATGATTAAAGCATGAAAACAATTTTGGAAAAATGAATCTTGGTAATTATAGTAGTGCAGATTATAGAAATACTTTCTAAAGGAGGCCTTTGAATCTGTTTTTTTTTAATATAAAAATTAATATAGGCCTTCAGTGACGTATTAAGTTCAAAATATGTCTTTTTCTTCTTAGTGTAATGTCTGTGGCCAAGGAAGAAGAACCTGAGAGTGTGGATTTCCCTGCTCAGCCGGCACCTCCAGAACTTCCAATTCCGTTTACACCACTTCCTACTGGCACCAAGGCCCCTTCCCCCACACAGATGCCGGGTTCCGATTCATCAGCAATGGAGAGCACCTTGAGTGTTACCGTCACTGACACTGAGACTTTAGATAGACCTATCTCTGAAGGAGAGATTTTATTCAACTGTGGTCGAAGAGTGGCTCCCAAGAGTAAGTTACCTTGTATCAATTGATTTCACTGGTTAGATTATTATAATTCCTAAGTAATACTTTCCTATGTCAAGTGTTTTTACTTAATTTTCAGGATTAAACATGGTATAATAGAAAGAATATGGACTCTGCAAGTTAACTTTTCTGTGCCTTAATTTCAGAAAGTAAAATCTTGCTCATAAATCTCACCTTCCAGAAATAATATCACTTTTAATAGTTTGGGGTATACTCTTCCAGTCTGGTGTTTTCTATACAGATGTAGATACCTAAATACGCATACTTGTGTATTTGTGTGTGTGTGTATTTTTACCTTTAAATATAGGATCATACTATATATATTGTTTGAAGCCTGAATTTTTTACCTAATAATATATTGTGGACATCTTTCTATATCAATACATATAGCTGTACCTCATTTTTTTAGTTGTGTGTAGTCTATTAAAACATGCCATAATGGTCAGCATGTAAATTGCTTTCTGTATTTCCATACTATACATAACTCTCCGGCAACCATTCTTACACACACACTTTGTGCACCTATCTGTTAAATTCATTAGAATACATGTCTAGAAGTGGAATTGCTGGATCAGAATATGCACCTTTAAAATAGTGATACGTTGCCAACATACTCTTTAGAAAGGTTAACCGGTTTTTAATTTTAATCAGTTTTTAATTACATCAGTAGTATTTAGGAGTGCCTCTTTCTCAATTTCATAGTTACCATTAATATCTATAGTTCTTTTTAATTTCCGACAAGCTAGTAGGTAAAACGAAAATCTCATCTTTGTTATAAAATGTACTTAAAAAAAAAACTGATGAGATTGAGTAGCTTGTGAATTATTATTTATGAACAGTGTTTTTATTGTATTCATTTGAATGTAATGTTCTATGGCTTTATGGTCAGATTATTTACTAGGTTTATGTTCTGTTTTCTAAATTTTTACAATGTAACTTCTAGTTTTAGGAGATGAGGGACTGTATCTGATGAACCTAAATGATAGCTTATCCAGTACTCTGCATGATGCCCTTGAAATGGTAAGAAATTATTGGCTCTGTATTGAATTCTGACACAAAGAATATTTTGATGAATTTGTTGCTATTGATCAGGGTTTTTTCCTCAGATATTTGAGTTATAGGTATAAAATTTAATAAAATATCCATGAAGGAATTTAAGGCTTCTTGCACATTTCATTATCATATTTGCACATTTCATTATCATAATTGTGAGAATGAAAAGAAAATTATTAACTTCTATGGCTCCAGTAGTTGAAAAATACACAGTTAATGTAATTATATAATGAAAATCTAGCTCAGTGCAAATTGTCATATGGGTAGAGTGCCTTTATAATATTTCAAACAGGGCTTTATCTGTTTAAACCTGCTCTCTTATGATGCATTTGTTATTTTTCCCTTATCAGGATTATAATTCTTTGCGCTAAAAATAATTGAATTCATTGGCATAAGAAAAAGAAACTGAAATAGGACACAGTAGTACCAGCACTTCCTAGTTATTACCTAGCTCTATGGAAGAAAAAGTTGGCATTTAAAAACATTATTACAGGGTCTCCTGGGTGGCTCCATTGGTTAAGCTCCTGACTCTTGACTTTGGCTCAGGTCATGATCTCAGGGTCCTGGGATAGAGCCCTGTATTGGGCTCTGCACTCAGCGGGGAGTCTGCTTGAAGATGTTCTCCCTCTCTCTCTCTCTCTCTCTCTCTCTCTCTCTCTCTCCCCCCCCTCTCCCTTTCTCCCCCTGTGCCCCTCCCCTCACTCTCTCTCTCTCTCGCTTGCTCTCTCAAATAAATAAATAAATCTCTAAGAATATATATATATATATATATAATTACAAGGGTGCCTGGGTGGCTCAGTTGGTTAAGCGGCCAACTCTTGATCTCAGCTCAGGTCTTGATCTCTGGGTCATAAGTTCAAGCCCCACATTGAGTCCATGCTAGGCATGGAACCAACTTAAAAAAAAGAAAAAAATATATATATACATACACACACATATATATGAGATTATATTTAAATTATATATAATTATTGCAATATGTGTAATATCAATTAGTATTATAATATATGTAATATCAATTATTACATATCCACATAGAAGTATCATACAGAAATGATGATAGGAATTTTCTTTTGAAATACTATGGAGGAATAGAGATCTTTACTTTTTATATATATTTTTAACCACCTAAGCAAGGGAATGTAGTTGTACTCAACTTTTATCTACATTTATCTATAGCCTTTACTAAGCATTGCTATTATTGTTGCTCTTTTTTAAAAAGTTTGATAATTTTTGACATATGTATATATCTGTAAAGCCATTACCACAATCAAGATAATGAACATATCACCATCCATCACTCCTCAGGGTTTCCTTGTGCCCTTTTTGTAATCTCTCCTCCTCATTTCTTACCAGTCTTCACATCCCCCACACGTCTGCCACAACTGCTGGCCTACTTTCTGTAGCTATAATTAGTTTGCATTTTCTAAAATAACAGAAATGGAATCACCTGGTGTATATTCTTTTTTTTCCAGGTTGCTTTAACTCAGCATAATTATTTTAAGATTCATCTGTGTTGTAGTGTGTATCATAGTTTGTTCCTTTTTATTGCTGAGTAGTAATGTGTTGTACCACAGTTTGTCTATTCACCTGGACATTTAGGGTTTTTTCCAGTTTTGGCTATCACAAATAAAGCAACTATGAAAATTTGTGTATAAGTTTTATATGGACATATGCTTTCATTTCTCTTGGGCAAATACCTAGGAGTGGAATGGATAGGTATGTGATAGGTATATGGTAAACTTTTTAAGAAAAGCTGTTTAATTTGATCTGCTAAAATTTCATGTTGGCCTTTGCATCTATGTTTTATATGAATTACATTTTACAGGAATTACAGGAATCTGCAAAGAGTTTTGGGCTTTGCTCAGGCATGTGGTTAAATTACCTAAAGACAGTTTTACCATTTTGAGTCTTGCTTTAAAGATTCGTGAGGCAACACCAGAGCAGTACTCACTCTAGGGCTGTTTCCTACTGTGGAGGCAAGACCCTTCTAGGCACTCTAGCCAATGCCTCATTAAACGTGGTTTTCCAGCCCACCTGGTAGGAAGAGCTATTGCTCCAGCCCATTTACACGCCTTGGGCACTGTTGGAGCCAGTGCTTTGTCGAGCCTTATGTGGTTACCTCACATGCGTGTGCTGATCAGTATTCAGTGCTCAAAGGGGACCCTCTGCAGATCTCCAGAGTTCTCTCCCTGTGCAGCTTTCACTTTTCCGGGAGCCTGTCTTACACTCTAGCTGTCTTGACTTCCTTGGAGTTTCAGTCCCATCTTCTCAGCTCAAGGGGCCACTGAGCTCTGCCTGCCTTCTCCCTCCTATGCCGCAGCCTGGAAACTCCCACAGGCAGTGAGGTGGGGCAGTCACGGGGCTCTCCTGATTCGTTTCCATCTCTCAGGGATCACCGTCTTTTGTTACCTAATGTCCCATGTCTTGAAATGCAATTTTTTCATATACTTTGTCCATGTTTTAGTAGTTTCAAGGGGTTAGGTAAATCTGAAAGTAAAGTCTGGTGGCATTATTATCTTTCCACTTGTATCATTATACATGATCATGATGAAAACAGAGAGAGTGGTGTATTTTTGAAAAGTCATGTCCTTCTGTCCCTTTATAATCATAACACTAGAAGTTCCTGTAGAGTGACCACTTACAGGGATGTAAACTGGACTGTATATTAAATTCACTGGGGGAGGTTTTAAAAAGTATGCATGCTGGGTCCATCCTCTGATACGCAGATTCAGTAGGTCCTGAGAACTGTATGGTGTCCATACAGTCGTATGGTGTATACTGTGTAGGCAGTGAGAAGCCTAGACCTGTGTATTTTGAAAAAGTTCCCAGTGTTCTCATGTGTGTCCTTTGTTATATGTGACATCTCATTTTACAGATGAAGTTGAGTGAGGTTACAAGATTGTCCATGTCACATAGCTATTCAGTGACAGATACACAACTCTTTTCATAGATACACGATACCTTTTCTTTTCATTTTAAGCTAATAACTGTAAATTTTGAGTTCTTATTGGGGCTATCTGAATCCTAAAGCTTAAGTTACAAGGGGTTGGGTATATGTCCACGAGCCCCTTTGAAGGCTAGGTAGCATCTTTATATTATTAAGGATACTTAATATTGTTAATCGTATAAAGATGCTGAGTCTGGAAATTAATATAGCCAAGTAACAAAAACTGTTAAAAACAATTTGCTTTACTGTATACAGGGGTATAAAATAATGCATTAAGGAGATTTTTTGTAAGGTTTTAATGGAACAATTACTTCTGTAACAATAATTGTTTATTGAAAGTAATTGAGTCCATTATGAAGAGAGTGGAAGTCACTTTTATGAAATAATATGTGGGGAACGCATAAATGAGATGTCTTTATTTTCAGAGAAGCATTAAACTAACATTTGGCTTAATATGTCATTATGGCATTTATACCCATTCTTAGAACTTTATCATGGTGTTTAAGTTTATGGTAAGTTTTTTGTAAGTTTGTTTAAAGTAATAGCTAAACCAAAATGGGACTAAATGATAACATCTTTTTTTTTCTTCATTTGAAATTGAACTCTAATTTAATGTTTTTGCTAAGCCTAAATCGAATATTCTACAAGTTCATTTTTTAAAAAAAAATTTATTCATTTGAGAGAGAGAGAGAGAAAGGAGAGACCAAGAGCAGGGGTGGGGGGTGGGGAGAGGGAGAAGCAGACTCCCCACTGAGCATGGAGACCGATGTTCTGGGCTCATGACCTGAGCTGAAGGCAGAGGCCTAACCGACTGCACCACCCAGGTGCCCCAGATATGCTACAAATTCATAATGAAGTCAAGTATGGTAGTACAGTCTTGAAAATCCAAGAACAACTTGAAGTCCTGTCACCAATAGGCATTTATCTCTATACAGTTGGAAGATAAAGACGTACAGTAATCTAGAGTTAATAAACTTGGTTTCATTACTAGTAAAATACTAAGTAAAACATACTACTGATGGAATTAATAATCTTGTTAATAGTTGTATTTACAAGGGAATCCAGTTTCTCTGACTCTGAGGCCCACACTGTCCTTCGTCTTTGGGGTAGGTCTTAGTTGAAGTACCAGGAAGCCTAGTCTGGGTCCTCCAAGGAGGGCTGCAGTACCTGCTCCCTAGCCAAGGACCAAAGGTCAGCCCAGAGGCAAAGGGACAATCAAAGGTCTATAGGTGCCTTAACAGATTTCTGCAGTTTTTCATTTTTCCCTGTGGTCCAGGTTTCAGCATCCCTGCAGTGCTCTGCCCCCATCACCACACTGTGGTGTTGCTTTGGGTGCTGCATAAATATGAGGCAGGAAACTGTGTGAGCCACAAACTTGATGGCCCTCCACAAAACATTTGTGAATCATTATAGCTCAGTCACTTGGGAGAGAGGGTCCAGTTTTCACGTGTATTATAATAAATGTCCAGTTTCATTGTAACCAAATTATTTTATACTATTGTTTCTATTTGAGGCAAACTAAAGAGTTGTTAGTGTAGTCAAATGGAAATGAGAACTAGATGAAAATAAGAGTCCACCTTCTTTCCATAAAGCACTAATATGACCATTTTCATGATGGCCGGTATGCTTCATTAATCATAAATCAAGAAAAATGCAAGTGTTTCATAGAACTTTTTGTTATGTTAATTGTCTTTATATTTCATTCAGGAAGATGATCCTCCCAGCGAAGGACAAGTGATTAGGATGCCCCATAAAAAAATTCATGCAGATGCAATTCTTTCTCTTCTTGCTAAACAAAACCAGGACTCCTTGGTTTCACAGCAAGCAGTCTATTATTCAGAGGTACTTATTAACCTTAATGATTTTTGTTTTCTTTTGGTTTGGTCTAAATACAGGAAAAATAACAAAAATATTCCTACTTTTAGTGAAAGCATGCTAATTCTTCAACTTATTCAGGGGTCAACCTTATAGTAATTTTAACCTGAAATCAGAGCGCTAGAGTTTTACAGCTGAAAGGAATTTAGGCCATCTGTTCAGCCTTCTTGTTCTACAGCTGAAAAAACTGAAGCCCTTTTAAAACATCAGAGGGTTTCCTTCCTTCCTTTCCTTCCTTCCTCTTTCCTTCCTTCCTTCCTCCCTCCTCCCTCTCTTCCTCCTGCCTCCTCTTTCTTCCTCCCTTCTTTCTTCCTTTCTTTCTTTCTTTCTTTTTCTTTTCTTTTCTTTTCTTTTCTTTTCTTTTCTTTTCTTTTCTGTCTTTCTCCATTACTGAATACTACATGCCAGACAGAGTCTTAGAAAAGGTAAAAAGATGAAGGAGACAGGACGCTACCCTTAGGAAGCTTACAGTTCTGTAGGGAAAAAAGGGCTTAACAATTACTCTGTAGTTGATAACTGATCAAAATATTTAGAAAGTGTTGGATATTATCTCAGTGTGAATAGCACTTTAAATAAAAAGAAAAGTCTGGAGAAGTCGGTGGAACTAGATGATCATAAGGAACCTTTTAAGCCATGGAGAGGATTAGGCACTGTCGAGGCTATTAAGCTATTTTGGGCGAGGAGGTCACAAGGTAAGATACTTAGGAAGGAATATGGAGGTTTTATAATCCAGTCCAGGTGTTTGGAGGGGAAGGCAAAGGAATGAATCCTGATCCGGTTTCACCTGCAACTTTTCATCCCAGATGGACCTTTATGCTCCCTAATGTTACTCTTACTCTGGGGCGCCAGTGTCTGCAGTCTGGGTTGTTGCCAAGATCAATGATACTTATGAGTATGAGAGCACTTGGTGAGTAGGCAAGCTAAAGCTTCAGTAGAGTCATAGAGTATTAAGGTGTTAAATAGCTCAGCAATACAAGTACCCTAGAAAGTTGATTCACAGTAGAGAAGGTACGATTTATTGCACAACATTTTATATGGTAGTGGCAGACTAATAGAGATACTGAGAAACATTCTTAATGAATTTCTAGGGAAAGTGTATCTGCTGTGGTTCTAAACTTTGCCTAAGAGTCTCCAAAGGTTTTATATTAATTGCAAAACAATCCTTTTCTATTTAGATGTTGTTGAGGTAATTGATGTTCCTAAAGAAAAGTCAGATTAGGGACTTAGAGGAGATAGAAATACACAGGAATTTGGGAAAATGTAGAAAATCTTGAGTGTTGAGCTAAGAAGTTAGATTTTACTTTATAGTCAACAGAGCCATCGAAGATATTTCAGCAGTGATTTCTTCATATATTCTAGAAAAACACTTGGTTGAAGTTAAACCCCATTTATATGAGAAACAGGAAAGCTTTCAGATATTGGAGTTTTTATTCAGTTCTTGATTAGTAAACTCATAGTTAGAATATTTCGAAGTCACAAAATGTGATAGTGATCAGAAAATAGAAGTCGTAATTTTTTTTAGTTTTTAAATTTTTTTTATAGATTTGATAAAGAAATGAATTTGTACTTGTATACTTTCTGAGGGGGGAAGAATTTTATTAAATATGATGAAAGTAGTCTTCTTCAACTTAGGTACTTATAAAAAATGTAATTATTTGGGTGGGGGTAATGTTTATGTCACTTAACTGTAAGGTTCACCCTAACAGGCACTTTTCATTAATGAAGAATAAAAGATAAGTTTTCTATTATTTTAATTTGAAGCTGTGTGAACAATATGTAATGTGTGCCATTATTTAGTTTAAATCATAAAATTTTTCTTATGTGTTTTGCTATCTTATTTGGATTTTGAAAAGCAGATAATGGTTATTTAACTTCATAATAAAGGAGATATTAGCAACAAGGCCTATTGCTAGATGCCTGATTGAACTAACTTTTTAAGCCTGGCTTTCAGTAGTGTGTTTGTGTGTGTGTGTGTGTGTGTGTGTGTGTGTGATAATAAGCACTTTCTAAAATACCTTTCAAGCAGTCAAGTGCATTGGTTCATGGTATTTGATAAATTTTTCCTGTTTTGACTTGATTTTAATATAGTGTTTTTAACAATTGTTTCTACCTTTTATAGGACTTGGAAAACAGTGCAGGTGAACTTAGTGAAGGACAAAGACCCAGGCTGACAGCAGCAGCAGAGAACATCTTACTGGGACATTCTGTCTCTATGCAGCCACCTGCCACTAATGCAGAGGCTTTGGATCAAAAATGTGGTCCTAAGCCATTATCTCAGCAATTTGACACAGTTACAGGTATACACCAAAATATTGCTTCTTGACGTATCATTTATTAGACTGTACTTGAATCCCATCACACTTTCTTTGTACTGTTTCCATGCTGAATGCTATATTCTGTTTTTTGTTATAATTACAGTAGTGATCCTAATCTGAATTAAGAAAATAGCTATTTTTAGGTGGGGGCAAAATTTCTTTATTAAAAAGGGTCTTCATTATTGAAAAGTTTAGTAATGACTTTTTGTGGTCTATATACCAATATTTTCCCAAATGTGATTCAGGTATCAGTGTGAGTATGTGAGCCACTGGGTGGTGCATGGAATAATTTTGGTAATATGCATACATATACTTAAAATTTTTTAATAGTGATATATTTATTTTACTGTATACTAGAAAAATATAATTTAGAACACCAAACTATGACAGAACATCTCTTATTTAGGACAAGGTTAAATTAGATAATATTGTAGAAATTCACTCTTTACATTGTATAAATTTCTGACACAGTGCTCAGTGCACTCATGACTATTTTGGAACCTCATTAGCCAGACTTTCTGCTATAACACTTTGGAAATAAGAATAGAAGAGAGAATATCGATCACTAGCATATACAGTTGATTCTCATTATCTGTGCTAGTTATATTCAATGGAGTCACCGGGAACACTGAATTAGTATATACTGACCCATTGCTCCTTGGGGAAAATACAGGCCTGGATTCCTGCAAGCCTCTGATCATAACATCTCTGTCAGCTGATCAATATATATCCTGTGTTATGTGTGTTTCTATTTAAAGAAATTTATTGTAATATATATTGTTGGTGCATTAACATTGAGCTCAGTGTCCACAACACTGTAGCTCAGGCCTGAACAAAGCTTATGGAATCCATGTATTTTCTCCCTGAGGCCCGGCATTNTTCCTTTGTGCACTTAGGATACCAGATAGACTTCAGCACTATGCGTGGGGGCCACTTGAAACCACAGATCACCAACAAAAAGCACAAAAATGTGAACAGACAGTAAATAAACAACAAAAAGGACCTTTGTTTACAGTATAAGAGCTGAAATAAGAAAACAGAGCATCACCTTGGTTCAGCCTCAGCTGGTAAAGTGTATGTAAGGTGATGCAGAAGTTTTTTTACTGGTCTACATGTGTCTGTGAATGACCACAAAATCCCTGCTACTGTTGATTTTGGGGTTAGAAATAAATTTTATTGAGTAGGTGAATTTGTAGCCAATTAAAGAGGAGCAAATATATTCTCATTTGCTGATTTTTCCATGCCCATTGCTGTATTATCTTAAGTGAAAAGAACTTCTGGAGGTATGCAGATTTTCCAAAAATCAGAAAAGGAAGTGCATGAAATTAGAAAAACATTGGTATTGAGTGAGCACCTTATATCATTCAGAACTGAGAGAAATTCACGACTACATTTTCCAGGAGAATTAATGTAAAGATTGGAGTTATTTCTCATTTTGTGCACATAGTGAGAGCATTAAATGTTTTGCATTCTTTTAAATGAGTGGGATTTTAAAATGGCATAAAATGTGACTTTTTCAAGTTTTTAAATTCGTTAGTTAACATATAATGTAATATTAGTTTCAGGTGTACAATATAGTGATTCAGCACTTTCATACATCACCAGGATGCTCATCACAAGTGTTCTCCTTAATCCCCATCACCTGTTTCACCCGCCCCCCCTACCCCCAACTTCACCTTCCTTCTGGTAGCTATCAGTTTGTTCTCTGCAGTTAAGAATCTGTTTCTTGGTTTGCTCCTTTTCCCTCCCTTTGCTCGTTATTTGTAGCCAGCTAACTGCAGATTGCAGTTAAACAGAGTTGACACCAGGTGGCTCTCACAGATCACTTGAGAGCTGCTAGGTACTTGAGAAAAACTAGGTACTTGTTAAATTATTATGGAATAAATACATGAGGATATATCCTGTTTAGTCCCTGCTTATCCCTCTGGTAGCACCTAGCATATTATCTACCGTCAAGTGTATTTATAACAGTAGGTACACTGTAGGTATTTGCTTAATAGGAAAAAACAGTAAATTATATGGCATAACGTTAAGATCAAGCATATAGATGAGGCAATATACCAGAATGTGGCTAAGCATTTGGGCTTTTGGAGTTTCAGATATCAATTTGAGTTCCTGCTCTGTGTCTTTGAGGCAAGTAACTTAATATCTCTGAGCCCAATAATTTTGTTGGGACTGTATTTCTATTAGATTTATACAAGTAGAATATATTAGTAAATTACAGTATTATTTGTTTTAGGAATCTATAATGGAGTAAACAAATGAATGGATCACAATAATTCTTTTCAAAACAGCAATGTTTTATGAAGCAATCTATCAATGACCTTTTGAGTTAATTCATTTGTCTGCTTCCTGTATGGTTGGGAATAGAATTTATCTGCTTAATTTACAAAAACCAAATAAGGAAATGTTCAGAATTTATTATGGGCCACCCAGTGTGTTTCAGTTATACTGCACTGTTAGCTGCAGTTGGAAGCTATTGAAAATGTGCATTTTGCAGATTAAAAAAGTGTTGATAGTGGTTTAGATGTTGAAGCTATAATTCTTATTTCATAAAAAAAGCCCTTCTCATTTATTTTATCTATGGGTTGTGTATCCCATTTGTTAACTGAGAATCTCTCTTTTTAAAATTAGTATGAGGAAGAATGTCTGCTTTAGAAGTTTCCAAATAATAAAAAAGTATAATTAAAAAAAAAAATCTCTGAGCCCAAGTTCCTTCATCTATCAAGTACGGATATTAGTGTCTTAATTATCTATCGCCATTTAACAAATTACCCCAGAATTTAGCAGCCGAAGACAGCAAACATTTATTATCTCACACAATTCTGAAAGTCTTGAATCTGGTTGTGGCTTAGCTAGGTAGTTCTCAGGATCTCCCATGGGGTTGCACGCAAGCTGTTTCCTGGGGCTGAGGTTATCTGAAGGCTTCTACTAGGGTTGGAGGATCTTTTTTCCAAGCTCACTCACATGGCTGCTGGCAGGAGGCCTCAGTTCCTCACTACAAGAACCTTTTTTAGAACCACTGATGGTATAGCAGCTGGCTTCCCACCAAGATAATCTGAGAGAAAGTAAGCAATCAAGATGGAAACCACGAAGTCTTTTATAACCTCATCTCAGAAGTGACACGCCATCGTTTCTGCCACATTCTATCAATAACACAGAGCAATCCTGGAATAATATAGTATGGGACTACAGAAAGGTGTGAATACCAGGAGACAGGATTCAGGGAGCCATCTTGGAGGCTGGTTACCACAAACGGTGTCCACCCTTTAAGTTTATTAGGAATGGTGAATGACAATGCATATTAAGTAGTCAGCACAGTGGTTAGCACGTGGTAAGTGGTGTTCTCTTTAATAATACTTGGAGTATGTAAAAATACCTTCTTACATGTATTCAGTAGAAACAGAAACTATCTGCAGTTGCCTAAAAGGACTATGCCCTTAGAGAACTGATTTGTTCCTCTTGTTTTAAGTATTTTGTTATATAATAGTTACTATAGAAGAATGAATACCATGTGTCGTATTTCTGCTGGTGGCTAATCTCATGCCTTTTATATATATATATATTTTTTTTATTAGAGAGAGAGAGAGGTGGGGAGGGGCAGAGGGAGAGAGAGAATCTTAAGCAGGCTTCATTCCCAGTACAGAGCCCGACTCAGGGCTCGATCCCACAACCCTGACCTGATCATGACCTGAGCCAAAATCAAGAGTTGGATGCTTAACCAACCGAGCCAACCAGGTGCTCCTATATTGATTTTTAAAATACCTTTACCTATGGAGGGTCATTAATTCTTACCCCGCATCTCTCCAGCTCTGTTCATTTTCAGAAAGTATCCTATTTGCAACCTTTTTTCCCCTACCACTCTTCCTAATCCTGAGGCTCTCAGTTTGGGTTGAGTAACAAAAAGATACAAAATTAGTTTTGAAGAATTGCCTTAAGAACCCTAATATCTAAACTGGTATTTTTGAATGAATTGTGAGAACTCTGGAATATGCTACCAATTATAGCCCTCATTTATTCAGAAAACTTATATTGAATACCTACTTGTACCATATTACATCAGTATGGTGTTAAGCACTTGAGATACAGAGGTGATAGGCAATCTGCCCTCAAGGAGGTTTACAAAGTCTTACTGTAGAAGAAATACAAGAAAGATTATATAGTACCATGTGATTAGTACAACAACACAGACCACTCTGGGGGTGCAGGGGAGGACTCTACCCACACATGCAGGCTCAGAGAAGGTTTTCCACAAGTCGATATGAAATTGAATCTTAATGTGGAGTATAATAAGCATGTTCCAGGTGGTTCATTTACTTATTCAGAAAATAAGCTGTTCCAAATAGAAAATAATGCCGATCTTATTTTATATTTATGCCCATGGAAAATTCAGTCTTGAATTTCTATCAATTCTGATGTTTTGTGTTATTGACAGATCCATTAAGGATTATAAGTAAACTACTGAGATGATGATCTTTGTCTTTTATTTAGCATGATCATCTAAGGTACAGTGTGATAAAGAGACTGGAAAGGATTAAGACTGGAGGCAAGGAGCCTGACTGGACAGCTGTTACAGTAAAGCTGGTGAAAACATTATTCAACAGTGAGGAATTGTAAAAAGGGAGATTTGAGAGACAAGAAGGAGAATGGACAAGACTTAGTTCAAATATGAGAGGAGCAAAAGAAGGAAAATCTGTCCATGTGGTTGGATAGACGGAATTTCCATTCACTAAGAGAGAGGGAATATTGAGAAAGGATAGAATTAGGAGGAAATAAGAATGAATGGGGTTTTAAGCATGTGGAATTTGAGGCACCTTTGGGTTTCATACAAATGGAAAAATATATTAGATGTGACAAACCCAAAGCTGCTGCTGGCACTGGCAATTTTGGGTGGACTTAGTCTTCTCTGAAAGTCTAAGTTTTTTTTTTTTTTTTTAAGATTTTTATTTATTTATTCAACAGAGATAGAGACAGCCAGCGAGAGAGGGAACACAAGCAGGGGGAGTGGGAGAGGAAGAAGCAGGCTCATAGCGGAGGAGCCTGATGTGGGGCTCGATCCCATAACGCCGGGATCACACCCTGAGCCGAAGGCAGACGCTTAACGACTGCGCCACCCAGGCGCCCCATAAAAGTCTAAGTTTCTTAATCTAAGGTTGCTTTTTCATTGCAGTAAGATTCTAGAAGAATAAAATCAGGGATTTTAAGTTATGATAAATTTTACGTGAATGATATAATAGTTACAAAGAGCTAAGTTACATTGTACAGACAAGACACCCACATTCAATGAGCATACTTTTTAGAGGTGACACCGTTGTGTTGTTGAGCAAATTTAGCATTGTTATGATGGCTGTCATGGAATTCTTTCCTGACCCTTTATCCCTGGGTTAGATACCTGTCATATGTGCTCTCTGTATAGTCCTGTACTGTTGCCTGCCTAATGTGGCTTTTGTCACACCGATCTGTAATCTCACTTGAGGGTAGGGACTTTATCTTGTTTACTGTCCTATCCCTGTCATCTAGCAGAGTCTCTAGCACCCAGGACATAGTCAGTAAATATATGTTAAAAGGTAGGGTGTTCTATGAGTTGAAAGCTATTACACACTTTGAATGCTTTGGGGAGATATTTGATTATATATTTGTACATTTAGGTCTTTTATCAAAATTTACCTTGTGTCTTTTTAATGAATTTTTTCTTTATACGATACATAACCATATAAATTTTACATAAAACAAAATGTGATTGTATCATACATTAAAGTATAGACTATTTTTTGGGAGTGCCTTTCATCCATTCCGCAGCCTCACATTTTCTCCTATTCCATATTTTGCCTTTCCCCCGCTAACTCATGTTAAGATTCTGGCGCGTAATCTTCCTGTTTTTGTCCATAGACACACTCACGTGTATAATATACATGATAGATACATATGATGTGTGTGTGTGCTGTTATTTTACAAGTTGAGATCATATCATGCCCACTTGCCTGCATTTGTTTTTACACAGTAAATCCTATGGAAATTATTCACAAGTCTCTGATTGCCTATGAGTTTCTATGTCTTTTCATGTTTGTTGGACATTCGGATTTGCTTTTTTGTCAATTACCTACTTAAGTTCTTTCCCCATCTGTTAGGTTCTAAATTTTTCTTACAACTTTGTAAGAACTATTTCTATATTTTAGATGTTTTCTATCATCTGTATTGCAAATATCTTTTTCCAAACTTATACTGAATTCGTTGACGTTATTTATGGTCTTTCTTTGTCATATAGCTAACATAATTTTTTATATAGTTATTTCTTTTATGCTTTATGTGTTTTATGGCTTGATTAGGTTTCTCCTAACACAAGTTTATACCTGTAGTCTCCTAGATTGTCTTGCAAAGTTTTCATTATTTAGTAATTTGTATTTAAGTCTGTCTGGAATTTACTTTGGAAATGGTGTAAGGTAGAAGTCTAATATGATTTTCTTCCACATAAATAGCTAGTTGGGCCGGTATCAACTAATATATAAACTGTTTTCCTTTCTACTGAATTAAAATATCAACCAGTTTGTATAGTATTCTCCTAGATGTAGGAATATTTTTCTGGATTCTTTATTATAACTATTCTGGATTCTTTATAATCTAAAACATATTAGACTATTGTGTCTTTATGGCACATTCTGTTATCTGATAGGGCAGGTTTCCACTTCAAAAATTTTTTCATACTTTTGTTCGCAGGTCTCAGGCATTTATTCCATATAAACTCTAAAACTTTTTTTTTTCTGGTAAAAATCACCCTAATTGGAATTGTACTAAGTTATGTATTAATATTGGAAGAATTAATATTTTATGGTATATCTTACTATTCAGATCTTGTTTTGTTCTCATCAATAAGATGTAATAATTTTCATCATATGGATTATATGCTTTTCTTAATAATCTTATTTTTAATTATTTTAAAGTTTTGGTCACTATAGTAAAGGATTATTTTTCCATTTTTAGGTGCATACTGGTATAATATAGAGAAAAACCAGTGATTTTTGTATATTTATCTAGTATTCAGTCACATCACTGAATTCTCTTCTTAATTCTAATAGAGTTCTTTTTCCTCACTAGAGTCTTTCGTTTTTCTAGATATATAACCATATTTCAGCACAGAGTTTTTAATATCTTCTCTTTTAACATTATATGTGCTAATTCTTTTATCATAATTCATTTGCCAGTCTTAGGAAAATCTTAGAAAAGTGACATGAATAGAATAAGACATATCAGAATATAAGGAAGCCAATATATAAGGCCTGGAACAATAGTTAATCTGAAAGATGGATATTATTACCATTACTAAATTAATCATATCATGCTAGATAATTAAATGACAATAAAATAAGTGATAATTGTGAGAAATTGCTTTGTATAGATTGAATCTGGAAAGGTAAAAATTAAAGCTCAAGGTATATATTTTGCTTTATGTAAAACTCACCTAAAAATGGAGATTAACATAAAAGATCAGAGGGTAATTTATTTGCTATACCTAAGAAATTGTCAATACACTGACATTTTTTTTTTAGAGAGGGAGAGTTCGGGCGGGGGGGGGGGAGGATCAGAGAGAGACTCTTAAGCAGGCTCCACACCCAGCATGGAGCCCAACACAGGGCTCCATCTCACAACCCTGAGATTATGACTTGAGTTGAGATCAAAAGGCATATGCTTAACCAACTCAGCCACCCAGGCACCCGCTACACTGACTTCTCTTTTAATACACTGACTTTAAAGGGAAAATATTTATGATGTCTTTAAAATATTATTTCATTTAAAACAATTTGTGTATAATGCTTCAGATATAGATCTATTTCTGTTGACTACAATGAGATATACTATACTGTGCTAAAAATTTAAAAGGTGGCCATTAATTAGCAAAAACAGAATTTTCTTAGAAATACTTCAGCAAGAATGTCAAATAAAGAACAATGACTGGGAGTTGGAAAATGAGGATTTTAATTCCTCTTACTAGCTCTCTGCTTTTTTGGATAGTCCGTTAACTTCTCTGAGCCTTAGCTTTGTCAGTAAATGATAGTTATAAAACTATCAGACCTGCCTACCTTACAGAATGATTGTAATATTCAAATTAAATGATAATGTATGTGAAAGTGCTTGGAGTATAAGGTGCAATATAAATGTACCATGATATTATTAGATAAATTGATAGCTCTGCTCCTATTGCCTTCTTTTTATTGATTTGATTGAGATGCCATTTGGATGAGGAAAAGAACTTGATCATTTGAAGAAAAATGTCTACAGAACAGAGTTAAGCAATATTAACATTTTCTAGCTAGGAAATTACCCTTGCTTTCATACTACATTTTAGAAAGAAAGTATTCTAGTCTACTGATAGAAAAGGTAAGCTGGAATGTTAGGAGTTGATGTGAGGGGTGGGGTTGGGTGTAGACTGCATGAGCAACTTGTTGATTGGAACCTTAGAATAGTCCATAGACTTGTCTGAACATAGGTACTTTTTGCATTCTCTGCAAGCTTTGATTTTAATTGCAATGAAGACTTGGTACCAGATTATTTTGGTTAAAGTACACTACTACTACTTATTCAGCAATGAGAAATATTGGTAATTTTAGTCAATTACTTGTTCTTTTTCTAAGATAAATGAAACAATTAATTTTAACTTTTTGTTTATATATTTGATAACAGGTGGTGGTTATGAAGATTCATGTGCTAGTCATGGTCCAATGAGTTTGGGAGAATTGGAGTTGCAGCCAAATTCTAACCCTGCCCTTCCCACAACACTTCTGACAGCACAAGAAAATGATGTTAAATTATCAGGAGCTGCTGAAGATATTCATCAGGTACCCAATTAATAACCCTTGTACTTTACTTAAAATGAGAATGGTAACAATATTGTCTTAGTATGGTATAATGTCAGGAGCATAGTCTTTGGAGTCATGCTTCCTTTATTTACTAATTCACGCCTGGATACAAATCTTAGCTCTTAGGATTCTAGCTGTGACCTTGAATACATAGCCTTTTTCTTTCTTTCTCTCTCTTTTTTTTTTTTTTTTTAAGATTTTATTGATTTGTCAGAGAGAGAGAGAGAGCACAAGCAGGGGGAGTGGCAGGCAGAGGAAGAAGCAGGCTTCCTGCTGAGCAAGGAGCCGAAGGTGGGACTCGATCCCACCACCCTGGGATCATGACCTGAGCTGAAGGCAGATGCTTAACCGACTGAGCCACCCAGGCGTCCCACATAGCCTTTTTCTAAGCCTCAGTTTCCTCATCTATATGTTAAAGATTAAAAGTAATATATATAAAGTGCCTGTCACCTATTAGGTAGCTATTATCATTTATACTTTGTATCCCCATGCAATATCGAACTCAGTAATTTGCCGTAGTAGGTACTCAAGAATTATTTATTGTATTAAAATTTGCAAAAGTTGTTAACATGAAAACGTAAGAAATTTCGTATTGAGTTAGGCCAATGGCCCGTATAATCTTAAGTACTGAAAAAATAGATTAATTACTCTTCAACATGTAAAGAAATGTTCACGTTATTAAAAACAGTTTTGGGGGCGCCTGGGTGGCACAGCGGTTAAGCGTCTGCCTTCGGCTCAGGGCGTGATCCCGGCGTTATGGGATTGAGCCCCACATCAGGCTCCTCTGCTATGAGCCTGCTTCTTCCTCTCCCACTCCCCCTGCTTGTGTTCCCTCTCTCTCTGGCTGTCTCTATCTCTGTCAAATAAATAAATAAAATCTTAAAAAAAAAAAACAGTTTTGTATCTGTGTAATAGCAATGCATTTCTCACTGTAGATTAGTTTATTCACTAAGTATTTATTGCATGGTGTTGTATAGCATTGCATGGTATTGGTATTACTGGTTGCAACCTCAGGAGTTTCCTGGGTGAAATTTGAAACTGGCTTCCTATGCATGGAGAGCATCCTATGCATGGAAAGCAAGGAGAGACCAAATAAAGACGCAGACCACTTCAGATTGGTAGGTGGCAGGTTCAGTAAGTAAGGGAACTTACTTATGAGGCTTGTTTTGGGCAGCTGTAAGACAAGTAGATCTCTGCACCCACCCACCAGAATCTGAAAAGTTTATATGGAAGCCTTAATTTGGTTCAGTCAGGTGTTCAGTCCAGATGGTCTCATAACGCCTTACTCTCTCAAGGCTATGTCCTTGAAACAACTGCTAGTATGGAAATGGTAGGTAGGATGTATATTCCAAAGACAGGCAAGGAGTAAGGAGCCTCTGATTGCCTGGGTTCAGCTTGTGGGTCAACTGGTCATTGATAAGAATCCAGAGATAGCTTTTTAAATTCTTGTCAAAGTGTATCTGCTAGCTGTTTTCAGGAACTCATTCATAATTAGGCCCAAAAGCAAGAAAAGGAAGAAAGAAAATGGCTTCACAATTCATGATGTGTGATTGTGAAAGGATATGTGACTACTGTCAGTTTCAAATTTGGTTAGGTTATAAGTAAGGAAGAGAGACAATGGGGCTTATGGTGGAATATACATTTCTTGAATGGTGAAGGAGGGTAACAATACCTACTTATGCTTGTGAGAATTAAATGATGTTACTATATATAAAAGATCTTCGAAAATTGCAGTGCATTATGCAGATTTTCATTTTATGTAAAAGTGGTTATATGGTAGAGCTTATAAGCAAATTAAGTTTTTATCCTGTCTAAATCCGTCATGTGTATATATATATCTAGAATAGTCTGATTTTTAAGGAGCTCTGAATTCTCTAGTAAAAATAGAAATGATTTGAATATTTGAAATCTGTGTATATTATCCAAAAATTTTTAAAGATTTTATTTCCAATATCTTTTTGTTCGTGATATGTACTCTGTCACCCATTTAGCAATTAGAAAGCTTGCATAATATTCAAATTTTATATAAGAAACATCTAAATAATTTTATTGCTCAAAAATTTTTAACTTTTAAAAACAATATTATGACTTCATGTCTTAAATTCTTTAGTACCAACAAAAGCATGACCAAGATATTAAGCAAGTTGAACATAAGCCAGCACAAAGTCGTTTAATACATGTAAGAAATAAATCTGATACTTCACTGTCACAGCAACAAGGTAAAATTCATTTTCTTGTAATATAATAATTTGATACTTGTCCTGATATTGAATAAGTGTATAATGAGAATTATTTATTTTTATAGACATCTCATTCTTGTCTGTAGGTTTTTTGTTTTCTCTTGGTCCATTGGGATAAAGAATCTGGTATCATATTTGACTGTATGTGTATTCTTTTTACCAATAAACACTATTTCTAATGGATTTTTAAAACTCTTAGGTAGTGTTTTTCCTTTAATCTTACCCTTTGGTTCTTATACAATTGAACGCTTTTTTATCTATATATATAGTCCTACGTCTGTGTCATAGTTGTCTATTTTAAATTACAATATGATAAAGGCAGGGGCTATGGCTGTAAAGGTGCTTTGTAAAGGCTAGTGTTGTGGGTGATGTTGACCAATAACTACAATGAAAGAAAATGAAGGAGTCTCACGTTAAATGCTATTAATATGAATGACCTTTTTGGTACTGCTCAAAGTTGTATGGTTGAACTTCATCTCTAAAATCAGCATCACAGCAGTCTGATGTTGCCTTTATGTTTCTGAAAGACTGTTGGCTTTGTGCTTTATTTACTTTCTTGCTTCTTCGTCATTTAAATTTAGTCTAACCTAAATTCGGAAATTTGGCAGTAGAAATTAAGATATCTTCTGTTTTAAAACTTTATTTCCACAATCTAGGAAGAAGTATTAGGAATATTTTGAGCTGTAGAATGTGTTTCTTTGCTTTTATGATTGTGTTTTTGTCTCATTTATTGAATGCCAATATAATTGCAAATGTAACTCAGCAGTTAGTGTTATAGGGAAGACTTAAATCAGGAAGTACTCCACGTAATTATTGAAATTATGCTATATAGGTTTTAGGTTTTTACTTTTCTGTTTTCTGTTCCTCTCTTGCTCCAACTTCTCAGAACTTTGACTTCCTGACCACCTTTCAACCTCACCATGGTACAGTAGTGTTAATATTGTATTTTAGAATCCCATGAAAACTTGCCTGTAAAACTCCTAGAGTATTTAAAACTTAATTGTGACAGTATATAGATATGAGCAAACGAATGCTTCTAAGATAGTATCAGGACTGACTTGATGTCTTCTACTGAGTACTGTTACCATTCGTGGTCAAATACTATACATTTAAGTTAGGTTTTTTAAAATTATAATTTCTTAAAATTATTAATATATTTTGTCTCCTTGGGAGATATTGTATGTAATAAAATGATCTTTTTTTCCTCAATTGATAGGAAAATTTGTTTGGTAAGATTTTAAAGTTTCTCTCTAGGAAAGTGACATTGTTTTCTGTGTCACATTTATGAACGCCTGACCACAAGATGGCAATAGTTAAATTCTTATGGACTAATAACAAACTCATTAAGTACAATGCCATTAAATAATGTCTAATTCACATTTAATAAGTCAATAAAAATCATGAGGAGAATAAAAGAAACCAAGATGTTAGCCTTTAAAGGAGGTTTTATTTAGAAAGAATTTAGAACAGTTGGACTTAATATATGTAATTTTTTTTCATTTAATTTTATATGTAATACAGAAGTTAGGAGAGCAGACCTGTATCAGCTTTGACTGAGACGAATAAATACCCAGTGAGCTATAAATAGAACATTTTAAAATGGAAGCCAAGTGTTTCACTCTATAATTGATACATATCTCCATACTGAGTATCTTTTGAATGAATATGATTGCCTTGGCAAATTTGGTCAGTTATGACTTTTTTCCCATAAATTTTGTGGGCTTTATTTTTTTTCTCTGATGAAACTCTAAGACATTGCCAAATGTTTCAGAGAATAGGAGAGTCAGAGTGCCAAAATCATCCCCTAGGGCTCTCAGGACTTTGGGTGACCTTGAAGGAATTCAATCCTCTCTCTCATACAGAGGCCTTGAAGATAATGAAGGAAATTCGCCTTATCACAAGGGCATCAAAACCATGTCTTTTCTGACAGGTAAATGCTTTTAAGAATACTTGAACCCCAAATTATGACTGTTTCAGGGGCAAGTATCATGTATTTCACTTTGAAATATGTAGCAGTTTAATATGTGTATATAAAGAATCAAGAAGCTTACTAGCAGTAGCAGCTCTTTCAAAGATCATTAAAAACTGACCAAAGATTTGGTAGAACATGGGTTCTAGCACTGTGCTTCTAAGAAATCTGTAACATCCTTGTTTTTTCTCCCCCTTCGATTGTGACTTTCAGCTTTTGATATAAAAGAGAGAAATTACATTGATCTGACAGATGACTGACTATCTTTGAAATATAAGAGTGAAACTTTTTCATTTGGTATTGAATTCATTTGGTATATTTTCAGCCACATAATACCACTTATCTGATTCTATGTCCTGATTAATGGTTTTATAGTGAAAGCAACCATTTAAGTGATTTTAATGAGTCATTTAATTTTTTTTCCTTTTTACTATGTAAGTTAACTTTTACTGCATCTTTTACTGTGCAAGTTAACTTTCCTCCATTTAATGAGAGACTAGTTTTAAATCCACTTATTTGTTACAAACCCAGGAACGATTTAATTCTTTAATGTATTAAAATAGTTCACTTTATTTTTTTATTTTTTACATTCTGTCAGTATCTTTTTATTTTCTATCGGTATAGTTGACACACAGTGTTACATTAGTTTTCTGGGTACAACACAGTGATTTAACAAGTCTATACATTATGCTGTGCTCATCACAAGGGTAGCTACTATGTGTCAACATCACAGTATCACTGACTGTGTTCCTTATGTTGTGCTTTGTATTCCTGTGACTTATTCACTCCATAACTGGAAGCCTGTATCTTCTACTTCCCTTAATCTGTTTTGCCTATAGCCCCCCAACCCTTCCTCTGGCAACCATCCCATTTATTCTCTGTATTTATAGGTCTGATTCTGTTTTTGTTTGTTTCTTAATTTGCTTTATTTTTTAGATTACATGTAAGAGTGAAATCTTACTTGTCTTTCTTAGTCTGACTTACTTCACTTAGCACATAATACCTTCTGTGGCCATCCATGTTGTTTCAGATAGCACAATCTTATCCCTTTTTATGACTGTGTATTCCTGTTGGGTGTGTATCTGTGTGTGTGCACCTGCGTATCATATCTTTCTTATCCATTTATCTATCGAGGGACACTTAAGTTGCTTCTATGTCTCGGCTATTGTAAATAATGCTGCAATAAACATAGAGGTGTTTGTATCTTTTTGAATTAGTATTTTTATTTTCTTTGGGTAAAGTACCCAGTAGTAGAATTGTTGGATCATACAGTATTTTTGTTTTTAATTTTTTGAGGACCTCTGTATTTTCCATAGTGGCTATACCAATATACATTCCCACCAACAGTGTACAAGGGTCCCTTTTTCTCCACATCCTTGCCAACACTTGTTATTTCTTGTCTTTTTAATTTTAGTCATTCTGACAGATGTGAAGTCATATCTCACTGTGGTTTTGATTTGCATTTCCCTGATGATTAGTGATGTTGAGCATCTTTTCATGTCTCTGTAGACCACTTGTATGTCTTTTTTTGAAAAATGTCTATTTAGGTCCTTTGCTCATTTTTTAATCTGATTGTTTCTTATGTTGAATTATAGAAGTTCTCTATATATTTTAGATATTAACCCCTTAATTGGATATGACATTTGCAAATACCTTCTCCCATTTAGTAGGTCACCTTTTTGTTTTGTTGGTAGTTTCCTTCACTGTGTAAAACTTTTTATTTTGATGTGGTCCCAATAATTTACTTTTGCTTTTGTTTCTCTTACCTTAGGAAACATGTCTAGAGAAATGTTGCTATGGCTGATGTCAGAGAAATTACTGCCTGTGTTCTAGGATTTTTATGGTTTCAGCCTCACACTTAGGTCTTTAACCCATTTTGAATTAATTTTGAGTACAGCATTAGAAAGTGGGCCAGTTTCGTTCTTTTACATGTAGCTATTAAGTTTTCCCAACACAAAATAGTTCACTTTAAAAAAATATTTTCTTCCTGGGGCACCTGGATGGCTCAGTTAGTTAAGCATCTGCCTTCAGTGCAGGTCATAATCTCGGGATCCTAGGATCGAGCCCGCATCACGCTCCCTGCTTAGCAGGGAGTCTTCTTCTCCCTCTTCCTCTGCTCCTTCCTCCTGCTCGTGTACTCTGTCTTTCTGTCTCTCTCTTTTTCTCAAATAAATAATCTTAAAAAATATTTTCTTCTTTAGTTTTTTTCTTAAAATTTTAAGACCATCCTAATAAATAATAATTAGAAAGTCAAACATGCTTTACATACTCTAATCAAAGGGGAAAATTAGATGTATGTTTTGTGCTTAAATGTTAAGCAGATTAGTTGTCAATTTGCTTGAAAATCACAGCATTCTTGGGGCACCTGGGTGGTGCGGTTGGTTAAGCATCTAACTCTTGGTTTTGGCTCAGGTCGTGATCTCAGGGTCATGAGATTGAGCCCCAAGTTGTACTCTGCGCAGTCTGCTTAAGACTCTCTCTCCTTCTGCCCTTCCCCACCATGTACTTTTTCTCTAAAATAAAGAGAGTTTATCGGAGGACTTAAAACGTGTACTGCACAGTATTCCCTGTTATTATCAGCATTGACAAGGGAAGAATGTGCCTTAACAGAGTTCTGCCCCAAACCTTGCCAATGGCTGCTGTGAGGCTCCCTGTGGGTCCTCGGTCTTCCTTGTGGTTGTGCAGTTAATGGGGCTTCCACTCTTGTAGAGACAGGCTCCTTTGCATTTTGTGCAAAGAAGAGGAAAGAATCTAATATCTTAGTATTTAACAATCTTTATTTTCTGATTAAAATATAAAAAAAGGGGGGAAGGGAGCAAAGAGGCATTAGAAAATATACTGTGCTGATACAGAGACTTTAAACTCTAGTCAGAGTTAAGACTCATATTAAAGGTCAACTGATAGTTCAAAGGAAAAAAGAAAATCACAGCATTCTTCAGGTTTTATATTTGTAGGTTATATATATTGATCAGTAAATATGTATCAAAGTGCTAAAAATAATAAATGTAATTATAATAATTTATCAGAAGCAGGTTACATTTTTGTGGGAAATATACTTAAAGTATCACAGATATTTTTGACATTATGTCCTGAGTTTAATCCTGCCATTTTAGCACCCTTTATATCTCACATACAGTGATGATGATTTAAACATGTAAGAATTAGGAAAGTCAAAGCTTATGTATATTTAGAAGCTATTTCTGTCCACATGTGCTAATAAAATCATTTTTGTTCTTTAGTAAAGTGGTAAGTTTTTCTCTTTGTATTTGAAATATAGCTAAATTAAGATAGCTATCAAAATTACAATTGATCTCAGTTATTTCAAAATCACAATTAAAAGTTTGAGTTCATTTTTTTCTCTTCAGGTATGACAGTGATATCAAAATCATGTGTGTGTGGATCTCTGTTAGGGAGGGGTTGGGACACAGACATTTGCCAAAATCCACAAATCCAAATGTGTAATAAGCATTGTCTGAGTAAATGTGTCTTCTACAAATTCATGCTATTATTGATTAATAAAACAGATTTCACTTTAAAATGTTGCTGAATTGGGGAGTTATGTTTCTATTTCGGATGAGGGAAGTAG